>NC_139991.1:15716468-15903968 GCF_964263955.1 Coregonus lavaretus | reverse complement strand
CTGGCATTATCATAATCGCCTCCCGTACGTGACGGGACGTTAAAGTGATGCTGTCGTTTTATTTACGGGCAGGTCGTCCCACGTCTCCCCGTGGCCCGGCGCTAACTTCCCGGCCGAGCCTAGCCGAGTAGGTCAAATGACATCTTTTGATCAGGGCTGTCCAAAGAGATCAGAGGAGACTGGCAGGTAATGGATATCCAGTGACAAACCAAATCTAGAGCAGGGATGGGAGCTGGGCGCTAGCGCCGAGCCGGCTGCCACTTCCCCATTAGGACTGCTCTCCCCTCTCTTTCCCAGGGACTGCAGACTGACATCTCCACAGGCCACCTAAATCACAGAGCCGACCGCTCTTAACACTGGTTATTATGGTTTGGAAATGGCTATTATTTCCCCTCTAACATTTTTGTTAGAGTCTTTGTGTGTCCTTCTGTGTGTGTTTCAATGAGACACAGGGATATCAGGGATTGTATACAGTATTTTCCTCTTTCATGCCATGTATTTTCTGTTTGTCTTATCTGTATCATACTTGTCGTTTGAGTGTGTGTATTTGTGTGTGTATTAATATCAGTGTGTGTGTGGGTGTGTGTGTGTCTTCAGAGAAATTACAGCAAGGCCCCAGGGATCGCAGCAAGCCAGATCTGTTCTCTCCCATTACCCAACAGCCCTCTCTAATGGAAGACTGACACAGTCCTGTGATTCTGTTCTGAGTGGGACTCGAGCAGAGAGGGGGAGGCAGGGCAGTACAGGGATAGATAGAGCACTGAGAGAGGATGAGGCAGGGCAGTACAGGGAAAGATAGAGCACTGAGAGAGGATGAGGCAGGGCAGTACAGGGATAGATAGAGCACTGAGAGAGGATGAGGCCGGGCAGTACAGGGATAGATAGAGCACTTAGAGATGGTGAGGCAGGGCAGTACAGGGATAGATAGAGCACTGAGAGAGGATGAGGCAGGGCAGTACAGGGAAAGATAGAGCACTGAGAGAGCGGGAGGCAGGGAAGGATAGAACACAGAGAGGGACTCAAGGAGATACTGATGAGAGATGGTGGAAATGATGTATCCTGCTCAGCCCTGGTTGGATCACTGTGTACACCACAGCAGTCCCTCCTCCCTCCCTCCCTCCCTCCACTCCCTCCCCTTGGGAACAGATGACTGTGACCTCTGGTTGCCCTGTGCTTTAGGAACATGACTGCTCCAAGTGGTGCACATCTGAATAACAAAGGGAGGCTGGTGGACAATTTGCTTGTGATCATCGTCTCTGCTTGATAATAATGTGTGTGCTGTCTGTTAGTGGGCCGTTTGAGACAGTGCTGGAAGTGATGCTGGCGCACAGCTCATAACCCCACCCCCCAGCCCGCATCTAAATGTCAGGGGGTGATTCCATTGGCCACCGTCTCATGTAGGGAGCATCAGAGAACGGCATAGTAATGGATGTTTAGGGAGTCAATTATCATAACCCCCTGGCTAGATAGAGTATTATACACAGGCAGTTTGTGTATGAAAAGGTCTTTTTTTATTATTGATGTTTAATATATAATCACATTCTCTGTGAACCACTATGTCTGTGCAATGGGTGTGCCAGACACAGTCTCTGTCAGATATTGGCTAAGCATTTTGAAATAAGTCTGTTCTAGTTGCGGCTGAGGGAGTGTGTGTGAGACAGAAAGAAACTATCATATTTGTTGTATTTCTGTGATCAACTACCCAACTAACTCTGTCTACCCATAGGCCTATTGAGGGTATTCATCTTGGTGGTAGTTGGGATTGGATGGACAACGACAGAGAAAAACACTTGTTCTAATGATTCGTGCCTCCTCTACTGTTTGCCAGGATTTCATACAACAGAATTCACACAGAAACCAGGTATCTCGCAGTCATTCAGGCCAACTGGGGAAATGTTGACCTTGTCTCTGCCTTTGTAAACTTCATAGTGAGATTGTCTCTCAGACGGAGGTCAGTTCAGAGCTGTGTGTGTCGGAGGACCTGTCGGAATGGGGTCATTTTGAGCGTGTGTGTAATTTTGAGAAACATGGCTCTCCATGTCACTGCTCAATGTGTCTGACAGTCTAGGATTCGCTACAAACTATTTCCGTGGTTTTATGTAGTTTTAGTAGTGTTAAGAATGATAAAGACAGGATTCTCATCGTGGTTAGGTAATCCAAAATAAGTACAAAACAAATATAATAGGCTCTTTGTCAGTAACGTTGTTTTTATTTGTTTGTGGGGAATGCCTCGACTAATACTGCTATTATTACTAAACCTCTTAGTCAGCATCTCCCAGCACAATGCTTCTCCACTTGTCTTTGAACGCTGAGCAACGGTACCGTTTAAGAAAACAACCTGAACTTAAGGTTTCTTTCATTTCTAGATGGAGAAGCCTTATTTTATTTCTACACCCCCACCCTCTCATCCCATCTCCTGACTCTGAGCGCATAGATAGGGGGGGGGGGGGTGATTGGGGAAAGGGGTGTCTCCTATTTGTTGAGTTGAGAACACGTCAGTAGCACTCTGCGCTCGGCAGAGTGTCAAGGCGAGGGGATGGGCTGGGGAAGCACCCTGGTGAAGGGATGGCAGCGGCAGTGGCCCAGGCATGTAGGCAGGCACCTGGAGCCGGCGGCACGGCGAGGCACGGTGTGTAAATACGCTGTCAGCCGCTCTCCAGCTGAGTGGCATGAGCAGCCGATTAGCCGCGCTCGCACCGGTGTTCATGCATAATCTTACAGTTCCACCATGCTCCCTCCACCACGCTCCCGCCATCTCCCCATTACCTAACCTGTTCTATCTCCCCTAATCCACCCTCACTCAGATATACGCTCCCCTCGCCTCATCATCACATGGCCAGGCACTGGGCAGCCCACCAGTACAATGTATATGCAAATACAGTACGTAGTACCTAGGTCATTTTCAGGTGCTTTTGATATGTATCCCCATGTCACAGATTATTTAGCATTTTCTCTCTCTCTCTCTATCTCTCTCGCTCTCTCTCTCTCTCTCTCTCTCTCTCTCTTTCTCTCTCTCTACTCTCTCTCTCTCTCTCTCTCTCTCTCTCTCTCTCTCTCTCTCTCTCTCTCTCTCTCTCTCTCTCTCTACTCTCTCTCTCTCTCTCTCTCTCTCTCTCTCTGCTGCATTGCTATTTTAATCCATCTCAATATGTCCTGGTGGTCTTGGGCTGTACAGAGATGGCTGGGCGGGGTAGGGAGGCTGGTTAAAGTAGCCTTTCCTTTCGAAGGCAGTGTTAACTTGTAGCCTTGGAGAGCTGGCTCCATTCGTCAGGCGTCTGGGTCGATGGGGCGTCTCTCTTCGATCGATGGCACGCCTCGGCGATCCCTCGCCTCCATTCTCCCTCACTTCCATCCCTCGCTCCGGCCAGCAATGGCCCCTTAGCCACCTCCATGCCACACACACACACACACACTAGAATACACACTAGATTAGAACCCACACAGCCTCCCAACCAATTTGTCTGTGCATGTCAAATCGCAATAATTAAGCATTATTGATCTCAGATTCAATTAACTACATTAACGCGGGTTATGGTAGCGGCGAGTGGCGAGGGGGAGGAGAAGGAGAAGGGGAGGTATAGGATCTCATCTGAGGGGATCTGAGGGGAGGAGAGGGGAGGGACAGAGACAGGATCTGGTGCTATCTCATATTCTCCACTACCACACTGGCAGTGTCAGCTTAAGGCTACTAACCATTCTCCTTCTAATGATATCATCTAGCAGATAGGCCTACTGCTGTATTGGATGAAGCTACCTCCCATTATGAACGTGGGGATTGGTGCTATATTTAGCATCTTTCATTACCAACCAACTAGCACTTATTTCCCTTTCCACCTTCACCTCGACACCTAAAGGTATTCATGGAACCTGTAGGTTTTCGCTCCTCTTCTCCATTCTAACCAGGCAAAGTAAATTAACTTGGGGGTATTTGATATTTGATTGGCTGCCATGATGATTCACTCCTGCTTTTGTCTCTAATAAATGCTCCCATGACACAGCCTTCGGAAAGAGACGGCTAACAAAGTCTCATCTGATAAAATTCATCCCGTGGTCTGTCTGAAACTGTCCCTCAAACCAAAACTGTGAAACTGATAAAGGCATGTGACTACAGACCCCCCCCCCCCCCCCACACACACACACAGTGTGTCATACATTCCACAGTTTCACTCATAAACAGTTCTGTAAACATACTGTAATAGAGTGCCTGTGTGGATGATTTGCCTGTGAAGTGATTATGTAATGATGATTAACTGTATCCTCACAGCATAATTCTGGACTAAAATGAACCCTTAATGGTTGTATTGACGTGTATACAATATAGTCAACCAGAATTGACCTTTTATGGAAATAACATTTTCAGAATAATTTGCTACTGAGATATAACAGCAACTGAGTAAATGTATCAAATGGTAGGCAAGAATTAGAAGAGGGATGACTGCAAACAATTAATTGATAATTCCTCAGGTTTAATTTCCCCCCTAAATATCCCCAAATTATATACAGTACACTAATTGACATTTTGAACTAACACGATATTACATGGACATGACAAATATCGGCAGTACATTGGGGGTTCAGCGCTGGATTGTTTGGATATGGAATCCTTTGATACAGATACATTTGTTATTTTGATAAGTAAACTCATCTCTGTGTTCCGAGGTCCCAATCCCAAAAGCACACATCTCTCCCCCATTCCAAAGAGCCATTCTCAATGGGTCTTCTCTCTTAATATCCCACTGAAAATGAGATCAAACTCTCTTCGTCGCTGCTGCCAATTAATTCAGAGGTTATTTTCACTCGCTCTCCCTTCTTTTCCACCCATCCCGTTTTCTAATTAAAAGAGCACCTGCGTGGCGGAGTGTTTGGCCCTGCCTGCACCAGGGCTGAAAACTCAATATTGGAACACACATCCACGGTCACTTTAGGGGCCCTGTGGCCTGGCGCCGGTCCAGAGGCCTGTGAGATGCTCCCTGTGTGGCCTCAGGTTTGAGGTCTTTCCAAGACCTCCCTCCTTCCTCTCTGCCTGTCTTCCCTCCTACCTCCACATCTATTCCTGTCTTTCTCTCTCGCTCTACTCTCTATGCCTTAGGCTAAAAGCTGAGGTTCAAGTTGTAGTTGTATACTGTATGTGTTGCATTACATTCCATCTCCATATGACTTTAATGCAAGACACATAGACAAATACAAATAAAGGAATCATTCACACAATCGCCTCCCTTTCGCTTTCAGTATCTCTTTCATTGTCTTCTCAGGCACACACACACACACACACACACACACACACACACACACACACACACACACACACACACACACACACACACACACACACACACACAATGTTGGTTTTTGTCCTGTCAAGTTCAGGTCAAGGTTAGTGTTTCGTCTGGTTTGTTCACACTTGAGAGAGGGAGGTAGGAGGTTCAGTAGAAAAATGACTTGGCATTGGCACAGAGAGAGGCATATTATTTTTGCCTCTCGCTGAATTTGCAGTTGCACATTTTAATGACGTTTAAATCAGTGTTGTAATTATGTTTTAGGTGAAGTATACATTTATATTTAGTGCGGTAGCAAAGGTTTCACTGCAGATTTATTGGCTTTGGTGTTAAAATGACCCTCCCCATGCCTTCCTTTCTCCCTGTGTTTTAATTACATTGAACAGCTTTAAGTCTGGGTTGTATTTTGAGGAAGGAGATTTCACATGGGTGTTTGGCCTCGATGTCAGTGCTGTTCTGACTGCTTCCTGAGCAAAGGCATTGTTCTATTAAACAGCTGTCGTTTTGACTGATTCAGAACAGATGGCAGTCTGCATGTACGTGTGTGTGCGTGTGTGCGTGTGTGCGTGTGTGTGTGTGCATTGCATGATCAGGGTTGCCTGTTGAGTTGTGTGTGGTATTGGATTACATGTTAAGATATCCCGTCTTTTGCTGCTCAGTGTTCCAATTGTGCTTTTCTGAGCATCTGTTCACAAAATGGCAGATGTCCATTATAGATGATTATGCATCTAAACGTAAAAGTTTCTATTGTCTACTCTGGACACAATAATAGTGAAATCCCTAAGACTTATGTGACAAGTCGTATACATTCTTCAGAAATGTTGTAACATTTTAAGTAGAAATGCTACCAAAATAATTGGCTGTAAGAATACATTTTCTTCTTGTTCAGGTGTTGTTTAACAATGTATTATGTTGTATACATCCTATATACTAGTACACACGAGGTAACCGATTCCAACTTGCTGCATGTTGATGTGTGAGATTGAACATTAAGCAGCCTGCTTGTTCAGTTGAAAGGCCGCAGAGACTGCCTTGAGGCACAGCGTTTTTACTGCAGCGCAACGACTGGGAGCTGCTGCGTGTTTCAGTGCATCTGTTTATCCCACGGCATCACACTGCCAAAGGCAACAAAATGAGCCCCTTGACAATGACAGAGATTTTCCCTGTGTCTGGGCTGATGCAGTGCTCACACCTTCTACTACAGCTCCGAGGTAGAAGTCTGCAGTAACACTGCTGGAGCGGGTTGTGTGACATGGCTGGCAGGTTCTGGAGCTAGCTACCCAATCTCACCAGATATAACTGTACCTTTTGAAGAGGCTGTGGCTTTCCCACAAAGCTCATTAATTTTAGTAAATACTTTCCATTCTTTTAACTTTTTTAACTTGACTTTTTATTGGAATTAATATAGAAAGGACAGTATAAACATACAGTGGGGAGAACAAGTATTTGATACACTGCCGATTTTGCAGGTTTTCCTACTTACAAAGCATGTAGAGGTCTGTAATTTGTTATCATTGGTACACTTCAACTGTGAGAGACGGAATCTAAAACAAAAATCCAGAAAATCACATTGTATGATTTTTAAGTAATTAATTTGCATTTTATTGCATGACATAAGTATTTGATACATCAGAAAAGCAGAACTTAATCTTTGGTACAGAAACCTGTGTTTGCAATTACAGAGATCATACGTTTCCTGTAGGTCTTGACCAGGTTTGCACACACTGCAGCAGGGATTTTGGCCCACTCCTCCATACAGACCTTCTCCAGATCCTTCAGGTTTCGGGGCTGTCGCTGGGCAATACGGACTTTCAGCCTCCTCCAAAGATGTTATTTTGGGTTCAGGTCTGGAGACTGGCTAGGCCACTCCAGGACCTTGAGATGCTTCTTACGGACCCACTCCTTAGTTGCCCTGGCTATGTGTTTCGGGTCGTTGTCATGCTGGAAGACCCAGCCACGACCCATCTTCAATGCTCTTACTGAGGGAAGGAGGTTGTTGGCCAAGATCTCGCGATACATGGCCCCATCCATCCTCCCCTCAATACGTTCTTCCTCCAAACATGGCGAGTAGAGTTTAGACCAAAAAGCTCTTTTTTTGTCTCATCAGACCACATGACCTTCTCCCATTCCTCCTCTGGATCATCCAGATGGTCATTGGCAAACTTCAGACGGGCCTGGACATGCGCTGGCTTGAGCAGGGGGACCTTGTGTGCGCTGCAGGATTTTAATCCATGACGGCGTAGTGTGTTACTAATGGTTTTCTTTGAGACTGTGGTCCCAGCTCTCTTCAGGTCATTGACCAGGTCCTGCCGTGTAGTTCTGGGCTGATCCCTCACCTTCCACATGATCATTGATGCCCCACGAGGTGAGATCTTGCATGGAGCCCCAGACCGAGGGTGATTGACCGTCATCTTGAACTTCTTCCATTTTCTAATAATTGCGCCAACAGTTGTTGCCTTCTCACCAAGCTGCTTGCCTATTGTCCTGTAACCATCCCAACCTTGTGCAGGTCTACAATTTTATCCCTGATGTCCTTACACAGCTCTCTGGTCTTAGCCATTGTGGAGAGGTTGGAGTCTGTTTGATTGAGTGTGTGGACAGGTGTCTTTTATACAGGTAACGTGTTCAAACAGGTGCAGTTAATACAGGTAATGAGTGGAGAACAGGAGGGCTTCTTAAAGAACAACTAACAGGTCTGTTTGGTTGGTAGGTGATCAAATACTTAGGTCATGCAATAAAATGCAAATTAATTACTTTAAAATTACTTTAAAATCATACAATGTGATTTTCTGGATTTTTGTTTTAGATTCCGTCTCTCACAGTTGAAGTGTACCTATGATAAAAATTACAGACCTCGACATGCTTTGTAAGCAGGACAACCTGCAAAATTGGCAGTGTATCAAATACTTGTTCTCCCCACTTAGGTTGTCTTTGCAACGTAGAAAGTCATTTGTGAAGAAAAAAAGACATATATATATATATATATATATATATATATATATATACTGTATATATAAGTGACTGCTCGTTTTTTGCAATAGGATTATAGTGTCCCATATTAAAGCGGATATATAGATTTCTTATAAATAATGTTCTGAATGTTGAGATCATTCATATTCAAGTGATCTTTAGCAGTTGTTAATGATGATAGAATGTGTGCACCGACACAGTATGGTCAGTGTCATTCTTGCCCTTAGTTACATACCTGGACAATGAGTGATGAACAGCTAGGAATCAGAAACGGTCAGGAATGTACAGAATTATCCCAGTCCACTATTTACAGACAGCCTCCATCACAAAATAATAAATGTGTCTGCACAAAGATAGAAAGTGCTTTTTTATTTGTATGTTTCCATCTCACTGCAATCCACATTTTATTGTTTTAAACAGAAGGGATTTGAATATAAATTGAAAGCATACTCTCCAGGCTAAACTGTAAATAATAACTAAACTTTCTCATCTTTTGTAATTGAAGTAAATGTGTTTTGTTCTGAGAGATTTGTAGTGGGAAACGTACATACATTCATTTTTATTAACAAGTAGGCGAGCCTGTGCCGTGTAATGAGTGAAAATGCATGCTTAATTTAAATGGTGAGTGTGTCTGTTAAGAAATGCATTAGAGGCTGAAGAAGAAGCATAAGACATATTAATTGACAGACAGGAACTGCTGTCTCGGAGGTTGATACAAGTAATTTATTACTTCAGAAACGAATGCCACCTCCAGAATGTGCTTCATTAATTTCAAATTTAGTTTTAATTTCAAGCTGTTGCCCCTTGAGAAGAATAAGGTGGCAAGTTGTGTTTGAAGAGACATTTCCTCTCCCTCTTCTCTGTCTATCTTTCTCATTCTCTGCAGTAAAGAACAAAGGAGGTGGGAGGGAGGGAGAGAGGGTGGAACTTTATTCCATTTGGAAAACAATGTAAATGCAATTGGGAAGTTGAAATGGAATTACAGCAACAGTTTATGATATGAAGTAGTCTCGTCTGTGATTGCTTTGTTTTTCTGATATGGGAAGAACATTCTAGTGCTTTGTATTTCTATCAGCTGTCTGATTTGCAAGGCATTGCAAGAATGCCAAATTGGAGATCTTCATCATTAGCCATGGTGTGCTGTGGTAATAACAATCCTCTCTCTGTTTCTCTCTCTGTTTCCTCAGCGTATGCCCCTGAGGATGAGAAGGAGGCTGCCCTGCTCGATGAGGACCTGGAGGGGGAGGACTCTGCCGGTGAGGAGGAGCCTGCGGTCAAGTACATGTGCCAAGACAAGGACTTCCTTTTCAATGACCGGCCAGGTTTCCACGACTCCCCCGTGGCCGACTTCTCCGGCCATGAGTTGGACAATGAGTCTCACCTGAGTGAATCCAGTGACCGCATGTCAGACTTTGAGAGTGCCTCTCTCAAAAATGAGGAGGAGGTCGCAAAGGTGCCCCTTACGTCCTTGTCGCCATCTTCCTCTGTTATGATGGCCACCAGCACAGCTACAGCCACGGAGGACGGCGCCACCACCGGGCCAGACAGCCTGGAGCAGATGAAGGCCATCTACACCAGCTTCCTGACCAACTCCTACTGGTCGTCTCTGAACCTCAACCTCACCCAGCCACCAGTGGTGGAGAAACCTCCACGCAGCCACAGCAGCAGCAGTAGTAGCAGTAGCAGCAGTTGTGGCAGCAATGGCAATGGTTACGACTGGCACCAGTCCGCTGTGGCCAAGACCCTCCAGCAGGTCTCTCAGAACCAGAACCGGCTCATCCACCCAGCAGCGGAGCAAAACAACCTATTCAGCACCGTGCAGCTCTACCGTCAGAGCACAAAGCTATACGGCTCCATCTTCACAGGTGCCAGTAAGTTCCACTGCAAGGACTGCAGTGCTGCCTACGACACGCTGGTGGGACTGACTGTACACATGAATGAGACAGGCCATTACCGCGATGACAACCACGAGACAGACAGCGAGGGCACCAAGCGCTGGTCCAAGCCACGCAAACGATCCCTCCTGGAGATGGAAGGGAAAGAAGATGCTCAGAAGGTCCTGAAGTGTATGTACTGTGGACATTCTTTTGAGTCTCTGCAGGACCTCAGTGTCCACATGATTAAGACAAAACACTACCAGAAAGTGCCTCTGAAGGAGCCAGTGACTCCTGTGGCAGCCAAGATCATCTCCTCCGCTCGGAAGAGAGCCCCCATCGAGCTCGACCTCCCCAGCTCCCCAGACTCCAACGGGGGCACCCCCAAATCCTCCCTAAATGACCCTAATGACCCCCTCCAGAAGGCTTCCAACCCCTACATCACCCCAAACAACCGTTACGGCCACCAGAATGGAGCCAGCTATGCATGGCAGTTCGAGTCCAGGAAGTCCCAGATCTTGAAATGCATGGAATGTGGCAGCTCCCACGATACACTTCAGGAGCTAACAGCACACATGATGGTGACCGGTCACTTCATCAAGGTCACAAACTCTGCCATTAAGAAAGGCAAGCCCATCATGGAGTCTCCCCCAACGCCTGTCCCCACCATCTCTGCTGGTGAGGAGAAATTCCAGTCTGTGCCACTGGCAGCCACAGCATTCTCCCCACCTCCTCCACCCATACCTCCTCCCTCTAGTATTTCCCCTGCCATGGCTGTGGAGATTAAGAAGGAGGAGAAGGAAGTGGAATGTATGAAGGAAACCACTAACAGCAGCAAAGACAGGAAGACTGGAGATGACGAGACAGAGGAGAAATTCGATATCTCCTCCAAATACTCTTACTTAACAGAGGAGGATCTGGAGGAGAGCCCTAAAGGAGGGTTTGACATCCTCAAGTCCTTGGAGAACACAGTGACATCAGCCATCAACAAAGCACAGAACGGTGCACCCAGCTGGGGGGGCTACCCCAGCATCCATGCTGCATACCAGCTGCCCAATATCATGAAGCTCTCACTGGCCAACTCAGGGAAGAGCTCAGCCCTGAAGTACATGTTCCCTGGAGGAGAGCTCCTGTCCCAAAACGCCAAAAACCAACCTCTGATCTCCCCGCCCAGCCGTCAGACCTCTCCTCTCCCCAAAAACAACTTCCACGCCATGGAGGAGCTGGTGAAGAAGGTCACTGAGAAAGTAGCCAAGGTGGAGGAGAAAATGCGGGAGCCGAGTGTAAGGGCGTCCCCAATGAGACGAACCACGCCCTCCCCCTGCAGCAGCGAGGCAGGGGAGTCAGCCAGAGGGGAGTCCCCCAAAGAGAGGAGAGGGTCTAAAACCCCTGAGAGCATCGGAGGAGGCAGCCACAAAGACTGTAACGGTGACACCAATATGAAGGAGTCACTGGAGAATGGGTTGGAGTCTGCTGTCAAATCCCCCATCTCCGCCTTGTGTGGCAGCACAGCCATTATTACAGACCACCCGCCAGAGCAGCCCTTCGTCAATCCTCTAAGTGCGCTTCAGTCCGTGATGAACGTCCACCTGGGTAAGGCAGCCAAGCCTGCTCTGCCATCCCTGGACCCCATGAGCATGCTCTTCAAGATGAGTAACAGCCTGGCAGAGAAGGCCGCGGTCGCCGCTTCCACCCCAGCTCAGACCAAAAAAAACAATGAGCACTTGGACCGCTACTTCTACCACGTCAACAACGACCAGCCAATAGACCTGACCAAAGGCAAGAATGAAAAGAGTAGCTCTCTGGGTTCAGCTGCCCTGTCGTCATCCACGTCAACACCCTCCTCTGTCTCCCCCTCCTCCACAACCACCATGGCCAAGGCCTCGTCTGCTGTGGCATCATTCATGTCCAACTCCCCGCTGCGTGAGAATGCCCTGTCTGACATATCAGACATGCTGAGAAACCTCACAGAGAGTCAAGCCTCCAAGTCCTCCACGCCCACCAGCCTGTCGGAAAGGTCTGACATTGAGGGTTCCACTCAAGAGGAGCTAGAGGAGATCTCTCCAGCCCAGAAACGCAAGGGCCGGCAGTCCAACTGGAACCCCCAACACCTGCTCATCCTACAGGCCCAGTTTGCTGCCAGCCTCCGGCAGACTGGCGATGGGAAGTATGTGATGTCAGACCTGAGCCCCCAGGAGAGGATGCACATCTCCCGTTTCACAGGCCTCTCCATGACCACCATCAGCCACTGGCTGGCCAATGTCAAGTACCAGCTGAGGAGAACCGGAGGGACAAAGTTCTTAAAAAACCTGGACTCAGGCCACCCAGTGTTCTTCTGCAGCGACTGTGCTTCTCAGATTCGTTCCCCCTCCACCTACGTCAGCCACTTGGAGTCTCACCTGGGCTTCAGACTCAGAGACCTGGCCAAACTGTCTGGAGAACAGCTTGTCAGCCAGATCTCACGTCACACCAAAAGCCTGTCCGAAAAACTGCTCTCCAACCACTCCAACTCCAACCCTCACCTCCTCTCCCACGCCCACTCCCCGTCTCCCTCCCCTGACGAGGATGGTAGCAGCACCTCGTATCAGTGCAAGCTCTGCAACCGGACTTTTGCAAGCAAGCACGCAGTCAAGCTCCACCTGAGCAAGACCCATGGGAAATCCCCAGAGGACCACCTTATGTATGTGTGTGAGCTAGAGAAACAGTAGCACTAAGCTCTGGACATGCTGCACTCTCTCTCACGTTCTCTCTTTGTCTATCTTTAGCCTTTCACAGACATTTCTTTCAAAAAAGGACTAAAACTATTAAGTGATGAAACTGCACAAAGATGCCATAGAACTACTGTTTAGTTTCGGCACATGGTTTCTGATTTTCTTTAAGGTAGACTCACTCTGGCCCAAAAAGCTTTTGTTTGTTTATGCTCTCCTTTTTGAAAAGACGGTAATTTTCTAAATGTGCAGTGTTAAAGAAAGAGGTGCTGTTGTCACTGATAAAACATATGAAGGTTAAACAATATTTTAAAATGAAGTGGTATGTATTTGAGAGTTGTGTAAATTGGATTTGATTTCTTTATATTTTGGCATCCTTGAGATGCGATAAGCTGCATGCATAAATTAAACAGTTTAGTTAAACATTTGGTAACTAAATCTGGCGGCACTTTTCTTTTTTTCTCTCTTTCCCTCTCTTTTTGTTAATGTGACCGTTATGTGCTGGTGTCAGCATCTGAAATTTAACCCTCTGAGTACGGCCAAGCACTTCTACCCGAATGATCCAAAACCCCTATCAAAACAAAATATTTTAGATTGGAATCGACCAAGCTATTGTGTGGTTTGTAAGCTGCACAATGAGACTACTATATGTCCATGTCCAACATCTAGTCTTTAAACATGCATTGTATGTGATGCAAAATCTAAATCTGAAGTCGTTTACTTTGTTTAATAAGGGGACTTTATGAATTCAGGTCTGTGTAAAAATGTATATAAAAACATATATACTAATTCCTGTCTAAATTATGCATCATTTTTATATTTTTAATTTAAGAGGAGTATGACTATCTACTGGTGCACAATATATGAAGACATTAATGAAATTGTTTTGCACAATAGTTTTATAAATATGTTATTTAATCAAATGATATGAAAATAAGAGGAACAAAATTACACAGAAATATTTTATTTCCACCTCGTGCTCAAAGGGTTAAACCTCTAGTACAAGACAGTACATGTGCCGGTATTTGAACAATAAAAGATAAAGGTTGTACAAAAGATGTTACTTTATGAAGTAATGAAGAATTCCACATGTAACCTCTTATTTATAAGCACTCTTGGTTGTTGTTTCATATCGTAGAATGCCTTTTGGATTTTTTAGTTTTTTTTGTTCTGTCTAATTACTCTCCCACAATTCCGCACTGCAGCTTTATCTTTTGGGGATATGAAAGGTAACCATGGTTACCTCACCTCTGATTGACAGTTCTGCTACATTTTTGGCAGTTAATTTGCTGAAGTAACTGACAGCTGCCAGTGTACAGAAATCTTAGGTGTAAAATATTGGCATGTAAACAGCACAGACACTGTTATGCATTCTGTGCCGTGTTTTGTTGTTGTTGTTGTTGACAATGAAGCACCCATTATATGACTTCATATAACCTTTTTTTCTACTGCAGCATTAAAAGGAAACAGTTTTTGCAATAACACTGTGTGTCATGGCTCACGATTATGTAGGTGCTGTGCGTTTTCTAATGAGCACATTAAACTGAAATTGTTTATGGCGGTGATGAGTTCTAGATTAGTTTACAGTGAGTGGCAGGGCCCTGCAGAAGATGAAAGCTGTCACACCATCATCCTGTGTGGTTCCACAAAGCTCTGCCTGGAGCGGGAATAGCCTCTGGGCCATATCAGAGTCTATTATGGGAGCCACAGACACAACCCAAACGCTATAGTGGTGGCACCAGTATAACATGTCCATCAAGTGTGTGTGTCAGTCATACATTTTCCTTTCTGCAATCCTCTCCATTTGAATGTGTTGGGCTACATAGGAAAAGGGAAATAGAAACCACATACTGAATACTGAACAACAGGTAACTCCTAGCTGTGTGGCATCTCCATTTACAAACACAGCAATATGTGAACTGAGAGATGCCCTTCCCCCTCCATCTCGTTGACTGGATGTAGCAGATAATTGCATAAACCCTGGCATTAGCTGTCTCATTTTCACCATTTTATTCCCTGCTCTGTAATTAGCCCAGACTTCCATTTTGTGTGTACAGTAGATAGAAAAAAAGGGGAGACCGTTGTTTAGGCCTCACGGAGGATGACAACAATGCAGCAATGATGAGCTCATGGCTTTGAAGTCCTGTTCTATATGAAACAACAATTAAATGCAGTCTATCAGTACAGTTAGTTAGTTGGTTACAGATACTAGGCCTATTGCCTCTCCATGAATCAGGACATTCACCCACAATAGAGGAGGAAGAGAAGGAGGGATGGAGGACTGTTTCTCAACTTCATCTTTTGTCCTTATGGTCTGTTTTCTTCTTTTAGCTGCTGAATATGTTTTGTGTCAGGTCCTGTCACCAAAACCACCTCACAGATAAACTCCTACACACAGTTATAGACCAACAACCACACGCACACACACACCCTTCAGCAGCCAGGTAGAGGGACTTCATCCGTGGTGACAAGGTGCCGCTGTATGTGAAAATGTCAGCCTTCACAGCCGTGCCTGACGTCTGGCGCTGTATTTAAGGCTCTCATTAGTCGCAAAGAAAATATGCGTGAAATTGAAGTGTAAGAAAAGCATTTTCTCTCCACTCACATCCAGCGAACGCAGAGTAGGCTGGGCTTATTACGGTTCAAAACAGGCGTGCAGGAGACAATGTGTAGCCAGAAGGCACGTGCACACTTATTCACTATGTATTCCCACACAATCCCTCAGACAATAGGCTTCATGTCTACAGATGGATGTGTGAATATCAAAAGAACAAATGGTCATGTGTGGAGTTTTTTGGATGAATGCCTTTTTACATATGAGTGCTATGCCAAATATGAAAAGGAAATATCCATGTTTGATGAAAGGAATGCACTGGCTCAAATATGCTATGGAAACTAACATATTACTGTTCTGGATATGTTCCTTTGTGCTAGCACATTACTGCCGCATTGTAACACAATGTAAACATCGACATCCTCCTGGCTGGAGCATACAGTACAACACAGCCGATGTGCAACTTTAAGCTGCTCAGACTTTATCCTTAATGTAGCGAGGTGTACTGCAGATTCAGATAGCTTTATCAGGTGTAATGTAATACGCCCTCAATGGATCCACACTGCACAATGGATTTACACTGCATAACACAGACAAAGCCACACATCTACAAATACGATGTGATTCTCCTTCCTAGCTAGCAATTTACGGTTCTTCTGAAGATGCTTTTAGGGCCTTCGAGGTTAGGAATACTGCTGCCCTTATTTAATTTGTTAAATTGAGTGTTCCGAAACTGTAATACAAAAGCATTCCATGTAGTGAAGCCACGTTTTCAGAAGTAATTCCTTAGACATTGATGAGGGAAAATCATTGTTTGGGACGTGTCACACGCTACTGCTTTAGTGATTTAAAATTATAAGCAAATGCAAACACAGGCGTTCAGGTTGCACACATTGTACACATACACATGCAGTGAAATATGTTGTCCAGCGGGCTCGTGGAATCGCATGCACACACACACACACAGTAGGCCTGGATTTATTCACTCCACTGTTGACTCCATGTTGTACAATGTCTGGAGAGGCCTTTGAGCTTGAAGGGACTTCTTTAACCTGTGTTATTTACATGCCTAATAATTCTCTTCTCCAACAACACCTTCACCTTGGAAGCAGTCCCATTAGACATGCTAATTTAAGGAGGACCTGTAAATTCTCAATCACAAACAAATACTAATGTGAAAAATACTGGCATGCGTCTAAATCACGGGCGTGTCCCGCTGACCTGACCGTTACCCCAGCCTGCAGAGAGAGGGAGGGAGAGAGGGAGTGAGGGAGTGGGGAAGACAGACGAAAGGAGGAAGAGTGGTTGGTGGCTTGTAATGGACCACCGTAGATCTTCCGGCTGTCACGTTACCAAAGTATCTTAAAATAACGCGTGTGATGAATGTACAATTTCCTTAATTTACGGGGCTGTGGTGTGCTGAGGGCTACATGCGGGATGGAAATCTTAAATGGGGCTTGAACAGCACTCCTCACAACAAGAAATCGATATGCTATGCAGCTTAGGGAACTATCTGCTCTGGCCAAGGAGCGTGAGGGTAATTTCCTCGAAACGCCACAAACACTGTTCACACTTCCCTACCACAAAAAAAGAATCACACACACACGGAGAAACATATGCTATCTGTGTGTCGTTTCAATATAATAATGACACCTTTGTTCTTTATTGCAGAACGGGACAAACATATCCTCTCTAACAACAAAGACCATAAAGATTTGCAGCAGCAATGCCATATTACACCACGGATCATCACACTAGATAAGACAGAAATGACTCACTGAATAGGACTACATGCCACATATAGACCTACATAGAATTAAATGCACTTAGGCCTACAGTTATAAGCTCCTGCAGTGCACACACACACATACAATCAAATACTCAGACAAAGTGGCAAATTATAGTATTGTTTGGCATACTGTCTTCACAGAACAGGAATAGTTTCATGGCTGAAAATGTTCAGTATTTACAAAGGCTTTATTTATCTATTAATCCATTTTAATTTGCCTTGGTAACAACATCATTCCAGCATGTCTTTGAAACATGATGAAATGGAGACCCCAGGGACACACTGAAATTATGCATTTCTACTGCTGTCATATCATAGCCACAATACTGTCCTCATGACACTGGTCATGCTCTTTACTTACCCATCTGCCTGGTGGTAGTGGAAAGGTTTATGATGGCCACTGGAACTGGAAGGGGCAGCTCTGGTTGAGTTGTTGCATTGTGAGACTGCTGTCTAATGGCGTTTGATTGTAATGCAGTAAATTTGCTAGCCAGGCTTATTTCAGTAATGTAGCTATTGCATTTTTTTCCTCAAAGCTAAATTTGACTCGGTTAGCAAGCTAGTTACAGTGAGGGAAAAAAGTATTTGATCCCCTGCTGATTTTGTACGTTTGCCCACTGACAAAGAAATGATCAATCTATAATTATAATGATAGGTTTATTTGAACAGTAAGAGACAGAATAACAACAACAAAATCCAGAAAAACGCATGTCAAAAATGTTATAAATTGATTTTCATTTTAATGAGGGAAATAAGTATTTGACCCCCTCTCAATCAGAAAGATTTCTGGCTCCCAGATTTATTTTATACAGGTAACGAGCTGAGATTAGGACACACTCTTAAAGGGAGTGCTCCTAATCTCAGCTTGTTACCTAAATAAAAGACACCTGTCCACAGAAGCAATCAATCAATCAGATTCCAAACTCTCCACCATGGCCAAGACCAAAGAGCTCTCCAAGGATGTCAGGGACAAGATTGTAGACCTACACAAGGCTGGAATGGGCTACAAGACCATCACCAAGCAGCTTGTTGAGAAGGTGACAACAGTTGGTGCGATTATTCGCAAATAGAAGAAACGCAAAATAACTGTCAATCTCCCTCGGCCTGGGGCTCCATGCAAGATCTCACCTCGTGTAGTTGCAATGATCATGAGAACGGTGAGGAATCAGCCCAGAACTACATGGGAGGATCTTGTCAATGATCTCAAGTCAGCTGGGACCATAGTCACCAAGAAAACAATTGGTAACACACTACGCCGTGAAGGACTGAAATCCTGCAGTGCCCGCAAGGTCCCCCTGCTCAATAAAGCACATATACAGGCCCGTCTGAAGTTTGCCAATGAACATCTGAATGATTCAGAGGAGAACTGGGTGAAAGTGTTGTGGTCAGATGAGACCAAAATCGAGCTCTTTGGCATCAACTCAACTCGCCGTGTTTGGAGGAGGAGGCATGCTGCCTATGACCCCAAGAACACCATCCCCACCGTCAAACATGGAGGTAGAAACATTATGCTTTGGGGGTGTTTTTCTGCTAAGGGGACAGGACAACTTCACCGCATCAAAGGGACGATGGACGGGGCCATGTACCGTCAAATCTTGGGTGAGAACCTCCTTCCCTCAGCCAGGGCATTGAAAATGGGTCGTGGATGGGTATTCCAGCATGACAATGACCCAAAACACACGGTCAAGGCAACAAAGGAGTGGCTCAAGAAGAATCACATTAAGGTCCTGGAGTGGCCTAGCCAGTCTCCAGACCGTAATCCCATAGAAAATCTGTGGAGGAAGCTGATGGTTCGAGTTGCCAGACGTCAGGCTCGAAACCTTAATGACTTGGATAAGATCTGCAAAGAGGAGTGGGACAAAATCCCTCCTGAGATGTGTGCAAACCTGGTGGCCAACTACAAGAAATGTCTGACCTCTGTTATTGCCAACAAGGGTTTTGCTACCAAGTACTAAGTCACGTTTTGCTGAGGGGTCAAATACTTATTTCCCTCATTAAAATGCAAATCAATTCATAAAATTTTTGATATGCGTTTTTCTGGATTTTTGTTGTTGTTATTCTATCTCTCACTGTTCAAATAAACCTACCATTAAAATTATAGACTGATCATGTCTTTGTCAGTGGGCAAACGTACAAAATCAGCAGGGGATCAAATACTTTTTTCCCTCACTGTAGCTTGCTCAGCTGGTTAAAATCAGTTAGCTAGCTAGTTAAGTAAGTGTCGATGGGTGCCTAGCTTTTCCACATACAGTACCAGTCAAAAGTTTGGACACACCTACTAATTCAAGGGTTTTTCTTTATTTTTACTATTTTCTACGTTGTAGAATAATAGTGAAGACATCAAAACTATGAAATAACACATATGTAATCATGTAGTAACCAAATAAGTTTTAAACAAATCAAAATATATTTTATATTTGAGATTCTTCAAAGTAGTCACCCTTTGCCTTGATGACAGCTTTGCACACTCTTGGCATTCACTCAACCAGCTTCATGAGGTAGTCACCTGGAATGCATTTCAATTAACAGGTGTGCTTTGTTAAAAGTTAATATGCGTTTTAGCTCAGTTGTGTTATGAAAAGTTAGGGGTGGTTTACAGAAGATAGCCCTATTTGGTAAAAGACCAAGAACAGCTCAAATAAGCAAAGAGAAACGACAGTCCATCATTACTTTAAGACATGAAGGTCAGTCAATACGGAACATTTCAAGAATTATGAACGTTTCTTCAACTGCAGTCACAAAAACCATAAAGCGCTATGATGAAACTGGCTCTCATGAGGACCACCACAGGAAAGGAAGACCCAGAGTTACCTCTGCTGCAGAGGATAAGTTAGGCCTAAAATATATTTTAATATATATAAATATAAGTTCATTAGAGAGTTAACTGCACCTCAGATTGCAGGCCAAATAAATGCTTTACAGAGTTCAAGTAACAGACACATCTCAACATCAACTGTTCAGAGGAGACTGCGTGAATCAGTCCGTCATGGTAGAACTGCTGCAAAGAAACTACTTCTAAAGGACACCAATAATAATAAGAAACTTGCTTGGGCCAAGAAACATGACCAATGGACATTAGACTGGTGGAAATCTGTTCTTTGGTCTGATGAGTCCAAATTGGAGAATTTTGGTTCCAACCGCCGTGTCTTTGTGAGGTGAACGGAAGATCTCAGAATGTGTGGTTCCCACCGTGAAGCATGGAGGAGGAGGTGAGATGGTGTGGGGGTGCTTTGCTGGTGACACTGTCAGTGATTTATTTAGAATTCAAGGCACACTTAACCAGCATGGCTACCACAGCATTTTGCAGCGATACGCCATCCCATCGCGTTTGTGCTTTGTGGGACTATCATTTGTTTTTCAACAGGACAATGACCCAACACACCACCAGGCTGTGTAAGGGTTATTTGACCAAGAAGGAGAGTTATGGAGTGCTGCATCAGATGACCTGGCCTCCACAATCACCTGACCCAACCCAATTGAGATGATTTGGGATGAGTTGGACCACAGAGTGAAGGAAAAGCAGCCAAAAAGTGCACAGCATATATGGGAACTCCTTCAAGACTGTTGGAAAAGCATTCCTCATGAAGCTGGTTGAGAGAATGCCGAGTGTGCAAAGCTGTCATCAAGGCAAAGTGATTACTTTGAAGAATCTCAAATATAATATAATATAATATATATATATATATATATATATATATATATATATATATATATATATATATATATATATATATATATATATATATACAGTGGGGCAAAAAAGTATTTAGTCAGCCACCAATTGTGCAAGTTCTCCCACTTAAAAAGATGAGAGAGGCCTGTAATTTTCATCATAGGTACACGTCAACTATGCCAGACAAAATGAGGAAAAAAAATCCAGAAAATCACATTGTAGGATTTTTAATGAATTTATTTGCAAATTATGGTGGAAAATAAGTATTTGGTCAATAACAAAAGTTTCTCAATACTTTGTTATATACCCTTTGTTGGCAATGACACAGGTCAAACGTTTTCTGTAAGTCTTCACAAGGTTTTCACACACTGTTGCTGGTATTTTGGCCCATTCCTCCATACAGATCTCCTCTAGAGCAGTGATGTTTTGGGGCTGTCGCTGGGCAACACAGACTTTCAACTCCCTCCAAAGATTTTCTATGGGGTTGAGATCTGGAGACTGGCTAGGCCACTCCAGGACCTTGAAATGCTTCTTACGAAGCCACTCCTTCATTGCCCGGGCGGTGTGTTTGGGATCATTGTCATGCTGAAAGACCCAGCCACGTTTCATCTTCAATGCCCTTGCTGATGGAAGGAGGTTTTCACTCAAAATCTCACGATACATGGCCCCATTCATTCTTTCCTTTACACGGATCAGTCGACCTGGTCCCTTTGCAGAAAAACAGCCCCAAAGCATGATGTTTCCACCCCCATGCTTCACAGTAGGTATGGTGTTCTTTGTCCTCCAAACACAACGAGTTGAGTTTTTACCAAAAAGTTCTATTTAGGTTTCATCTGACCATATGACATTCTCCCAATCCTCTTCTGGAACATCCAAATGCACTCTAGCAAACTTCAGATGGGCCTGGACATGTACTGGCTTAAGCAGGGGGACACGTCTGGCACAGCAGGATTTGAGTCCCTGGCGGCGTAGTGTGTTACTGATGGTAGGCTTTGTTACTTTGGTCCCAGCTCTCTGCAGGTCATTCACTAGGTCCCCCCGTGTGGTTCTGGGATTTTTTCTCACCGTTCTTGTGATCATTTTGACCCCACGGGGTGAGATCTTGCGTGGAGCCCCAGATCAAGGGAGATTATCAGTGGTCTTGCATGTCTTCCATTTCCTAATAATTGCTCCCACAGTTGATTTCTTCAAACCAAGCTGCTTACCTATTGCAGATTCAGTCTTCCCAGCCTGGTGCAGGTCTACAATTTTGTTTCTGGTGTCCTTTGACAGCTCTTTGGTCTTGGCCATAGTGGAGTTTGGAGTGTGACTGTTTGAGGTTGTGGACAGGTGTCTTTTATACTGATAACAAGTTCAAACAGGTGCCATTAATACAGGTAACGAGTGGAGGACAGAGGAGCCTCTTGAAGAAGAAGTTACAGGTCTGTGAGAGCCAGAAATCTTGCTTGTTTGTAGGTGACCAAATACTTATTTTCCACCATAATTTGCTAATAAATTCATTAAAAATCCTACAATGTGATTTTCTGGATTGTTCTTTCTTAATTTGTCTGTCATAGTTGACGTGTACCTATGATGAAAATTACAGGCCTCTCTCAGCTTTTTAAGTGGGAGAACTTGCACAATTGGTGGCTGACTAAATACTTTTTTTCCCCACTGTATATATATATATATACACAGTGAGGAGAACAAGTATTTAATACACTGCCGATTTTGCAGGTTTTCCTACTTACAAAGCATGTAGAGGTCTGTAATTTTTATCATAGGTACACTTCAACTGTGAGAGACGGAATCTAAAACAAAAATCCAGAAAATCACATTGTATGATTTTTAAGTAATTAATTTGCATTTTATTGCATGACATAAGTATTTGATCACCTACCAACCAAACAGACCTGTTAGTTGTTCTTTAAGAAGCCCTCCTGTTCTCCACTCATTACCTGTATTAACTGCACCTGTTTGAACACGTTACCTGTATAAAAGACACCTGTCCACACACTCAATCAAACAGACTCCAACCTCTCCACAATGGCTAAGACCAGAGAGCTGTGTAAGGACATCAGGGATAAAATTGTAGACCTGCACAAGGCTGGTATGGCTACAGGACAATAGGCAAGCAGCTTGGTGAGAAGGCAACAACTGTTGGCGCAATTATTAGAAAATGGAAGAAGTTCAAGATGACGGTCAATCACCCTCGGTCTGGGGCTCCATGCAAGATCTCACCTCGTGGGGCATCAATGATCATGAGGAAGGTGAGGGATCAGCCCAGAACTACACGGCAGGACCTGGTCAATAACCTGAAGAGAGCTGGGACCACAGTCTCAAAGAAAACCATTAGTAACACACTACGCCGTCATGGATTAAAATCCTGCAGCGCACGCAAGGT
Organism: Coregonus lavaretus; assembly: GCF_964263955.1. NCBI lineage: Eukaryota > Metazoa > Chordata > Actinopteri > Salmoniformes > Salmonidae > Coregonus > Coregonus lavaretus. The sequence continues at coordinate 15,880,741 of NC_139991.1, read as the reverse complement.
CCCCCTGCTCAAGCCAGCGCATGTCCAGGCCCGTCTGAAGTTTGCCAATGACCATCTGGATGATCCAGAGGAGGAATGGGAGAAGGTCATGTGGTCTGATGAGACAAAAATAGAGCTTTTTGGTCTAAACTCCACTCGGCGTGTTTGGAGGAAGAAGAAGGATGAGTACAACCATCCCAACTGTGAAGCATGGAGGTGGAAACATCATTCTTTGGGGATGCGTTTCTGCAAAGGGGACAGGACGACTGCACCGTATTGAGGGGAGGATGGATGTGGCCATGTATCGTGAGATCTTGGCCAACAACCTCCTTCCCTCAGTAAGAGCATTGAAGATGGGTCGTGGCTGGTTCTTCCAGCATGACAACGACCCGAAACACACAGCAAGGGCAACTAAGGAGTGGCTCCGTAAGAAGCATCTCAAGGTCCTGGAGTGGCCTAGCCAGTCTCCAGACCTGAACCCAATAGAAAATCTTTGGAGGGAGCTGAAAGTCCGTATTGCACAGCGATCTGGAGAAGGCCTGTATGGAGGAGTTGGCCAAAATCCCTGCTGCAGTGTGTGCAAACCTGATCAAGACCTACAGGAAACGTATGATCTCTGTAATTGCAAACAAAGGTTTCTGTACCAAATATTAAGTTATGTTTTTCTGATGTATCAAATACTTATGTCATGCAATAAAATGCAATAAAATGCAAATTAATTACTTAAAAATCATACAATGTGATTTTATGGATTTTTGTTTTAGATTCCGTCTCTCACAGTTGAAGTGTACATGTGATAAAAAATTACAGACCTCTACATGCTTTGTAAGTAGGAAAACCTGCAAAATTGGCAGTGTATCAAATACTTGTTCTCCCCATTGTATATATATATATATATATATATATATATATATATATATATATATATATATATATATATATATATATATATATATATATGTTTAACACTTTTTTGGTTATGATTCCATATGTGTTATTTCATAGATTTCAAATAAAATAAAATCAAATTTGATTGGCCACATGCGCCGAATACAACAGGTGCAGACATTACAGTGAAATGCTTACTTACAGCCCTTAACCAACAGTGCATTTATTTTTAATAAAAAAGTAAAATAAAACAACAACAAAAAAGTGTTGAGAAAAAAGAGCAGAAGTAAAATAAAATAACAGTAGGGAGGCTATAAATACAGGGGGGTACCGGTGCAGAGTCAATGTGCGGGGGCACCGGCTAGTTGAGGTAGTTGAAGTGATATGTACATGTGGGTAGAGTTAAAGTGACTATGCATAAATAATTAACAGAGTAGCAGCAGCGTAAAAAGATGGGGTGGGGGGGCAGTGCAAATAGTCCGGGTAGCCATAATTAGCTGTTCAGATTTGATGTCTTCACTATTATTCTACAATGTAGAAAATTGTTAAAATAAAGAAAAACCCTTGAATGAGTAGGTGTGTCCAATCTTTTGACTGGTACTGTACATGTATGTTAGCTACCTAGTGCTGCTAACCTGGGTAAATGCAAGACATTAATCATTAGGTGTGCTTGCTGAAGGCAAAGCCCAACTTTAGTTTTCTTACATAGTCTTATCCTTATTCTATTTCTTCCAACCTTTCTGGCCATTAAACGATTTAAGCTATCCTCATGAAACAAACTTCCAAATGTGTAGACTCTCCCAACTTAGATTGCTTGAGAAAATATTTTTGATAGCGTTTATACATTTTTAACTAAGACACATTTTTTTTATAATCTCCAATGTATTTCAATTACAATAAAAAGCCAATGGACTTTAACTGTATCAACTCCAAACCAACGTTGAGATGTTCAGACTGACCCTACTTAGATTGCTTGTCAAAAGCTTTTTGATACTATAGATTCTATTTTAACTATAACCATTTTAAATTTGCCTAAATTAACATAGGTTTGAATGAGAACCATAGGAATACAGAGGTAGCTACAGTATTCAAAATGGTCCTGCTCCTTGGCCAATTAAGCTATAAGACAAACTTTAAAATGTTCAGACTATCCTAACTTAAAATTATTTAAAACTTTTATCAACTATAACTATATAAATGTGCATAAATTAGCATAAAATAACTCACCAACAGTAACTCTTGAAACGTTCAAGCTAGAGACATCAAACCAACTTTCACATGTTCAGGCTTCACATGTTCTATCCTATCAATCAATAGATCCTTCACAAGCTAGAAAGCACACCACATTTTATTCAGGAATGTAGTTTTCTAGTTATTTATTATATTTGTGAGAACTTTTGTACTATAACGATGATAAACACTATAAAAATGAACACCCAAACCATACCGTCTACCAGTGAGCTGTGAAGATACCCAAAGGTAGGTTTGCATTATTTCTGATAATACAGATAATAATTAAATGGTAACATAATCCTAGCCAGTGGTGTATATTGTGTTGACACTGCCATAGCACACATTGGTAAAGGGGATGAGCAATTACAATATCTGTATGTCATACTTCCGGGTCGTGTCCCATAATCGCTTGACTAGACTTCAAGATTCTATCATCACATTCTTGAAAACAAGGTAATTTAAGATATATACTGTATATATAAAATTACACTCACAATCATGTATTGACTTAGTCATACACGATGCCTTTTATCAAAATATTTGACGATCAACAAGTAAGACACATCGCTGAAAGTTAGAAAAGTCTGATTTGGATTACATCTCCTAACCTGCTGCTTTGATAGCATGCCGGAGTGTGCCTGCTCGAGCTGGGGATTTACAGGACGGTAAAATCCCGTCAGTTACAGGCCGTTTGATGTGTTTCATATTAGATTACACAGATATTTTTTTGCTGAACATTACCTGCCATTACTTTTTTTATGCAAAAAAAATGTTTGTTTGTAGACCGGTGAGCTATCGAAAGATTTGTAGTTCATGTGTGTAGTTCTAGATTTTGACGATGCAAATTTGAGGCTCATTCTTAGCCTACAAAACAAGGAATATAGAAGTAAAAATTGACGTGTCACTTGCACATCATATAGAATAGAATAGAATATAACTTTACTGTCCATAATGTAGCCAACAACGGAAACGTGTCTTCTGCTCCATTCTCAAGACAGCACACATCAAGGTATACAGTTAAGACGAGCACAGTGTCAAACTGCAGGGTAGCACCCCTGGATGAAAAGCAAGTTGTGGGGTTAGGGGCCTTGCTCAAGGGCCCAACTGTAGGGGAATGTCTTTAGGATGTGAACCCAGCAGCACTCCGGTTGCCAGACCAATCCCCCTTATTTTTCCAGCACCTGGCCTGGGAATTGAAATGACCACCTTTCGGCAAATGGTCCAGCTTCTTAACCGCTGGGCTACCTACCACCCAGAGTAGGCTATTATAAGGTACTATAAGTGTATTAAGGCATTATATGTGTATGCCTCATAGATAGTGTTACCATAAACAATACAATTTGGTGTAGGCATAGTTTTGCAACACATTGCTGTTCCTTCTCCATTAGCCACTGTAATAGACCTAGGGGTGAAGGTTAAAACCCTCTCAAACAAGACTATCCCTTTCATATTGTCACTGAAGGGTCAAGCAGTGTTCTCCCACAGTCCTCCTGTCTAGTTGAACAAACATGGGCCTGGCTTGGCCCTGCTGACCTGTCACTCACCCCCGTGAACCCTACACAGGGGTCAGCTAATGGCTGCAGGCTGCCACCATACCAATAGTAGGGAACAGAAGAGCTATAACTGAACTGATATCTGATATCTGTTCCCAGGCTAGCCTTTAGATATTTTCGAGTTCTAGTAAGTTCATCACAAGTCCCTAACTCACACCTCTTATGGATCATGTTAGGGCAAAACAATCAACAGAATCAACTCTTTGAACCTTCAAATGCTTGCTTTTACCCCTGAAGTGTTGTAGGACAATATTGGTGGTTGAGTTCAAACTTTATCCCTTACTAAATATAATATTTTCAGTTCCAGAAAATTGTTATCTGGCCCTAGCCTATAGAAACAATATTGAAAATATGCTTGGCTTGTTTCTCTAGCTTTCATCAGATAAGATGTGATGTTGTCTGGTAACTCATGTATACACTGATTACATTAATGTTGCATCTTCACGTATTTCCTTCTTATACAACAAACCTGCAAACACCCTGTAGCTACGACCTGTTATGACTTCACATCTTACCTACAATAACTATAACCATGACTACATGATGGTTGTTGTTTTACTGTTAATCGCTGTTGTTTCTGCCGTTGCTGTTATTGTTGATCATAGTTTACTATAGGCCTACTCTTTCTACTGCAGCTGTCGTTGTTTGTGATTTCAGGAGTAATACATAGCTGACCAGTACAGTTTGTGGCGCCATTTTAAGTGAGACGCTATTAAGAAAGAGGATGAATCAGTTTAGCAGTGAAATGGATCTGTAAGTGGCTATCGTTGCTATCATTCCCAGTGATCACAAAGGGTGGGTTCAGTTCTCCCAAGCTTTTTCTTCCATTGACCAATGTGAGGAAGCTGTCCCCTCTCAGCCTCCGATGTGGAAATATCTCCCCAGGTCAGGGGTCAGACAGCCGAAGCTAGGTGATAAGGGAAAGTGCTTAGTACCATTTAAAATGACCCCCAGTCCCATCCCACCCCCTGCAGTGATGTCCATCACTATCTCCTACTCTGGAGGATGTTCACGGCTACACCAGTACACAGGGTCAAACACCATCCGCCCCTCTCTCCCCCTAAGGCACTAATAGAAAAACAGTATTATTGGTTCAAATCCGTGACCCCACTCTATATGAAGAGTCATGTTTTCTTTTAGCAGAGCAGATACATATCCTGGGGATGTCTCAATCTTCATTGTGATTGTGCCAATAACACAAATAGAAATAGATTACTGTTTTAATACATATTATGGTACATTGTGATCTTAATACTGTTGCCTCAGCAAAATAATGCAAATAGATGATCTATTGGACATTCATACGGATTTGCTCCTAGGTGTACATATTTAGTCCCATCAATATTTGAAATGAACCAAGAGACAGTGAGATAATTGTATGTGATATGATTACATGTGTTTGCCAACATTGCAACACATTTCTGATTTCTCCCAAATAACAGAAACAAGAAAATTCACATTTATCCACGTTTTAATAAAACATTTAATTTCATTTGTTGCTTTGAGTGATCATGAATGCAAATGCATATCAGCTCTCAATGAGATTGCATTGGTATGGTAATTTCAAAGGGACTAACATCAAATGTGAATTCTGTGATCTGTTTTGATGGGTAGGTTTAGTGATATCATGTGTGTCCCACGAGATGGCTATGTAACTTTAGGGGTTAAACATGGTGGGGGGTGATCCTGCCCCAATCTGAGATCCTTTCTATGGCTGAGCTGACACCCGCTCACTAGTCCTCTTAAAGCTCATTATCACTCTTAAATTATTTCCTTTCACAAGCACCTTAATTAACACACGTCCAGACCACGTCTGGTCGCACAAATTGATTACAACATCAGACCCAATGTCTGCAGTGCTGAAGCTATCATGGAACAAAGGACGAGCAATCTTGGAAAGGCTCACAGTCTTGGAATCATGTAGAAAACACATTACATATGCTAGACATTTTATAATATAACTGTCTCGGTTTTTCCACAATCAAATGCTAAAGAATGATGTGATTTAATGTATGCATATAGACCAAACAAAGGACAGCAGTAATCAGCCCATCTTTCCCAATGAAGTCTTTACCAGTGCTGTGGTGCTGCCTGGGCTGGGTAATTTCAAGCTTGGCCTCAATCACTGGCATTAGACATACTTTCAGTCCTGAAGGGGTTAATTAAGGGCTGTGTGAAAAGCCTAAATTAATTGGCTCATGTCCGAATGAGAAGAAGAAGAGAAAAAAATACATCTTGGTGTTTTTATACATTAGAACAGCTGACAGCAGTTAATTGCCATGGACATAAATAGAATCTTAATAATGAAAAAAAGCCTGATAGAAAATATACTAAATTGAGAGGAAATAGTGGTGAAGAATGCACCTTCTAAATGGGGTCAGTTTGTAAACCATGGATAGGCTCCCCCTGTATTAAAAAGACAGAGGGGACAAGGGAGGAGAGAGAGGAGTGGTAGGTGTGTGCAGAGGGAAGGAACCTCTCTTTATTGTGGGTATTTTTTTTAAAGTGAAGGTGCAGTGACGGCCGTCACGCCTCAGTGGCCATGAAACAGAGTCGGCAAAAAGCTGAAGGAGTGCTCTCCTCCTGAAAGGCTCATCAGGACTTGTCATCGCTCTAATGAATATCATTTAAATTGCTTTGTATATCGCAGTGAGTTTGGATGTCGATTTAATTTGCGCATGTGTTTGAGTTCTTCTGCTTGGCTAGGCGAATGGAGAGCGCTAGACTAATGAAAAGAGAGCTGGGGTGACAGCGTGATGAGACTCGACCTGATCAGATGGGTTTGAAAGGAAATTCTGACAAGGCAGAGAATAAAACACACACACACACACACACATACACACACACACACACACACACTGCATTTCAGGAAGTAACTGCAGAGAGGTTTGTGTTATCAAGGCTCCCGGTGCATTGTGGGAGTGGGAGCGCTGCACCTGTTCTAATTTGCAGATATCCCCTGTTGTGGGATGCACTAATGATTGTCGGGGAGCATCCCCCAGACCTAGGGATATGTAAAATAAAACCACAAGTCTTTCCTGTGGATGAAGCATCCCTGTTTTTAAGCATGGCCTTATCAAAATGAAATTACAATATATGCTGATACCGTATTTCAACCTTCCCTTCAAATTGTCTTCTCCCTCCCCCATTCCTGTGTGCGTACTGTACTCGCACTTCTCGCTGTAAGCCGTGAAATATTACAACCTTTCCCAAAGCAAAAGATATAAATCCGTATTGAGGAATTGCAAAAACAGCACAAAACATTTCCAGCCTGGCGGTATCTAGTGAGGCGCTGATGATTTAGCATTGCAGGTGTATCTGGAACTGGGAGTAGCACAGACAAAGCCTGCACACCTTTTTCCTAAGCACTTATGTAATGTGTATTTCATTACAATTACCCTGGGTATTTAATCAAGTCAAATCCAATTATGAATCACCACTTAGCAATTAATACAATCAATTAGACGTTCATGCTTGTCATTTCAGTATGTGTCACAGATGTGGAAAGTGTACAGTGAATTCAGCACATTATCGTGGTCATCATGGTCATGGAAGAGAGGCAGGCGCAAGCTAATCAATAATCAGTGTTGGGGAAGCTATTCTGAAAATATAGTTTACCAAGCTACCAATTACTAAACACTGGAAGAAGTTTTAAGCTACACTGAAGCTACCCTTAAGAAAATAATAGTTTACTTAACTGAAGTTACTTTGAAAAACTAGTTCACTACATCCAAACTACTTTGTGAAAAATGAAATGTCATAGATTACAAATTGCAAGAACAGATCACTCTGTAGTCAGATGTTAAAGCGCAACTGAAGGCAATAAACTACTTCTGTGATAGAAAATGGCCTATGTGGCATCGGTATTAGTCAGAAACATGTATTCTAGTGTCAAAATAGAGTACAAAGTGTAAATAGCATAATTTTGGTCATAAAGTCAGTCTCGTCCAAAACTGAGTTTTGTAAGTAAGTTCGTCATGACTTACTTGAGGGTTGGGTTTTGATTTCAACAATGCTCACTTGCCCACTAACACGGGATACACAGCTCCGGTGAATGTGCTCTAGCCAATCCTACCACAGAACAGACAGTGAGACAGAGTGCCCAGCAGCGCAGTGGATCGGAATTTATTTGCATAAAACAACACGTCGCAGCATGTTTTAACTTGAGAAATACTGCACCAAACACCTTAGCTAGATGTAAAATTGCGTAACCAAAACCTCCTCGGCAAAAACTTCCAAATTTATAACAGATTTCTTGAGTTATCTTAGATTCATTCTGACTATTTTGAGGAAGTGATACTGGCTTTGTTCCTGTGGTGTCTCATGGGGGACAAACATCAGTAACTGCCACATCGAACCATACCCCAAAGACTGAAATCTCATTTTTCTTAATGAGCAACAGAGAAACACATGCGGAATCAGTGTGTTCAGTCGCTCTTTAACAGAATGTGTAATTTATCCTATTAAACACAAAAACAATGTTTCAAGTGAGAATTAGACAGATCCGATGCCGAAAAAGAAAATCTTGCCTACTTCACCCATTTTTTATTTTCTTTTGGCAAAAATAGTGTGTAGTTCAAGTAGTTAGCTACACCGCTACATGGCCAAAAAAGTAATTAACTACTGAAAACACTACCAAGATTTGAATTTAGTTCAACTACCATCAAACTACTACAAAATGTAGTTGAATTACTAGTTCACTACTCCCCAACACTGTCAATAACTGATTTAACTGCTCTAGCACTAGCTTCAATGCACAAGACACTGTATGTGACATAGCTACAGTTGTCACAGTCAACACCTGGCTTCTTTTGAACCTTTTCTATCCTTGTAGAAAATAATAGTACAGGCTGGAAATTAAACTAGTGCAGACCCTTTAGTCAAAAATGACACAATTTGTACACTGGAGTGAAAGCTGTTGTATTAAATACCTTTCTTGAGTTGGTACAACAATCAGTCTGCCTTGGAAAATATTGACAGAGCCCAGGGAGAGGCAGCTAGCATCCCTGACAGGCCACGCAAGTTAAACAGAGACACATAATAGGATATTAAACTTTAACTACCCCATATTCATTCCAATCATCTGGGAAAGAAATGACCAAAACTTCAGGCTCGAAATTTCATTTGTGTCGCATTGGAAAGGTTGAATTTATGGGCCCTTTTGATGAAAGGGTATATGCTGAGCTGAAAAGTTCTCCAGGCCTTTCGCCGAGTCTCCCTGTGACATATGTCTTCATTTGAGAAACCTCAGCTCATGCCAGGGGTGGAACTTTTATTGGCAGGCCCTCATTTCCCCCTGAGTGCTATAACTGTTGCACAGGAAATAAAGAATAAATGGCAAGATACTTCCTACTGCTGAGAGTGATTTCATTACTTAGACACTGGACTAATTTGGGGAATCTGGGGGAAGGGGATTTAGACATACAATAGGGTCATGCCACACTTCTATACTTGTGTGTCTTTGAAAACCTACACGTATGTTGCCTTACGTATCAACTGTCCAACAATGTTTTTGTTCTATACTTGGCATAGTAGATACTCTATGTAACTGCAGTGCAGTTTATGCAAACATTTACTGATTTACAACTATTATTCTTGGAGAGAAACTGTCCTGAATATTTCCCTAAACCTACTTTTAAAGGAAAGATTCACCCATTTTGAATGTTGTATTGTTTTTGTGTATCTCTGAGCGATGTTCTATCGATTTCCGGGGGGCATTTCATGATTTCATGTGTATCTGAGCTACTGCCGTTCAAGCAGGCAGAAATTTGGCTGGGATGACGTAGCATTGCAATAAAGCCGTTTTCACTACAATGGAAGTTAATAGGAATACGACTTTTAGTTCGCAAAAAAAAACGTCTATCATACTTATCAAATTTCAATACTGGCCAATGTCATAACGCAGGAGGTTGTCGTCTCTCGAATAAGCCATTGATATTCCTACCTTGAGAAAAGTAACATTTTACAGAGGGTCCACCACATTTCTACCATTTGTCTGCCTCTAAAGTCCAGGGTGCATTGCATGGGGCCGTTGCATGGCTGGTGTTAATGTCAGACTCCACTCATCAATCTGCCTGTTGAACATGGTGAGATTGTAGACTCCTAAATTGATAGTGCAGTTTGTTTAGGTGATTTTACAGCTAACTAGATATTTCACATGCTTATATTTAAACTTTAGTATTATTGTGTGTAGCTACGTTTGCTAGATATCTAGCTAGCCAGCCAGCCCATAGAGAGAGCATTGCATTGTGGGTTTTGTAGTCAACTTGAGCTGCAACAGATTTCCACGATTTTCACATGTTGCTATCAACCTTATTATAACAACAAAAGGAACCATTTGTTCACAAAAAATATTGTTCTCACATATTGGCATTATTTAACACTGTAAATTATAGGAATTAGTGGTTTTGGGTGGATTTTTCCTTTAAGGTCATGCAGTTAAAATCATCCCATTAAAAGAAAAAAAGAGGAATAAGAGAAGGAGAAGAAATTAAATCTCATTTGAAGAATCTGTGGGCAGCTGATTGGCTGATGAGATGAGAGGTTGTCATGACGAGGGTCGGTCGGGGAGATCTCTCCTCTTAACTAACCTGCATCTTGACAAGGCAATCAAGTCCCCCGGAGCGTAATTAAATGATAAGTTCATATTTGAGGGACAATTGTGGGGCGTCGGTGAAGTTGTCACGGAGCTTGCTGGTGTGATGAATACCCTTATTAGCAGCCACAGTGCATTCTGTCAGAGAGGGCCAACCAGAAGGGGAGGAACAACAGGATGACCCCACCCCCCCCACCCCGCTCCCTCTTACAGTCAGCCCCCTGTGATCGCTTAAGATATCCTCACAAAGGGCAGTTAGAGGTAAACAGGACATGCACTCTACCATGTCACATGAAAGAACGTGCTCCTGTAAATCAATGAAAGATGATGTAAGCGTACATTGAACTGTTTGATATGCAAACTGCTTTTCTATGCAAAGCTGGCAGCTTAGATGCACAAGCACATCTAAGGCCCAGGTGAATATAACTCCAGTGCCAATTGTCAGACACCCAATTGGACAGACGTATGGGAATTGTTAGCAACGTTTGGAAATAATGTTTTCCCTGTGCTTTTCTTCTATTCAGCTCATGCGAGAATCATCTTTGAAAAGGTGGGCAGATATAACACACTAACAGCCATTGAAAGGTGAGTAAACAGTACACTCTAACCTCTATTGAAAAAAGAGGAGGGTTTTTCAAATTTCTGTAAAATCCCCTCCCTTTCCTTTCAGCGGCACGTCTTTAAGTCCCATTTGCTTTAATCCTGCATGGTGTGGCAATAGCGCAGGCTCCGCAGGACTCCATTGTGACACTCTCTCATTGTGTCTGGAGCATAAAGCAGTCTCTGTTGTCTAGCCAGCTTCCCCCTCTAAACACAGCTTGTTTTTTCAATGGATACTTCCCTCTCTTAAGAAAATAAACCTGCTGTCTTTGACTGTATCCCCAACTGTACTGTGAGAAGGATGAGGGAGGAGTGTGGGTGTATTGAACTGAGGGGAGGGGGAGGAGGAGGAGGAGGGGGAGGGGGGTGGGGGTGGGAAGGGGAGCAAAGGGTAAAGGAGGCAGAGGTTGAAGTGATACCATCAGCCAAAGAAAACTAAGAGCGTGAGTGAAACCCAACCAACACATGAGTCATTCTTAATAATTACAAATTCAAAGCATATTTCATATTTAACGACAGGAGCTTATATGCCACTAACGTATGGTTTGGGGGTTTGGATAGAAAAGGAAAATGTACTACATATAGAAACCTAATATTAAAATCTTCAAATTATACCCCTTTTCTATGAAGTCCTGCTGCTGAATGGCTGGTAATAAAGTATACTCCACTTCAGGTTCAGTGTAAATAAATCAGACCAGAGGAGAACCTTGTTAAATTGAACCTTTATATAACTTCTATGTAAAGGTCACTTCTTTTTTTCAGGTAATTTAAAGATCAGAAGTCTCAGTGTTTCCATATAACACACACCTACTCTGTCACCCAAAAGCAGCATGAGGTGATACTTTTAATCACTTCTGCACTATATGCACACAAATCTGAATGCCTTACCTCTGCTAAAACGTCTGGGCTACATCCAAATCTATATACTAAATAGTGATACAGTTACCAGTTTTCCCCTTAGTGCTTTGTGTTGCGACCATGTTTAAGTCATTAAACACTGCACATGCAGAGAAGGGGAACCGCTCCTGGATTCCCAGTGATTGGGTCTGTTGGTGAATGAATGGATGGCTACTGTTTTCTCATCAGTGTGCCTCATTTCATGGAAACCTTTCAGGTCATATTGGATGACCAGCTCAATCTCAATGTCCAGTTCCACACATGCTAAAACATGTGAGAGAAGCAGAGGAGTTGGAGATTTCTGACATCTGACATTTCTGTCATCTGATTGCCTGCACTCCACAGTGACAGCAGCTGGAGTCAAGGTCATTTGTTTGATTTTTGATTTCCTCTTAAATCTGTCAGTAACTCATTCATTGTACCCACCCTGGCCACACTTGAAACATTTGGTTAGGGAGAGGCATGTATTTACTGTATGACATGAGTGAGAAAGAGAAAAGGATTGGCTTGTGTCATTGGAAGGCTGAAAGAGAGGAGGATACGTAGTAGGCCTACTTAGAATGAAAGAGAGAGTAAGTAAGTAAGTACACTGGGGGACAGATGGAGGGAGAGAGAGAGGAAGGGAGGGGTAGTAGCTCAGATGTCCATCAGTGTAATACTTTAAAAAAGCGCCTCCCTCTCTCCTTTTACCCCCTCAGAGAGCCCTGTCACATGCAGTTTGTCCTGATGTCTGACGGATTAGCCCAAGACACTCGTCTCAGGGCACTCCTCTATATATCGTTCATTTAATGCATGATGACGTGGCCAATTACGACGAGGCTGCACGCTCAAATAGCATGTCAAAACCTTTGTATCAATCTATTAGATCCTGTCCCCTTTCGCATTACAAGGCACCTTAAAGCACATATCCGTGCAAAGGGGAAAGTGCTGACCTCATGGGGAATGGGCCTGAGAGCTCACCACAGCCTTTTAAAGAATCAAAACCTTAACGAGACATACCTCAACACAACAGCCCTGCCTGTACTGTACCTCTCCTCCAATATTATTGTAAACATGCTTACTGTAATATGCATAGTCAAAGAGAAGAGGTACATTATTGCCATTGAGAGTATTTCCCCTCTAAGGATTCTCATATATATCAATGTATATACTTTAAAAGTATGGATTTATTGACTTGCCTTTCCAAAGGTAACCTATTCCTTGTCTGGTCATATAGGAGCTATTGCATTTCACCTGTCCTTGTTATGCGGGAACAGACCTCTGGGTGCTGCCATGGTTGCGCCCCCTGCGCAGCCTGGCATTTTGCCCACTCTCATGCCATCCAGACACTTTCACATTCATCTTGAGAGAAGTTTGTCTGATGAGATTTTATTGACTGAGATTGATGAATGCTGAAACACTACTCCACCATATGATAGACAATTAGTACAGTTAATTGTGTAGTCTATGTGTGTGTGTATGTGTATGTGTGTGTGTTTATGTATGTGAGAGTAATTCTAAATCTATCTCTCTTTCTCTCTCTCTCTCTCTATTTCTCTCTCATGGAACTTTTCCTCTGACAGTGAGGCTGTTAAGTTTGTCTTCCTTAGCTCACTCTTTGATGCTGTCACATTCGATCCACTCAAAAAGTTCAGGCCCATCAACCACTTGCAAATTAGAAGTCCTTGTACACAGCAGTACATTTGTGCTGCCAGCGGCATCTTGTTCCTACCCACCACAAAGCTGCCATCCTGCTCTGGCCTTTAAAACTGTAATCAGCTTATACCTCAAAGATCGGCTCTTGTGATGTACTGCATGTATGTATAGAAGATAGTTGTTTACATTAAAAGGCTCAAATAGATGTTTATAGCAATAATGATGCAAGGTATTTATTTTTGTATGAACTACTGGTGTGCAAACATGTATATTATGCTACATTGAATCTCTCTGTTTAGATTGGAGATGCGAAGGTGGAGGGTAAAGGCTGCCATACATATGATGATTGTTCCTAGTGCACGGAGCTCCTTGATCTGTAATTTCCTGTTTGGCTGAGATGGCCTGCAACTTAAACATAAACTCCACCATCCAGTGAATATGTAAAGGATGTCATCATAGCTAAACTTGGGTCAATCTTTGTCACAGTTTGATCTAAGTTTTGGAGAAGCCAGAGGCCAGAGGCAGCAGGGAGGGAGAGAGGGAGGCTACCCCTGGTGCTGAGTGATCTGGCCCAGTGAGAGTTCCTCCGTGACATGGTTATGTAAAATATCCAGTTGGGTGTACAGTAGCTAGCTGTGATCCATGGCTGACATGCCCAGTGAGAGAGAGACACAGCGACAGGGCATGATCTCCAGAGTGACAGAGCTAATCACCCCGGTTACTGGGCCCGTTGTCGTGCACTGGATGGCTCTCTGATCAGCTCGCATTAAAGCTAAACACTTTGAATGATTTGGAAGAAAATCAAAATCAATTTGTGCAAGCCTCTATTCGGAGCAGTCCCCTTGGGCCCAGGCTTGTCACATCCTGTCACTGCAGAATTGACGTTTTGACATGCAAAGTTAGATTTACAAAAAATGAGATTAGTTATCCTCAACCCCTATGAGGGAAAGGTAGTTTGTACTGTCCAACATGTCAGTACTGAAGAGGAACAATCATGTGCCGTCAATCAAGCCATTTGCTCAACGTCAAACGCTCCCAGTAGCATCCTGTTCCTTTAGCTATATAAATTATGCTAGCTAACATATGCTTGTGTTAGTCTCAACGCTGCTAACAGGAAGCAGCCGCTCCTGCTTGCAGAGTGGGTGGATGGCACACAGTGACAGCAGGATGAGGCTTGTGTGTGACATGCCGTTTGACTGACAGAGGGTTGTCACAGAGGTTGGACACGCTGATGTTTGATTGGCAAGGAAAGCTTTATTTTAAACTATTTTTTTCTCTCTGTTTAACCCAATGCCCAAGTGGCAACATGAATGCCTACACACAGAGAGAGAGAGAGAGAGAGAGAGAGAGAGAGAGAGAGAGTGGGTGGAAGGGGGTAGTGCACATTGGAATAGAGTGAAATAAATAGAGAAAGTTGGAGGGATATATTCTGAGAGAGAGAGAGAGAGAGAGAGAGAGAGAGAGAGAGAGAGAGAGAGAGAGAGAGAGAGAGAGAGAGAGAGAGAAAGGAATCAGGTCATTCCGAGGTGAGTGCCCTTATCACGCACACACAGAAGATGTCGTCCATTTGCTATGACACACGCACTGATATCCTGGCTGAAGGAACAGAGGAGATGTGCTGCTTGTCGTTTTGACAGTTTTGGGTGGGCTCAGTGCATTTCACAGCACCAACACTGTGAACTTTGCTGAACAACCGTCAGTCTTGTATGGTCTTGAGGGGATTTCAAACTTAAACAAAACAGAGAGGGGAAGTCTAAGGAAAGTGTTTACATTTGCTGTATGGTCTATTCTATGTGTATTTAGTACAATATTTCAGTAGTTTCCTATTAATTAAGACATTGTCAGGCTTTTTTTCTGACGGGTGACGTTGTTATGTACATATATATTACGTACAGGTATTATCCAATGGTTTTACAAAATGACAGTGTCTTGGTTCACATCCACTTAAAGAAAGTGTAGCACTTATTTCTCAATGCCAGAAACGAATATAATGGCAACTTAGAGCACCCCAAGAAAACATTGCCAAATTACTAACTTTTAAATCAATTATAATATTAGGTTGTTTTAAAAGTAGATTTGTATTCTCCAAATCAGCACTAACTTCTGAACAAATCACACAATGCCCACACAATGCTGTCCCTACCATCAATGTGGCTTCTAAAGCATCTCAAACAGCCAGCAGCACCAGCAGAGACCGAGCATGATCATGGGCTTCAGTGAGCATGGAAGTCAACCGAGTAAGTGAAAGTCAAAGAGCTAGCTTGCTAACGTTAGCTCACTTCTTCCATCTAAATAAGACTGATAAAACCAAAAGTAAACATGTCTGCCAACTGTTGGTAGCTAACTGCTGATGATGTCATACTATACTAAAAAAAAATATATATATATATATATAGATAAGACAAGGCTATGGGAAACAGTAGCACGTTTTCAAGGTGTTTGTGGGGGTTGTGCGTTGAGGTAATTTGGCCAGCCGGCTCCGATGGAGTTTTCTTTACAGCTTGCCAAGTGCGGGCTAAATTGAATTGCGATGCTTCGGGCCATGAATCTGATCGTGGATCTGGTGGAATTTCGGAAAAGCCCCAGAGCCTTGCTTTCTTTGGAGGGGTGGATTGTGGATTTTGCTCAATGGGAAAGTTTCTTTTTTGATCTTAGGATCAATGTTGTCACAGTTGCTTCTTCTTGAAGAGGCAGCTGTTAACGCTAGCTTGCTATAGCTAGCTATCCTCTTCCTCCGTTTCTGAATTAATTTGTGGCAATTTCTTTCTAGCTGGCAAAATAAGTGAGCGAGATTATGTTTGTGTACTGCCATATGTTGATAACATAGCTAAGTTTGTGACTGGTATGGGCTAGTAAATATCCTAAACCTATCCAGCTAGATGGCAAGCTAAAACCGGGGAGAGAGGGAGAAGAGAATTCATTCATCTGCTGCTGGCTAATGTTCACTCTAATATGTATTTCCACATGTTTTTTTGTTTTTTTTGTTTGTTTATTTGGTCATTTAGCAGACGCTCTTATCAAGGGCGACTTACAGGAGCAATTAGGGTTAAGTGCCTTGCTCAAGGACACATCGACATATTTTTCACATAGTCGGCTCGGGTTTAGAACCAGCGACATTTCGGTTACTGGCACAATGCTCTTAACCACTGCCGCCAACATGTAGTTGATACAATTCGATTTTTATTCTATAAAGATTGTAATTGTGTCAATATGTTGTGAATATTGTAGAAAAATCCTCACAGACGTTTTCCATACTAAAAAGTGAAGTGCCACTTATAGCTTACCATGTACTGTAGGCTACAGGCAATATGTTTCTCCACCGTGTGAGTCATATAAATTATGATCTTGCATTCGGGACCTTCCGGCAGTCTTCGTGGCTTTTATATGCAGGGAGCATAAATTGAACAATTCTAAACTAACAAATCATTTTTCAAGTTAGAACCCATGTATAAGCAGTAAGGCCTGAGGAGGTGTGGTAAATGGCCAATATACCACGGCTAAAGGCTGTTCTTATGCACGATGCCAAGCGGAGTGCCTGGACACAGCCCTTAGCCATGGTATATTGGCCATATATCACAAACCCGAGGTACCTTATTGCTATTATAAATTGGTTACCAATGCAATTAGAGCAGTAAAAATAAATGTTTTGTCATACCCGTGGTATATGGCCTGATATACCATGGCTTTCAGCCAATCAGCATTCAGGTCTCGAACCACCCAGTTTATAATAGTTAAGATACAGCACCAACTACATAAATATCTGATAAGGTCCATTATCTGCTACCTGGACTTTATATTGATTATTTTGGTTGATTTTACTTGATGACACGGAATTAACCAGCGTTTTAATGATAATTCATTACACCCTAATTAAGGGTCTTTCAAAGGACATTAATATAAATTGTTACCTAATTAATCATTTTATATATATGATTTTTTTTCTGTACTAAGGCCCATTTTGACATGTACCTGAATTTCAGTCTACCTTAAACCTACCTCACAATTTGGTTTTGTCAAGTCATTACTGGTAACACATCACTGGTAACAAGTCATTAGCAATTGATTCAAATGTATACACTATTACATCTCCAATGGCTACTGCAATGTATTCATTAGGGTTGTTTCTCCGAGGCAACCTCCTGATATGATCTGACTCCAGTTCCTTCAGAGACCAGTGACAGTGAGGACCATGTAGAGGAGAGAGGAGAGGAGGGCTGATGGACGTGCAGTGTGTCACATGGTGTGTCCCTCCAATGGCACCACTGTCTCCTCCAGGGTAATTAGCCATGTAGATAGACGGCTGTTGACTCAGATCTCCCCTGATGACCAGACATGTGTAACAGCCTGATTTTAACAGTCAGAGTCTGATAAACATCACTGATTGTTGTAGGCCAAGTTGCGATACTTGTCTAGAGAGCATCATGGCAGGAGGCCTAACACTATACATACAGTCAAAGGATTTGAGTCCCATATTATGCATATGCTCATGCAGAAGGTTGTAGATACTGTACATTCAGTATGTCCCGACAAATAAAACTCTACACGTAACATTTTGTAGAATATTGTTAAAGGGTAGGTAGCATAAACGTAACCACATGTAACATATGAATTTGCATTAGTATACGCATCAAAAGTCCCAATGCAAAGTTACATCTCAATTTTCAATTTTCAAGTTATTACATAAAACCAATCAGAATTCCGAAGAATGCCGAAGTCATGTCGGAATTTTTTTTTCCAGGGTGTGATGTAATATGGAGGACCGGCAAGCCAGCCTATTCCCTATAATGTAAATTCCAACACAAATAACTTCAAATAGATATAAATTCAAATTAAACCAAATTGTTTGCACTCGTTTCTATTACAATCAAATAGTTTATGAATTTATTGTTACAAATCAACTCGCAAGGTTGCTAGCCAACCAGCCTGCTAACGTTACATTAGCGCTGCATGACTCAGCCAGTTGCTATTAACACCTAGCTTACAGCTACATTAAAGTAAACCACAGTATTGGAAATACATAACGCCATCTAACCAGTTATCAAAGAATGTTAGCTATATGCAGCTATCTTAGCCAGCAAGCTAGCCATCAAGCTAGCCAGCCAACTAACGTTAGCTATTTAGCCAACTCGTCATTAGCCTAGCCAGCCTAGCCAACCACCACGGTTATGGTCGGCAAGCCAGAGCCCAACAACTGGAGACCAACTATAACAAAACTAACACAACACAACTT
Organism: Coregonus lavaretus; assembly: GCF_964263955.1. Lineage (NCBI taxonomy): Eukaryota > Metazoa > Chordata > Actinopteri > Salmoniformes > Salmonidae > Coregonus > Coregonus lavaretus. The sequence goes on along the minus strand of NC_139991.1, from coordinate 15,862,131 downwards.
AAACATAACCGCAGATCAAAAGCAAAGAGAGAGCAGAGACTTACAGATTGATGGCTGGGGCCCATCCGATGGTAAAACTTTTAAAAGAGTGCATGCAGAGTTAGCTACTAAAGCGAGGGGGAGGCAGGCGCTTCACTGGGCTGAGGGAGAGACAGTGAGGGAGATCCAATAGCTATATAGTGATAAAAAATGTTTTGGGACAGATTCCAGATGTCAGTCAGCTAGCACGCTAGCACTAAGCCAAGGTGGAAAAAGTGATAAAACCTCCATAGCCTACTTCACAGAAAACATGCTGAAAGTTGACAAAACAGAAAGGAGAACAGATCTTCTCTTTCGGTTTGAGCCCACTAGATAACACAGCCACAAAGTCTGTGAAGAGCATGAGGATGCTAAAATCAGCCAGCTTGAGCTAGCTACCGAGCTAGCAAATGAATTCGGTAGCACAGTGTAGATTATCCATATGACATTGAGAAATAGTGCATTGTGGGTAGTTTAGAAGATATCCGGAAATAAGTGAATAAATATGTAATAACCCAAAAACATAACTGTGTTTGTAGTTATAGGTAAACAGATTGTGACTACAACTAAATTACTAAGTCGTTGACCACACTGTGTTGTTATTTGGGTGAGTAAAACTCATGCTCTCTACCCTTTAATGAACTTGTGATAATCCTGTAAAACATGCAGTACCAGTCAAAGGTTTGGACACACATACTCATTCCAGGGTTTTTCTTTATTTTTACTATTTTCTACATTGTAGAATAATAGTGAAGACATCACAACTATGAAATAACACATATGGAATCATGTACTAACCAAAAAAGTGTTAAACATATCAAAATATATTTTAGATTTTAGATTCTTCATAGTAGCCACCCTTTGCCTTGATGACATCTTTGCATACTCTTGGCATTCTCTCAACCAGCTTCATGAGGAATGCTTCCCACATATGCTGAGCACTTGTTGGATGCTTTTCCTTCAACTATGCAGTCCAACTCATCCCAAAACATCTCAATTGGGTTGAGGTCAGGTGATTGTGGAGGCCAGGTCATTAGATGAGGCACTCATCACTCTCCTTGGTTTAGTAGCCCTTACACAGCCTGGTGGTGTGTTTTGGGTCATTGTCCTGTTGAAAAACAAATTATAGCCCACTAAGGGCAAACCAGATGGGATGGTGTATCGCTGCAGAATGCTGTGGTAGCTATGCTGGTTAAGTGTGCCTTGAATTCTAAATAAATCACAGACAGTGTCACCAGCAAAGATTCCCCACACCATAACACCTCCTCCTTCATGCTTCACGGTGGGAACTACACATGCGGAGATCATCCGTTCACCTACTCTGCATCTGACAAAGACACAGCGGTTGGAACCAAACATCTCAGATTTGGACTCATCAGACCAAAGGACAGATTTCCACCGGTCTAATGTCCATTGCTTGTGTTTCTTGGCCCAAGCAAGTCTCTTCTTCTTATTGGTGTCCTTTAGTAGTGGTTTCTTTGCAGCAATTTGGCCATGAAGGCCTGATTCACGCAGTCTCATCTGAATAGTTGATGTTGAGATGTGTCTGTCACTTGAACTCTGTGAAGCATTTATTTGGGCTGCAATCTGAGTTAACTCTAATGAACTTATCCTCTGCAGCAGAGGTAACTCTGGGTCTTCTTTTCCCGTGACGGTCCTCATGAGAGCCAGTTTCATCATAGTGCTTGATGGTTTTTGCGACTGCACTTGAAGAAAGTTCTTGAAATTTTCCGTATTGACTGACCTTCATGTCTTAAAGTAATGATGGGCTGTTGTTTCTCTTTGCTTATTTGAGCTGTTCTTGCCATAATATGGACTTAGTCATTTACCAAATAGGGCTATCTTCTGTATACCACCCCTACCTTCTCACAACACAACTGATTGGCTCAAACAAATTAACTTAAGAAGGCACACCTGTTAATTGAAATGCATTCCAGGTGACTACCTCATGAAGCTGGTTGAGAGAATGCCAAGAGTGTGCAAAGCTGTCATCTAAGCAAATATAACATATATTTTGATTTGAGTGTTTATTTATTTAATTAATCTTACTTTGTCTGTACAATGTCTATTGGATCCTCATCTTCTTGTATTCTTCTGTTATTTTCCATCATTTCCTGATCCATCAATGTGTTATTTCATAGTTTTAATGTCTTCACTATTATTCTACAATGTAGAAAATAGTAAAAATAAAGAAAAACCCTGGAATGAGTAGGTGTGTCCAAGGTTTTTGACTGGTACTGTATTTCCTTCCTTCCTCAAGCCCTATTGCCTCCTGAGTGGTGCAAGTTATATGTCGGCAGGTAGCCTAGCGGCCCGAAAGGTTGCTGGTTTGAGTCCCCAAGTTGACTAGGTGAACAATCTATCGATGTGCCTTTGGGCGAGGCACTTAACCCTAATTGCATCTGCTTACTGACTTAAATGTAATAATGTAATTGTATGTTTGTCTGCAATTGTTCCCCTTGTTGTGTGGAATTGCATCCTTGCTGAGCACTTCTATTTGTACTGAACACCTATATCTAGGACAAACTGCTCCTTCGCCCTGTCATTTAGATGAGTAGTGATTTTTGCAGTAAGCACTTCTCAAATGTGTATGTGGACATGGAGAACCGAGAAAAATAGACATGTTCATATTGCTAATTCAAAATGGATTGATAATAGAACCCCAATGCCTTCTTCCCTAAAATGGCCTCCATGCAAAATACCTATTTCCTCATCAAGATCTATGAAAAAATACATCATTATCAAATGTTCATTGCCAAATGGCCAGCGCTAAACGATAATAAAAAAGTGTGCATAATCTCTCATCACAAAGCCAAATGCTGAGGAGATGCGTTTAATTACTTCTCCGAGCTAATGTTTGCTAATGTTTACCCTTTCCTGTTGGCGGCATTGTGGCGGACAAGTGATTAGATGGAGGGGTTGAAAATGGTGGCGGGCTTCATAGGAATATTGAACGTCTGGGATAATGGCATGACACACCCACACAGCACTGGGGCTCGGCTCTGACGGATGCCATGTCAATCACCTCCGCCGAGACAAACACAATGATGTCACACAGCTGGCCCTGCTAGGCAACTGATGGAGATGGCAGACACCAGGCTCATTTTCCCCTCTTTCATTTGGTAGCATTATTGCAGCGATAATGGTTATGAAACAAAATGGCCGTAATCTAATCAAACCGGGAGCAAAATTATGCCTTTCATATGGGAGTGTTTATTTCTTTAATTAATCTTACTTTTACCGAGTCTATTGGATCCTCATCTTCTTGTATTTTTCTGTCATTTCCTGATCGCACTTTTTGGGGAAAGTGTTTTTTCCTGATCCATCAATGCCATAGCATACAGTATACTCACAAAAATACACCCACTCACAACCCCCCATTGCCCTTACAAACACACCCATACAAATGCAGAGCTAGATGACAACTCCTCTACTATGTCAAGTATGTGGCAGGCACCCAGCTCTCCCTAACGGCAGGCAGTAGAGTGAATGGTGTACAATAGGATTCAAATGAAGACTCCTCCACTCCCATGGGTGTAATCTCTCTTTGTTTATTCTGCCACGAGGTTATTTCCCTGTCTGTTTATGGGTGACATGGAGTGTGTTAGAAAGACAGAGACTCCCACAAAATGTAATGCACCTCAATCAGTGGTGCAGTAAATTCAAGGACATGAGGTTCTATACTAAGTGTTCAAGTGACGACACATAGCTATAGCTGTATAATATACTGCATTATAGACTATTCTCAGGATACTGTTCACTTACAGTATGGAGATAAACACTACATTGTGAAAATGGCTGAATGAATGTGTGTGTTTGTGCGTGCGTGTCGGTTACATCATCAGGTGGTCTAGAGATGTCTTTGTATGTGGACAATGGACAAGTCTGGAGATGAGCACCATGATATCATGGTATCATATCCCCTTTGAGTGTGTTGCTAAGGTGCAATGGCCTTGATGGTGAAGAGGAATAAAGAGGAGAGGAAAGCTCTCCCTCTCTGGGCTCTCTGGGCGGACACTTACCTAATAGAATATGATAAGATTATATTGAACAAAGCGTCAGTGTCAAACACTGTTCATTTCTCTGCCTACAGCCACTAAAGCAGTACAGATAGGCAAATGGGAACTCAGAGAAGGATGGCTGTCTGCTAGGCAGAGTTGAGATTGGTCTGGTATTCATTAAATCTCCGTACATGGTGCATATTTTCATTATTCACACAAAGGTATGTGTCAGCTAATCACGGCAAAATCGCCCCGCGTTTAAAAAGCCAACAGACAGACTCCATCCATTACGTCAATTATGAATTAGCACCTCTCCACGATCTCTCAGCTCTGAAACGTCTAGTGCTGTCTTAATTAGGCAAACACGGGGCATCAATTCCTTCTACCAACGCTGTCTCCATACACCGCCCACTACAGACACACACACACACGAAGGCACGCACGTACATACACACACGTCCGCACGCACACACGTAGAGAGCTCAGATTTGAAATGATGTGTGGGGACATTTAATGAGACAGTCTCTCATGTTTTGTCACGGTTTGACGATACATTACCGATCTTATATCTTCGCCTGTTTCAAGTGTAATATATATCACTGTGTGGCTTCTTGGAAAGCCTTCACTGTATAGAACAGTCAATGTACTAATGCAGTGTTCCATTCAGTAATGCACACTGTGTCAATGACTCACTAAGTCTCACTAAGTCTTCTAGACTGGAAATGTATCTAATTGAAAGGGACAATACTTTTTTGTTGTTCTTGATTTTGTTACATCTGAATATCTGAATATACTATATACGGTACATCATTAATTGCTACACTGAAATATCCATCTATATTGACTAGTAATCACGACACATGGTTACTTCCCTGGCATTCATATCCACGTCATTAACAGAGTGGGTATTCATACTAGGACATTATACTGTAGAGGAGCAGTGGTTATGGATAAGACCTGCCAAAGTATGGTTCAAGTATGGGTCAAATTTGAAATATAACGAACTGACACTGAAATAAAATTCAGTGGTAATTTTTCCTGTTCACCTCTTCATTGTTTACCCTCTCATTAATGCACACCCAAAAAGGCTGTCACGTTTGGGATACTGTCACTTTAAGATGAACTGAGAAGGACCCTCCCTCTCCCTCCCGCCACCACAGTTACAACCAATGAACATTGTGAAGAGTGACATGTTCATGCTCACTTTCCATGGTTAATCCCTAGACTGGGTTGGCCTCTCAAGCTGCTCAATGAGTCATTGGATTGTCATCTACCTACTGCACACACTGAGAGGAGAGCAAGAGAAAGAGAAGCTCAGAGGAAGGAGGAGGAAATGATTGACATGGAGGAAGGGGAAGGAGAGTGTCAGTGGGTGAGGGAAAAGGAGGAAGAATGAGAGGGGGAGAGAGAGAAAAAGAGAGTGAGAGAAGAAATGGAGCCTGGAGCGTTGTCTGCTGAGGATGACAGGCAGTCACAGAGCTGAGCCCCCGTGCAGAAATAAGTGAGTTAGAACAGAGCTGCTGGCTCTGTAATAAAGCGTTTAATGGACAGACAGCCTCTTCTTACCTTCCTCGGGGTAACACTAAATCCCTCTTTATTGTAGTTTGCACAGATGTTAGTGAGTTATCCATTTCTCTAATCACACTGGATGCTGGCACATCTGTCTTGAGTTGAAAAACAACCCTTTCTCCCTCCCTCTCTCACTATTCACAAACATGGTGTCTTCCTCCCTTCTCTTCCTTGTTGGGAGAAGGCAGTGAGTCATCCGAGGGTCACTCTCACCAATACAAATTGAATTCAAAACAATATTGTGCGCTGATTGAGGCTTCATTACATTTTTGTCCCCTCTGGTCAAGTTTGCTTGATGGCAGGGATAGTTTTTGTTGGGTCTGGACGTGATATTACAGAGTAGTATGACATAAAGACACACTTTGTCCTCAGGCCTTCATCAAAATAACACAATTCACTCCTGTAGAGCACAGACTTCGATGTCAGATTGTCATTTGAACCCGCAGAATTTCATAAACCCCGGCACAGCCTACACAAGCAAACACAATTAACTCATTGATACACAACAAAGCCAGGTTGTAAAGTAAATATGAATTACTGAGATCCATATGGACCTCAAATAATGCACTGTGTCTGGAGGTAAGCCAAAGTAATCACATTCTCAACCGAGAGATAAGGATGGGAGAACACTGAACATCATTTCTGAAAGGGACAACAGTAGGGTACCTCTGTCTTCTAAGAAACAGTTGAAAACTTCTGCTCATTTATAATAGTGTCTTGGCTCTTTTCTTTTAAATGTCTCAAGGACTGTAGTTGGTTTTTGTTTATTCTTCTTTGTCTATTTTCTTTTTTTCTTTTTTTAGAGTCGTCCCTTGATCAGGCTGATGAGACAGGGCATCACTGACATTAAACATGTGATCAGGACTAACAGGGGGAGAGAGGGAAGAGAAATAGCGAGACCGATTCGGTATTCGGCGAAACGCAGACGCGTTGAATCTGGAACCGTGACAAAAATGTGTCCGGCCTAATGATGTCAACTAGTGTTCTCACCGCCCCTCTGCCGAGTGTGGACGCCTGGGCGATTCTGCAGTTCTCCCTGTCCAATCTGCTCCCACAGAGGCTCCACCTCTGCAGAAACAGGGAAAGACAGAAACAGACACACATACACACTATTGTTTACTTTTAACCTTCTCTTGGTCTTTTTTTGCCTTTCAAAAAGAACATCCCCATGTTTCTGCCCATCCCTTCTGTCAAGAAAAAATAAACATAGAGTACATGAAGAACGATTTCCATAAAAGAAAAATGGCAACAAAGAGTGAAGTAAAAAGACAAATAAAGGTTGTGCTGTCGCTTTAAGCCTAACAAGGCGCTAAGGACTGGAAGTTGTAGAGGAGCGTCTGAAAGGTCATAGAAAGTTCAGCGTAAGGGATGAGTGATGGCCGTGGCGAGGGGGCTCTGTTGCCGGGCCTTGTTCTTTTCTTTGCGGCCTGTCGGCTCTCACAGCGGTAGCCTGAATCTTGATGGATTGGCAGCCAGTGAAAGGAAATGTCTCCCCCCTCCTCCACCGCTGGGGCTTCAGCTAGAGCTTCTAGGCCCTCTCCCTCCCTCTCCACAACCTCCACCCAATCTGGGCAGGAGCAGGGGAGGCGGGGGAGGCGGGGGAGGCAAGGGGAAAAAAGAGGGTAAAGGTTTAAGAGCAGGACATCCCATGACCAGGTCAACGATGGAGGACGCCCAGGGCGGTTTGTTCGGGGGCTCAGGGCTTGTTGTACCTGGCTGGACACAAAAGAGCCCTGAGCAGCAGGGGTGGGCTACTAAAATAAACATCAAAGGAGCAAGAGGGATGCGCCTCGGCCTTTTGTTGCCTGGAAATGTAGGGCTCACCGGGGGGGGGGGGGGGTCCTTGGTAAATGAGATGGTATGTCTCAGGCGCGCTTCCTGCTGAAATATTTTTGATAAATAAATCACAGGGTTCGACGCGTTAACCGCTTAGCGACCGGTGGTCTACTGAGATAATCGAAACAGTGTGTAGAGGCTTCTTTTCCTTTTTTCTGTCGAGGGGCAGATCCAGGAAGAGCAGGGTAGTCATGTGACCCACTGTTTTGAGTAACTGTTCCCCTAGATTATCTAGTTCATATAACAACAAATCCCTAGATATCAAACAAATAAAACAGAGAATATGACGATCATAAATCAATATTAATAAAAACACAAACAGAACATTCTTAGATCGTGATGTAGCCTGAACCTGAAATTCAAACAGCTTTGATGTGCAACAATGGAACTGACTTTGAATTGAATCAAATAGAAACAGAATATTTTGTTTATTTGTCTACACTCTAACCTCTAGTTTTCCCTCTGACTGAGGGAGCATCATTCGGGGCCCTACACGTCTCCTGTGGTGTCTCTCCTCTTCTGATGTTCAGAAAATTATTACAATGTGGTAGTTGGTTTGTATTTCTGTTTGTGCAGGTACCTTTAGACCTGTGTAATTGCCAGACATGATTGGGTAAGATACAAGTGAACTGTGTATTAAGGACGTAGTGTAGTGATATCGAGACTAGTGCTGCTATGAATGAAATTAGTGCTGATGTGTGTTTCCTTTGTTCCAGTAAATGTTGACCTGTCAAATGTCATATCCGGTTGGTGTATGATAGCAACAGATCTGATCAGTAGCAGGGTGAGCCAATGTATACAACAAACAGCAACAACCATGTCTGTATATCGCTAGTAGTAACTGGTTTTCAGTCGTCATTAATGCTGTCTTCATTATTGATGTGTTGTGTGCTTGGAATCAGACCAGCACAGGCAGAGGAAGAGTGTGGTGATTGAAGGTGTGTCTGATATTAAATGTATGTCTGTGGTCACGTGGTCTTAGTGTGTGTGTGTGCGCACCTAATCTCTTTGTGTGTGTGTGTGTGTGTGTGTGTGTGTGTGTGTGTGTGTGTGTGTGTGAATGCATGAGTGTGTGTGTGCTCGTGTGTGTGTGCATGTGTCTGGGTGTGCATGGATGAGGGGACAGGGATGGGGGAGGGAGGGAGGGATAGGGGGAGAGTGAGGGAGATGATTATGCCCATCTGTGGCGGATGCCAGGTGTGCATCCCCCCTCCTCCCTCCTCCCCGCTCCCAATCCCTCCATCCCTGCACGATTGTGATGCTCTGCTCACCGTCCCCCCATCACACTCCATCAGCGCACTCCAGCTGGCAGGAAACACAGCAGCCACCGCTCTAACTGGTACCAAGGGGCACTGGAGCATCTTCTCACAGCATACCACAGCTTAACTGTTCCAGCATTTCCTCACAGCATACGGCCACTGAAATGCTAGCAGAGCATTTCTTTCTATACAGTCAAGACCCTCCCAGGTGCCAAAGCATTCAACACATCTAAGAGCCATATTGAGGTGAGCAGCCTTCCCACGGCCACCATGTAGCCTCACAGCTGATGTGCTGGTAGTACACAGAGCAGGTACAGGACCAAAGTGACCTATTTTCACATTCAGTAAGGAAAGCGCCGGCTATCATCCCAGGTACTTAACCTAAATTGCCCCAGTATAATAGCCAAGTCTATAATTGAATAATATAAACTACGGTAAGCCGCCCCAGATAAGGGAACCAGCTAACCAAATAAAAAATGATTTGTTCAGGTTTATTCTGAATTATTATATGTAGATTCCCCTTAAATGAGAGCTACTCACTGGGCTCTCTGCTAGTGGCTGTGATACTTGGAGTGACCCTCTAGTATTTCTGAGGATAGAGGAAATTCAAGACAGTTATTGCACCTTGCCCTGGAAACGTACAGTGGATGACACTTACCTGGATGTCCCCAGGTGTGTGGTTATATTTGCCCATTCCAGGCCAAACCTTTGTTCTTGGACACCATGATACAAGACTGGTCCTGGACCACAGGGAAATGAAATGAGTTTTAGAGGTCATCTCACAGTCACAGACCCTTTTTTATCACGTCACTTGTGTTTGGTGATGCCCCCACGTGGCTTAGCTACAACATTGCACAAATAAACACATACAAACATACAAACACATACACCATTCAGCCGCCCCACATCGAGAGGACGTGGCTCCTAAAACAAGCGGCGACGGGCTGATTGATCCCACAGTGAAAATGGGCAATATTCCCTCTGCATCGATATCAATAAAACCTCTCAGGCTTGAGGCTTCGCAGGCCCCTTTTTGTTTCTCTTCCGAAGAGAGAAGCAAAAAAATCTATAGACAATTGATGATGTCTGGAGGAAAGGCTCTATTGGAGTATATCAAACCAGGCTATCGGAGGGGGGAAAGTGTGCCCTGTAAATTAGACTGTTTGCTCCAAGTTCAGTGATAAAGAGAACAGCATAAAAAGGCCTTTTTTAACGATGGTCAGGGAGGAGCTAGGGACAGCCCAGAGAACATCCTTTGTTTTGGCCAATAAATCAAACAAAACCCCCTACTTATATGGAGGCTGGTGACGCCATGTTGTTATTACCATTTTTAGATATTGTCATCTCTCTCCAGCTATATGGACTAGCAGAAATGAGAGGGGGATGTGCCAAATGAAATACAAGAATCAGTGACCCTGAAACATTTTCTTTCTTTCTTTTCATTAACAGAAAGCTGCTTTATCCCCCCCCCCCCTTTTGCTTGACAGCTGATAGAAAAGTATATCTGTCTATCTGACTCTTTACATGAAATAAGGTCAATCACTGATATAATGAGCAGGGTAATTTATCCCCAGAGAGAGGAGCTTTGGGCTCTTATCAAATTAGCCAACCCTTTCTACTGATTTACTCCACAACTCCCCGCCCCTTTCTCACCACACCCCTCTCATCCCCCAAACATACCTCCAGCCCTACCATTGCATCACAACAATACACCCTGGCATACTGTAGAACACCCCCCGGCCAATCTTAACCCAGCCTAAACTGACAAGTTGGGTTGGGAGCGTATGGTTGTTTTCATCCATGCTAAACAATATAACGGTTAATACAGAGGCTGAAATACATCATTTCTCTTCTCCTTCTTTTCCTTTCAGCTCTCTGATGTAAGGAGACCTAAGCGGGCCATCCCCAGGATAATTATTCAATTCCAATCAAAACTACTGTCTAATTGTAGTCTGGGCTCCTAATTATGCATTGCTTTGTTTTCTAGGCATACATTTCAAAGACACATCAAACACTTTGTGATATGTAAGGAGTAGAGCAATAAACGCATGCAGACCTACTTAAGACCACCAAAATAAATGCATGCATTGTTTTCGTATGATAATAAGGATATGGAAGAAAAAAGATTGTGAGACGGAGATTCAAAAGAAGAAGACAAAAACATAATGATATATGTGTATGAATATGGCATTTATTATTATTTCTTGTTTTGAATAAATTACAATTTATACTGCTTTTCTATACTTAAATTCTAAGTACAGTAGAGAGTAGCATTCATTAGTCAGTGTCAAGCCTACATCCTTTAGATAGAGCAGGAGAGCAGAAGTAAAGGAGTTTTAATGCAAATTATGTCCTGTGTGAGTTAAATCAGAGGCAGGCTAATAAACACAACCACATCCCTACTCTGACACGTCTGCACATGGGAACAAGGACTCTGCTTTATGCAGGAGGACAGGTAAAAACCGACAAATACAAGCCAAACACTTACCATAATTGGACTTGACTCCTCCATATACTGAGTCTATTTCTTATATCGAAACAGCTAATTGGACTTTACAGTTATTTAAACCACTAGTGAACTCTTGGGAAACGCAGTGCCGTCAAACTCAAGCCCACGGTGCCGAGTTGTGTTTTGGTGGCTTGGGACTATCCGACAGGTAACATTGAAGATGATGACAAAAATGAGAACTAAATTGGTAGCTCCAAAGCAGCGCGGTGACATGCTCATGCATGGACAGGTGTGGTGGCGTCTCTCGTCGCTGTTTCAATGGACTTTGAATGCAGCCGTCACTGTAATTCTCACTGCCTATCTCTTCTGGTTAGCATAAAATGTTGACGTTTTTGTGAGAAGTGAAACGGATCTGGTTAAAATGAGGGATGAGCTGTTTTCTGTTTTTGTTTTACTATAAAATACTACCCCCCCCCCCCCCCCCCCCACCACAGGCCTACAACACACATCTCTCTATTGCACCTTCCCCTCTTTGGTCAATCTTCTCTACCACATGACCCTTCACACAGTCCCCTCTTCAGTTTGAACACAGCACCCTCTCTCTAAACAATCATATACCATTCTACAGTATATCATATAGCAACTTTCCCCATCTCTGCCTGCCTCCCCAAGGCTTCAGCATGATTCCATCAGTGCAGCCTCTAATCCACTTACTTAATGAAATACATAATTAACATATTATAATTGCAGTAAAGATGGTTTTGACAGAAATCATTTCCCGTATCTAATACCATGGTAATTTAATCTGTTCTCCACACTCTGACACGACCCCTCATGATTAGGTTTCGGCCGTTCATTTTTGGTATGTCCGTCTCTGTCTGTGTGGCTTTTTCCTCATCGCTGTCTGTTTTGTCATTGTTAGTATTCTCCATTGTTCTCGGTTGTGATTGATTGACAGGGCCTCAGAGGAAGCATATGTGGCAGAGCTCTGAGGGTCACATGACACAGCAGATGGCTGAGGAGAGATTCAGAGTGTGCTCTCTCCATGTGTGGTCCCGCTCTACCTCTGTAGACATATTTACCCAAACACTACCTCTGCAGGGAGGGAGGGGTGATGGGGAGAGAGAGAGGAACAGAAAGAGAGGAGGGTGGGGGTTATTAGAATGGGGACTAATGAACTGCACTGTACAACACATAATTTGCACTGCACTTGTCCGATGTACAACAAATGTTAATAAAATGAATACATCAATTCATCTGGCTGATCTAGTCCCATGCTTTTGAGGAGGCCAATCTTGTCAAAAGAAAGTTAATCTGTAGGTCTCCTACAACAGTGAACTAAGATGAGCCTAGCGAGGTATTAAAGCACAGATAGACTAACAATGAGTGATTATTGCACTAACAACCTGCCGGCTCGAGGGGATGTCGTAATGTGATTTCTTTGGACTGCCATTTATCCTGACCAATAGACAACTGACCCTGCTATGCCCCCAGGTCACTGAGAGTTCAGGAGGCAGAGAACAGGCATTAGGTAACAACACACACACACACACACACACACACACACACACACACACACACACACACACACACACACACACACACACACACACACACACACACACACACACACACACACACACACACACACACACACATACATACATACATACATACATACATACATACATACATACATACATACATACATACATACATACATACATACATACATACATACATACATACATACACAAATGACTGATGCAGATTCTTATTGTTCCTCTGTATTAAACCTTCTGTTACTGTAGTTAAGTACATATTTGTTTTGAAATGAAGCTGAGACTGACATACAGTACACAGAGGGGGAAAAGCAGGCTGTGCATAGACTCACCCACTACAATACACCCTTCAGGACCCCAGACAGACACCAAAATAAATGAAGAGAAGGTGAGACGGTATGCAAGTGTGTATATGTGTGTGTGTGTGTGTGTGTGTGTGTGTGTGTGTGTGTGTGTGTGTGTGTGTGTGTGTGTGTGTGTGTGTGTGTGTGTGTGTGTGTGTGTGTGTGTGTGTGTGTGTGAGTGTGTGCATGCGTACATGCGTGCACGAGAGGCAAAGAGGGAGAAGGTGTAGTGAGATGGAGGGAGAGAGAGATGGAGAGAGGGTGTAGTGAGTAATGAGCACTGTGCTCCCAGAACAATCACTGGCTCCCAGAATGCTGTGTGTTTTCACCTGATGTATCGTCTCTGTTGTGGGAGGCTTGTAATAAGACCATTTGGGCCTCTCATTTGTGAGCATTAGAGGCAAATATCTTACAGTGCCCTTAAAAGTGCCTGGAGGGCTAAAGAAACAGCAATTCTACTGCTCATTTGTACAGGGTGACGTGAGGGAAAGTCACAGTCACCCCACTCTGATTAGACTTTAAAGAGTAGAATCACCTCACTGCTCCTCTCAGGAGTCCTGTTCTGGCCCTGGACTATAGGCTACCCTGGTGTTTTAACAGGCTGCCTCTGTTTTACTGTAAGACTGATATGTTAAATAGTGTGCCATCTGAAATGCTTTGGCAAGCTGTTTACCTAGTCAGGCCATAAATTAATAGCATTTGGATTGGTCAAATACAATGTCATGACAAAAATGTTTAATGAAAACTATAGATGCAAGTGTATAGGGCAGAAACGTACCTGGTTACATAGATTGTTATAACATCTCTTTATTTTGTATAAACTTGACTGATACTATATTATGATAAGGAAGAGGTTATCATGGAGTCTCCTGACAATGCAAGATTCAATCAAAATACAAAAGTAAATCAAATAGCAGATGCATAGATGATGCAAATCAGACGTCTTGTGTCTTGCTGTGCAAAAAATGCAAATATGAGGACCAAAGAGTGAGCTAATGTTTAATGTTTCAGAGAAGAAATGGGCACTTTAGCAGAGATCTCTGCAGGGAAAATCTGTTCTCTCAAAAACATAACAACGTAATCAGCCGTGTGCCTCTCCTCAGGATAGAGAGAGATTCACATTCACTTTACTGAAAAAAGGGCCAATTTCATGGAAAAATAATCTGTCATGGTGTTGAAAGATTATGCTTATGGCTGAGAAAAGGGGTATTATTATCAACAACGAACGCATCTTTATAAACACATGCATGCTTACAGACACACACACACACACACACAGACCGTCATCCCTCCCATCAGGGTCATTCAGCAGTAGTTTAATTCTGCCTGTTCCTTTATTTCTCTGCAGAGGACTGAGAAAGGAGGTGTGCGTGTGTGTGTGTGTCTGTGCATGCGTGCATGTGTGTGTGCGCGTGCTTATGCGCTGGTGTGAGTGTCTGTGTGCATGGAAGGGGGTTAAGGGAGGGGGATAAGGACTTTGTGAGTGGCAAGTGTACATGAATACCACCACATCAACTGCCAATATGTTAGGAAGCCTTGGTAACAGCTTGCAGTCTCAGGGGAGCGCTGCGGCAGTTCAGCTGAGTATCAGACGGAGAGGAAAACAATTTCTGGTGCCAATAATGCAGTGCAGATGAAAAATGTTTTAATATTTGCAGCTGCTTTATGGCAGGCGCAGTGACAGTGATGGAGTCAATGTCAGCTTTTTCCTTTTAAATGTCATGCTCTGTCTCTGCTCTCCCTGTCTCTCTGTCAGTCTGTGTGTGTGGTGTGTATTTGTGTGAGTGTATACGCATGATTGTGTGTCTGAACGTAAGTGGTTTTGTGAGTCTGTGGCATGTATTGTGGAGTGTGTGTGTATGTGTGTGTGTGTGTGTATGCAGCAGCTGAGCGATCAGACTGCTCCTCGTCATTGATCACTATTTTTCTGCGTAATGGGAGGTATGCTTGATGCCCAAATCTGAGAGTAGACTGCCTGTCCCTCCCTCCTTCCCTCCCTCTGTGCGTAATGAAACATTTGCCCCTAAACCGCCTCTCATTGTCGCCTCTGCTCCATTTTTCCTTCCTCCTCTTTCTTTCTTTCGCTCCCTGTCTCTTTTCTCTTGTTCTCCATAAAGATACTGCTCTCAGCTGTCAAATAAAACTCCCCAAACCCGGCAGCCATCATTTAGATAATAATTTGCTGCTTTTCCATTTTATTCATATTTGATCATTTTTCATTTGCAGCGAGATGGAAATGATAAATTAAATAGCATTGTCTGCTTCTGTGAAATATATATTTTTGCCATATTCCCAGAATCAGCACAATGTTAACAAATTACACTACTCTACTACTACTACTACTGCTACTACTACTAGTACTACTATCAATCAATCAAATCAATCAAATGTATTTATAAAGCCCTTTTTACATCAGCAGATGTCACAAAGTGCTATACAGAAACCCAGCCTAAAACCCCAAACAGCAAGCAGTGCAGATGTAGAAGCACGTACTACTACTACTACTACAACTACTACTACTACTACTACTACTACTACTATTACTACTACAGCTACTACTACTACTACTACTACTACTACTACTACTACTACTACTACTACTACTACTACTACTACTACTACTAATTGATCCTTGATGGTAAATTAATAGAAATCCTGGTATTCCTTATTTTCCCTTAGACTGACCTCAATAAGCATATGTACTGTATTCCTTGTTTGCTCATAAAGGCCTCTAAGGGGTCATCTTTAGTGTTTAGTATTGTAAGATGACCCCACCCAGTTCTCTCTGACCCAGACTTGCACCCACTTAGGAGGTCGGAGGGTAAATCAGCTGCCATTGTCATCCACTCTGTGGCTCTACTTCCTGACACTAACCTCATGCACACTAGAAAAACTCACACTGACATATTACAGTATAAAAAGGGAGACCCGTATGTGCAGATACAGTGGGGAAAAAAAGTATTTAGTCAGCCACCAATTGTGCAAGTTCTCCCACTTAAAAAGATGAGAGAGGCCTGTAATTTTCATTATAGGTACACTATTATAGGTCAACTATGACAGACAAATTGAGAAAAAAATATCCAGAAAATCACATTGTGGGAATTTTAATGAATTTATTTGCAAATTATTAAGTATTTGGTCACCTACAAACAAACAAGATTTCTGGCTCTCACAGACCTGTAACTTCTTCTTTAAGAGGCTCCTCTGTCCTCCACTCGTTACCTGTATTAATGGCACCTGTTTGAACTTGTTATCAGTATAAAAGACACCTGTCCACAACCTCAAACAGTCACACTCCAAACTCCACTATGGCCAAGACCAAAGAGCTGTCAAAGGACACCAGAAACTAAATTGTAGACCTGCACCAGGCTGGGAAGACTGAATCTGCAATAGGTAAGCAGCTTGGTTTGGAGAAATCAACTGTGGGAGCAATTATTAGGAAATGGAAGACATACAAGACCACTGATAATCTCCCTCGATCTGGGGCTCCACGCAAGATCTCACCCCGTGGGGTCAAAATGATCACAAGAACGGTGAGCAAAAATCCCAGAACCACACGGGGGGACCTAGTGAATGACCTGCAGAGAGCTGGGACCAAAGTAACAAAGCCTACCATCAGTAACACACTACGCCGCCAGGGACTCAAATCCTGCAGTGCCAGATGTGTCCCCCTGCTTAAGCCAGTACATGTCCAGGCCCGTCTGAAGTTTGCTAGAGTGCATTTGGATGATCCAGAAGAGGATTGGGAGAATGTCATATGGTCAGATGAAACCAAAATATAACTTTTTGGTAAAAACTCAACTCGTCGTGTTTGGAGGACAAAGATTACTGAGTTGCATCCATACCTACTGTGAAGCATGGGGGTGGAAACATCATGCTTTGGGACCAGGACGACTGATCCGTGTAAAGGAAAGAATGAATGGGGCCATGTATCGTGAGATTTTGAGTGAAAACCTCCTTCCATCAGCAAGGGCATTGAAGATGAAATGTGGCTGGGTCTTTCAGCATGACAATGATCCCAAACACACTGCCCGGGCAACGAAGGAGTGGCTTCGTAAGAAGCATTTCAAGGTCCTGGAGTGGCCTAGCCAGTCTCCAGATCTCAACCCCATAGAAAATCTTTGGAGGGAGTTGAAAGTCCGTGTTGCCCAGCGACAGCCCCAAAACATCACTGCTCTAGAGGATATCTGCGTAGAGGAATGGGCCAAAATACCAGCAACAGTGTGTGAAAACCTTGTGAAGACTTACAGAAAACGTTTGACCTGTGTCATTGCCAACAAAGGGTATATAACAAAGTATTGAGAAACTTTTGTTATTGACCAAATACTTATTTTCCACCATAATTTGCAAATAAATTCTTAAAAAATCCTACAATGTGATTTTCTCTTTTTTTTCTCCTCATTTTGTCTGTCATAGTTGACGTGTACCTATGATGAAAATTACAGGCCTCTCTCATCTTTTTAAGTGGGAGAACTTGCACAATTGGTGGCTGACTAAATACTTTTTTTCCCCACTGTATCTCCAGGCTATGGCAGGCTATGTTGAGGGACTGAAAGGAAGTCAGACAGTCAAGTAGGGTAATCACACAGGATACTAGGGACAGTGTTGAGAATCATGCTAACAAAAACATCACTACCCTTTCTCACAACAAAGTAGAGCAATGCTCAATCGGCATTAGGTATGTACAGACATGCTGTTTCTATATAGCCTACTGTATGTGTGTGTATGCATTTGTGCTGAGTGTGTGTTGATAGTACAAGACCTCATGGGTGGCCTAAGGATGAGAAATGGTCTGTATCATTCACTGACAGAGTTTCAGGGGACTATATCATTAAACAGAATAGCCCATTCTGAACCTGGCGCCGACGAAGATGGCGGCATTGCGACTAGCTCTTAGGAATCTTTGCGGTATTTTGTTTTTTTATGTATTATTTTTTATATTATTAGCTCAGAAAGTGTTTTGTATCATTACATAGAGCCGGCAAAAACTATTGGATATCAGAGCGGCGTTAACTCACCAGCATTACGACCAGGAATACGACTTTTCTGAAGCAGATTCTTTGTTTGCTCTCCCCAGGGCAATTGAACTGATTCCAGCAGCTGATCCAAAACATCGCCGGCGGAGGAGAGGCACTCGGAGCAGCCTGCTGGTTTGACTTAGGAGGCGCGCACACCACCCACCGCTTCCAAGTATTTTACTCGCTAATGTTCAGTCTTTGGATAACAATTTCGACGATCTCAGGGCAAGGATTTCTTTCCAGAGAGACATCAGGGCCTGTAACATACTTTGTTTCATGGAAAAATGGCTCTCTCTGGATATTCTGTCAAAATCGGTCCAGCCAGATGGGTTCTCAGTTCATCTAAATAAATAAATAAGAAATAAATATCTCTCCAGGAAGCAGAAGGGCGGAGGTGTGTGTTTCATGATTAACGACTCATGGTGTAATTGTAGTAACATATAGGAACTCAAATTATTTTGTTCACCCGACCTAGAATACCTCACAATCAAATGCCGACCATATTATCTCCCAAGATAATTTTCTTCGGTTAAAGTCACAGCCGTGTATATACCCCTCCAGCCGATACCACGACAGCCCTCAAAGAACTTCACTGGACTTTATGCAAACTGGAAACCACATATCCTGAGGCTGCATTTATTGTAGCAGGGGATTTTAACAAAGCAAATTTGAGGACTAGGCTGACGAAGTTCTATCAACATATCGACTGTTGTACTCGGGTTGCAAAAATTCTCGACCATTGCTATTCAAACTTCCTGGATGGTTATAAGGCCCTCACCTGCCCTCCTTTCAGCAAATCTGACCACGACTCCATTTTGCTCCTCCCTTCCTATAGGCAGAAACTCAAAAAGGAAGTACCCGTGCTAAGGACTATTCAACGCTGGTCTGACCAATCGGAATCCACGCTTCAAGATTGTTTTGATCACGCGGACTGGGATATGTTCCGGGTAGCTCACTGAAACTTTATCAGGAAGTGTATAGGAGATGTTGTGCCCACTATTAAAACCTACCCTAACCAGAGACCGTGGATAGATGGCAGCATTCGCGCAAAACTGAAAGCACGAACCACCGCATTTAACCATGGCAAGGTGACTGGGAATATGGCAGAATACAAACAGTGTAGCTACTCACTCTGCAAGGCAATTAAACAGGCAAAACATCAGCGTAGAGACAAAGTGGAGTCGCAATTCAACGGCTCAGACACGAGATGTATGTGGCAGGGTCTACAGACAATCACGGACTACAAAAGGAAAACCAGTCACGTCGCCGTCGCCGACACCGACATCTTGCTTCCGGAAAAGCTAAACACCTTCTTCGCCCGCTTTGAGGATAACACAGTGCCACCGACGAGGGCCACTACCAAAGACTGTGGACTCTCCTTCTCCGTGGCCGACGTGAGTAAGACATTTAAGCATGTTAACCCCCGCAAGCCTGCCGGCCCAGACGACATCCCTAGCCGCTTCCTCAGAGCATGCGCAGACCAGCTTGCTGGTGTGTTTACAGACATATTCAATCTCTCCCTAGCCCAGTCTGCTGTCCCCACATGCTTCAAGATGGCCACTATTGTTCCTGTACCCAAGAAAGCAAAGGTAACTGAACCTCTGTCATCATGAAGTGCTTTGAGAGACTAGTCATGGATCATATCACCTCTACCTTACCTGTCACCCTAGACCCACTTCAATTTGCTTACCACCCCAATAGATCCACAGACGATGCAATCGCCATCACACTGCACACTGCCCTATCCCATCTGGACAAGAGGAATTCCTGTGTAAGAATGCTGTTAATTGACTATAGCTCAGCATTCAACACCATTGTACCCTCCAAGCTCATCATTAAGCTCGAGGCCCTGGGTCTGAATCCTGCCCTGTGCAACTGGGTTCTGGACTTCCTGACGGGCCACCCCCAGGTGGTGAAGGTAGGAAACAACATCTCCACTTCGTTGATCCTCAACACTGGGGCCCCACAAGGGTGCGTGCTCAGCCCCCTCCTTTACTCCCTGTTCACGCATGACTGCATGGCCAAGCACGCCTCCAACTCAATCATGAAGGCGCAACAGAGCCTCTTCAACCTCAGGAGGCTAAAGAAATGTGTCTTGGCACCTAAAACCCTCACAAACTTTTACAGATGCACTATTGAGAGCATCCTGTCGGGCTTATCACCGCCTGGTATGGCAACTGCACTGCCCGCAACAGCAGGGCTCTCCAGAGGGTGGTGCGGTCTGCCGAACGCATTACCGGGGGCAAACTACCCGCCCTCCAGGACACCTACAGCACCCGATGTCGCAGGAAGGCCAAAAAGATAATCAAGGACATCAACCACCTGAGCCACTGCCTGTTCACCCCGCTATCATCCAGAAGGCGAGGTCAGTACAGGTGCATCAAAGCTGGGACCGAGAGACTGAAAAACTGCTTCTATCTCAAGGCCATCAGACTGTTAAATAGCCATCTCTAGCACATTAGAGGCTGCTGTTGCCTATTGAAATCACTTCCCACTAAGAAATGGAACACTAGTCACTTTAATAATGTTTACATATCTTGCATTACTCATCTCATATGTATATTCTGTATTCTATAATATTCTACTGTATCTTAGTCCATGCTGCTCTGTCATTGCTCGTCCATATATGTATATATTCTTAATTCCATTCCTTACTTAGATTTGTGTGTATTGGGTATATGTTGTGAAATTGTTAGATATTACTTGTCGTAACTAGAAGCACAAGCATTTCGCTACACCTGCAATAACATCTGCTAAGCACGTGTATGTGACAAATACAATTTGATTTGATTTGATGTACCAGCCTTGCGCTACAGAGATATCTGTTTATATGGAGGACAAGTCATTTGAATTCATAGCCGCACCAGCAGAGAGGGAACAGGGGAAGGCTAGGAAGGGGGATTGTGTTGGTTATTTGCCCCCCTGCTGAGTAGCGGATGGGGGGATTTATGGGTGTAATCCTGTCCCTGGCTTCACGGCCCAGCTTGGACATCTCACCTATAATACCATCCTGTTGCCCATCCAAAGAATCCCGCTGGAGGTGTGAGAGTCCCAACAGCGGTGGCTGCAGTGGCTCAGTCAGTGAGGTCATTGAAAATCATTTTCACCCCAATATCCCCCAAGTTAGTTGTTTTGTTTATTTCGAAGGTCGGATTCGCCTTTCTTACATTGAGATCCTGCTACTCTATTTATCTGCTTGGGACAGAAAACTGAGACCGTTCCATCAGTGTTTAGACAGACATTGACATGCTCTCAGGAGTGATATCACAAAAGGAGTGATATCACAAAACAGGAGCAGCTGAAGGATCTGACATTTTAGCATGTCTTCTCCTTTCTTCCTCTATCTTAGCTTCAGTGTCTGCACCACTACACAACTGGGTCTAATTAAACCGCTTAATCAGTTAACGACTTTAGCGAACACAGTTAAAGGGGAATAAAACAGGTAGGAGTAATAGCAGAAGGAGAGATGGAAATGCTGAGGAGACTGTTTGGAGCCTCTCCTGTGTAAAATAAAAGCAGGAAGAGGCCATTAAAAGTGAACAGAGGGTAGTGATCTGCTTGTTTCCATTCTGTTGCTGAGGAGTTAGCCAATCATGTTCCTCATTTAGATTGAAAACGGAACATCTTCACAAAGTGGCAAATTAAAGCCTCTGTTGACAAACACAAAACAGAAAGGAAGTAGTTTATTGGAGTGACTGGTGCAATAACATCACTCAGTATCTTCTGTTTTGAGAATAGATTTTGAGACATTCTTTAAACACTTGAACAAGGAAGTCAACTTTTTACTGTCTTATCACCCCAAGTGACATCAAATTGCGCTAGCATTGATGCAAATTCTGAGTCTCTGAATCATAGGAACAACAATCATGACGAAACAAGCATAACGCATGACGGGAGGGGACAGGTTTGGAAAGCTCCAGCCTTCAAATGTCAAGGCAGGACACTGTAACGGTTAACGATCTTCGGATGAGTTGTTTTGGCTGTGAAAAA
Source organism: Coregonus lavaretus (assembly GCF_964263955.1). Lineage (NCBI taxonomy): Eukaryota > Metazoa > Chordata > Actinopteri > Salmoniformes > Salmonidae > Coregonus > Coregonus lavaretus. Next base: position 15,840,085 of record NC_139991.1, on the reverse strand, counting down.
AGCAGTGTTTTTTCTTGTTGAAACTAGATATGAGTAGCTTAAGCCAGAGGCTTTGTGAGACATAAAAACAGGCCAGCGTTACAGCACCAGCAGGGTAATCTCCTCGTATCGAGGACGATTCAGCTCCACGCCGTGGGGTGCCTCTCCACTCCCTGTCTTTGGACGCATCCCAAAACGAATCAAGCTCATCTGCTGGACATCATATGGGAGAGAGAGGGGAGGGCTGGAACACTCACAGAGGACAGGAGGGAAAGAGAGAAAGAAAGAGGGAGGGAGAAAGAGAGAGAGAGAGAGAAATGAGAGGGAGATGAGGTATATAGAGCGAAAGATACAGATGGGAGGAGTGGAAGAGAATGTGAAAGAGATAGGGAGACAGAGAGGGAGGGCCCAAAGCAGTCATCATCTGGTGGCTTCCAAGAGGGAGGAGAGTGTGGGTGCCACAGGGATTTGTGTGTTTGTAAGACACACTGACATCACATGGTTGTCTTTAAAACACACACACGCAAGTGTGTACGCAGACCCGAACACACACACGCAAACAGCACAATTGCAGTCTCAGTCCCTTGGAGAGACAGTTAAAAAGCTTTAGAGTCCCAAGCCAAAGTCCATCAGCCAAACATCAGCAGCTTTATCCTTCAGGGGCCTGGCAAGCCATTCAGCAGTGTGAGCTGTGTTTGATTGTTAACAGTTGGGTTGTGCTTGTTCTTTTGATGCAGTGTGAGTTTATCTGTTCAACACTGGGGGTAACAAACAGAGGACGTGTTTTTGATGATTGAATACGAACCAGAGGGGGTTTAGTTGTCAAACTAACTAAGCGCCATGTTTTGCTGTTGAAACAGAGTATTTTTTGTGTTGTACACAGTGTTCGATGACTTCACATAAGACACAGTCTAATCAAAATAGGCTACATCTTCATCATTAACATCAATGGACAGTAATAAGCAAGTAATGGTGGGTGTTTGCTTGTGTGTGTGTCCACTGTCTGCTGCTATATTTTCCTTTGTATGCCGTGTGTGCGTGTGTGTGCATGTGTGTGTGTGTGTGTGTGTGTGTGTTGTGAACGCTGAGGGGGACTGAGTATTTTCTGACGCCTGTCTGGATCAGGCTGTCTCGCTGGGGCATGAAGGTGTCATCAGCCCAGGCCTCAGCACCACAGCCCGTCAGCAGGCTGGACCTGTACAGCGTGATGAGCTGACAGCTGGCTTAGGGTTGTCTCAGGCCTGCCCAAAGAGAGAGAGAGAGAGAGAGAGAGAAACACCTGAACAGCACAGCCCTGTGCCACATAACACCCACTCTCACGGATATCACGGTGGGTGCAAACTTCATATTCACTCAAGCAACTTTAATAGACTTGCACAGAGATATCTACTGCTCTACTCTATGTTAGACGTGACTGAGTGGAAAAGTACAACAGAACTGGTCACAGGTCCAAAATGAACAACCCAGATTTTACAGTAATACCCTTGGAGATCTCTATACTTTCTGGTTTTGATTAACATGTCTTTTTTTATTAGGATGATATACAAATTATTATACAAACAGTTGGTCTTGTAAATACCTTTTTATTGTGAAAACCTAAAAACAAGGACTTTCATAATTCCAGTCTGTGTGCCTCTGGATTTCAGTATAAGCTGGTGTTAGGAGGAATCCCACCACTGCCACCATTCCCACTCACTTCCTTCAACTGTATCATGTTCATTTTCTGGGTGGCAATAAATATTAGAGTAAACTGAAGCGGAGCTTGGCTGGCTAGGGCTTCTGTTTGCTGTCTGCTCTGGTTGCCACGGCAGCTGAGTGACAGACCAGCCGAGGGGGGTTGGATGGGAGGGGTGACGGGGTGAAAAGACGAGGGCCTATTTTTTTCATCATTCATTTGTTCTTTTTTTTCATCAAGTAAATTTAGCTGGGGGAAGGATGAACATCACAGAGCAGCAAGCCCCATTGCGATTGTTGATGCAAGTCGATAAATCAGATTTTTAATTATCGGACACATGACAAGAAGCCGTGACAGCATCCCCCATCCTTTCCTTAGCAGCCCTCAGTTCACTAGAGAGCATTCTGTCAGCTCAACTCTGAAACAGAACAGCGCTCTGAGACTAGAACCAACGCTGTGCTAATAACAACAGCCCCGTAAAAATATATACACATCAAAATGTAACTGCTGCGGTGTCAGCTGCATGAGCACGTAGCAGACATGGGAAGTGAACAAGCTTTTACTAATTCTCCTCACAGAACACAGACAAGCTTCAGTGTTTGTTTGACTGTTGCAAAGCTGGTTGGGTGCACAACCAATGTAATACGTTAGACAGGATGGGTGGAGCCAGGGAGGGAGCTTGTCTATCCCAATCTCCTATACGAACAGAACAGGTTTGGGTTTAGAGACCTCACATCCAAGTCAAAAGCAGGGAGATAGAACTTAAATAGATATAAGATGCATGTATGCACATTTGATGTTAGCCATAAAAGGATAATAACTTATTTCAGACCAGTTGATTCTGATTTATTATGGAAAAAGTAACCCTCAAAACAAGGCTAAACATTTGTGCATTGAACTGAGTCCAGGAATCTGTCAAAGAGCCCATATGTTAGTGTTTTTGGTCAGTTTTAAAATCCCACCGGTTTAAATCCCCTTTCATCTTCGCTCTAAGCATCCACATGTATGTCCTGTTTCACTAATGAAGGGTAAGTGTGAGGCCATGTCTTTATTTTGCGGATGGGTAATGGGTAATGTCACCCAAGGGAGATTCCTGCACCAGCTTACCACTAAACTCAAACACATACAACACTGTGTCAAGTTAGACTATTCAACTTTGTTGTCTTCTTCTGTCGAGATTTTTCACTTTGCTAAGCAGTATCTTATGAAACAATAATGCTGACATCAGGAAGCAGCTCAATTGTCCTTATAAATAAGCCAATGTTTTGAAAATAATAGTACAGCACAAAGATTTGATTAAAAATTATTATTTAATCTAGACAGTTAGATAATTTCATAACAAAATCATTTCATATAATTGACAATTGACAGTAATTAATAGTCCTTACATTACAGTTTCATCACATTTCACAAACACATCTGAACTAGGGACCTAGAACATAATTTGCAGTTGCTTAGCATTGCCATGTAGCCCGAGGTATAGAGATATCAATTAATACCTTGGTTGTTTAGCAGATATCAAGTGTCCTTTTAAGAATGTCATAATGTTTGAACTAGGATGTATGATTCCTGTCTGTTTCTGATTGTAGAAATGAAACACTTAGTTCGCTAATGGGAAATACTATCTATTTTATCTTCCACAGTGCTTGGATAAACACCAGAGAAACTTCTTATTTTTTTCTTCCTCGGCACAATGTTCTTGCACTCGATCACCCTGTGAAGATTTACTAGTGCCCACCGATGACATGTTTCTGTGCCTGTTCTCTTTCCCTCCCCCCTAACTCCGCCTCCCATCCCATCCCACCACACAGTGAACTCGCCCTCCATGTTTTTCGCTTTCGGCTACAGGAAGAGAGATCTACAGGCCAGGTGATTTACGAGTGCTTAGCTCACTAATTCTCTCCTGTACAGGCGGGAGGCATGCATGTTTTGTCGACAGTGGCTGGCGTTAGCTGCAGACCCTGATGCGTCGTAGTACATGTACAAGGTGTCTCTGTTTCCCTCAGTCTAATTTATGGACAAACACAGCCCTCCTGAGCCTATATCGCAGCGTGATTTGGCTTCTCTGAGTCCTCCCACTGTAACATCAGGCACAAGGAATGTATACTATAACTGCGGACAATGGGAATAGTACTGAGCAGTGGTTCTGGCCTGAGATTGGTGAAACTATCATGAAGCATTACGAGAACAATGATGCTATTTGAAGTGCATTTATGTAACTCGACTTATTGAGGATGGCAATATCAAAGGTGTTATATAATTTTTATGAAAATATTACATCATTACTGGGCTATAATACTGTTATGATAAGGCACTGCGTTGTTTTACACAACAACATCACTGTAGAGGGAGACACATTTTTAGGGGATTACTAATTAAGAATACAGATTTAGCTGACGTCTTCACTCATGTGATTTCAAAGGCTCAATAATTATGGCGTTATCAATGTGTGTTCAAAAGAGACTCATGCTTATCAAGGCTGTAACATGTGAGTGTTTTTGGTCAACAGTCAAGTAGACAAAACATGTTTTCAGCTCAATTTGGAAGGCATCCAGCTCTTACAGATGAGAGTGATAGAAACAAAGAACAAGAGAGAAAATAAGATGTGCTGTATGTCTCAATTCTCTTTAAGAACAATTTAATAAATGTACCAGAGAAATGTGCCAAGATCCAGCCAGAGAGGTATTACTTTGAATTAGGCTTTATATTTGTTCTGCCTGCCATCTGTAAATGTGAAGGGACATGTGAGAAAGAGCTAATTTTGCACAATTGACTGGCTAACCTTTTTGGATCAGTGGAATTATGGCCTGATTAATCAGCCATGATTAGCATTTACTGAAGCTTGTGGAAGTGGACTCCTAGTGCAGCTTATTTATTTATATATTGGAGTTTTCTTTTCCTGGTTTGTAATACATTAAACTGCCACTCTTGTCATGCTGACGGGGTCACCACCGCTATTCATTAACGACTTGGGAAAACGAGTAGAAGACATGGATGTCTGCCCCCTCTCTCTCTCTCTCTCTCTCTCTCTCTCTCTCTCTCTCTCTCTCTCTCTCTCTCTCTCTCTCTCTCTCTCTCTCTCTCTCTCTCTCTCTCTCGCTGTGTGTCTGTCTCTGTAAGATTCCACAGTTCTCTGGCCCTGTAATTGTGGAGGGTGGCCCATGGTGGCAGTGCTGTGCTCTCTCTCAGGAGTTTAGCAGTGGGGGAAATATGGACGTCGGGAGAGAATGTGGCAGATGGCTGACAAGGCATTTTTACCCATAACGCCCCAGTAAAACTTTAACTCCCAAGATTTAGTGCTAGCGCTCTGCACTTAGCAAGCTGCAGCCGCGGGCATATTTTTTCAAAAGTCCCAAACTGATGGTTCTGCAAGCTGCACATGAACATGCTTTATTGATTGCGTTGTTAAAAGATTCAAAGGGTCAGTATCATTTGGCAACAGACAGTTTTAGAGTACAAATAAAAGCAAAAAATTGCTCAAATGTTGGGGTGGGCATCATTGATTTTTTATGGAAAACAGACTTAAATTATTCATTGTGTCATAATATTGACTGATGAGGATTTGGAACAATAATTTAGAAATGGCAAGGTTTCTACGCAACTACACCAATTATAGCATCTAATTCACTCAGGAAATGTCTCTCAGAGGACCAGGCCTAGGTAATATTTCTCTCTGAGGCTATGCAAATTAGTAACAGTACATTTTTCATTTTTAATGACCACGCAATAGTAGTGTCTGCTAAAAGTTGGGGTACGAGGTTTGGTAAGAATATGTTATTTGGTAGGCTATGTCAAGAACTCTGAAAGATGTCTTCAATAACCATCTACATGGTAACGTTCAAATTAATTACTTTACGAGGGCATGCAAATAGTCGCTATCACTGACAATGACTAACCGCAAACCTATCATCTAAATACCAAGTTTATTAAAACCTTTCATTTTAATTCATTATTTGTATCCAGTTATGTGAAATGATCTCCTAGATAGGCTGTGTGGTGCTTATTGGGCCCATGATGCCTGTAGGGGTGGAGTTGTCACATTGTGCTGGATGGGAGGACAGTGAGCAGAGCCAGGGACAGAGCCAGGGACTCATCAGTAGAGTTATCTCCATCTCAGCAGCAGACGCCAGCCTGGTCCGAGGGGCCACATGGAGGAAGGGAACGAGGTGGCATTACGAGGCTCAGGTGACAGAGGCACACATCTGCACCGTGCAGCTAGCGCTTGTAGAGTTTGGGTTGGCGGGCGTTGGGGTGAGGGGATGGAGGTGGTGGGCTAGGTTCTGTTGTTTATGGCACACAGCTGCCAGTGTCTCTACTAGGGGACCACTAAAAACAGGAAGAGGAGGCACGGTCGTAACTGTTAGAAGAAAATACAGAACTCCCTGCCTCCCTCTCTGTCTCCTCCTCTTGTTATCTCTCTTCCTCTGTCTGTGTGGACTCTATCTGGCTGTAGCTCTGCTCTGTTAGAGATCTGCAGATTGCAGTTACCCAGTCTTCTCTTTCATTTCTCATCTATACGACACTTTTCACCTGGACCATTGCTTGACTTTTCCACATACTGGCTGTTGTCGATCAACTCAGTTTGACATTGCATACTACAAGCACGCAAAATGACCTTGCAGATACTCAGTCCGACTTCTACCCTTACCACGTAAAATGATTTAATGGAAACTTAATTACAGAAATATGATCATATTATAAATCCACTTCTCCCATAGTGAATTTAAACTCCCAGTGATTCAGCCCGCCCCACATTGTTTATTACTCAATCGACAATGAAAAAGTAAGACAAAGTCAACTTTTATTTATATCATCCAATTATGAGGAGAAATGGCTGATAAATAGCATAACATGGAAAAGAATGAGCCAAAAGTGTCTTCATGCTATCCAGTCCCCACTCAGCCCACACAGCCCCCTCTATTCTTAGCATTATTAGCTGTGCAAGCCATTACACTGGCACTTACCTGATGTCTACACTTCTGGAACAACTCCATCTATTCACCCTGCGACATAGAAAAATGGGGCAGCCTGTTGGCCTGAACATACACTGGATTCACCGGTTTATCTCCTCACATTAACATGATAGAAAATATGAATACCTGAATCTTATCGTAGGTCCACTGTATGAAAGAATCCATCATAAGACGTATTATGTATTTATCACGTCAGGGGGATAGATGGCGTGCCTGAGATTCCATTTACCTTGCACGGTCAGTGCAAACCTGGCCAGTTACATTGAACTCTTTTTTATATAAAAAGATACAAAATTCCATCTAGCTTTTCCCCTCTTTGTTGCCAACTCAGTCTTGAAATTAACTCCCACTCCTGAGAGCCAGAGTCTTAATAGAAGAAAAAAAATATTACATCATTGGGATCAGTTACATTTACTGTATATAGTCACTGTGTGTGAAGGTGTGATGTGCAGACTGATAAATGTGCTGAAATTACTCAATTCTTTCTCTTTTAATAATTCTGTCATCTTCACAGGCCATTTGACCATTATGCCATTGAAGTCATTTTTTTTGAAAAAGGTAATATCATCAGTCATTATAATCATTTAATACATCTTTTTCCATCCTTATTCTTCTTCGTTGGCTTGGACCTTGTGCCAAAGCCCATTTCTACCGTTCTCTCATGGAAAATACACTTTACTGGAGGGCAAGGTAATGGGACTGTTGCCACATGACTATAGGTAGATGTGGGTGGTATGAGGGTGTTTACACAGTTGGGAATTTACAGATGGAGCATTAGTGTCATTAATCCACTATGTCTAGATCTTTCTGGAACTGATTCATTGTTTTATACGCAGTAGATAATTAACAATGCTGTTAGTCAGACGTTTGCCTTATGAATTAACTTTGAGATTGAGATAATACACATTCCGTTCTAACAACCATGTATCTCTGAATCAGAAAATAGTATACTCATGTGCAATGGGATTATTGACAGACTTTTGAAAATGTCAGGAGAAGTCCGTTATTATGACATTCATGTTTGACCAAAGGCCAATGATGAGATTCAGACATTCCACCGCCATTTAGCCAAACCATTTGTCTGAAAAAAAGAAGGAAAAAAAAGTTTTGAGTATATTAATAAATACCATGGTGTAGTAACATCAAGATGCTTCCCAGATGTCTCCATTGTAGAATACAAATATAGTAAATATACCCAGCATCATCAGGATTAGCACGAGGCAAAGCCATAACAACAAAGGTGATAATATGTCCGAATAGAACGCTGTAAGCTTGCTTCTCGATAGCCGTGAATGAACTGTACTGAGTTAAGCTTACACTGCATCTCGGTTGGTTTCATTGTGCTAACTAAATACAAGGGGACTTAATCAAGCTCAAAAATAACAAACAAACAAATAAAACAGGGGTCCTCTGAGAACTCATTAGAGCCCTTGTCGAACTCCAAGAGACTACATAATTACTTACCAAAATAAAAATGCAAAGCTATTTTGTTTGTATTTCATTCACTTTCTGATTACTGATGAACTAAGGTCATTGAAACTTTTCTTTGAAAAGTTTGATTGAGATAAGGCATTATTGTGAGAAAAGGCATCCCATTGGCCTTTTGGACAGGAAATTCAATTTCTCCTCACTCCTCTTTGCCAGAAGAAGTGAAATGCTTGCATTTGAGCATTGCACAAATGGAATATGAGCCATTGCTTATGCTGGTGTTCTATATTGATTGAGTAGAAAAGGGGAAGAAATACATGTTCTTACTTCCTTCATTAAAAGACAGAAAATCAGACATACTGACAAGGAAATGAAACAAGTTCAACCAGATTTCTATAAATAAATCTTTTTTTGTCATTTTAATTACTGGATCAACAGCGCCTCAGATGAATGGCCTAGCCATCAATCTTTAATTAAAGTCACGCTTTGCAGATTGCCACGATGCTGTGCCTGATTGAAAAATAAGCGGAATGATATTTCTATTAGAGTTTGTTTTATTAATAACACGTCAGAGGTTTAAAAACATGTCCAAAAGGGACCCAATCAAAGGGAAATGATAGACAGTCTACATTTCAGACTAAGCAGCGGGAATTCTTTTTTCATTTTTTTTAATTCTTAACCCCATCAACCCCTTCAAATGTTAAGGCCGTCAACATGAGGAAAATTCATCTGAAGGATTCCAGTCTAAGCGTCTATAGCTGTCAAGTAATGAGAAACATACCAGCAAGCCAGTCGAGTTGATTATTTCAGTGGTACACATACCACTCTAATTCTCTCTCAATCTATCTTACTCTCTAACACGCACGCACACGCTCACACACAGGGTTGGGTAGGTTACTTTTTAAATGTAATCCGTTACAGTTACTAGTTACCTGTCTAAAATTGTAATCAGTAACGTAACTTTTGGATTACCTAAACTCAGTAACGTAATCGGATTACTTCAATTACTTTTGGATTACCTCACCTGTAAAACACATAAGAAGAAAAAAAAGATTACTACCAATTTAACAACATTTATTACAGGATGTCTGAGCCACTAAGCAGAGCCACATTAGAACACATCACAAAACGTTGTGACAAAAATGTATTTAAGCCCTGTATACCTGCCCCTAACATGCGCCTTTCATCCTGATCTTGTCCATTTACACCTATAAGATCTGATCACAGTCAGACCACAATGCGTCTTTTAATCATGTACACCTGTCTAAAAATGTGGCCACAGACACAATGTGCAGGACAAAGGATACATGTTAAAACAAGGTATAAGTAAGGACTTAAGTAACACAGCAACATGGATGGTGATAAACACTTATCCCACGGGACACCAGTACAAAAATGTATGAATGTATGCACTCACTACTGTAAGTCTCTCTGGATAAGAGCGTCTGCTAAATGACTAAAATGAGAAATAGAAATATGAAGAAAACATTTGTTTTTACATCATGCACAGTGTAATCACACATTTAGTCCACCAAGTAGTTTTTTAAGTTTAAGAAAAAAGTGCAGCTAGGTGCAGTAATCCCACATATCAGACATGGCATTGCAGTACGCCTATACTGAAGCTAGCCTACTCAGATGATTGAAGGCAGAAATTGCTGTTTTATCACAGCAAGAGGACATGCTCTAGATGAGCATCAGACATCCTGTTTCGCTGAGGGGTAGACAGGTTTCCACCATAGCTGAAAAGGCGCTCCACTGGGGCACTGGAGGGCAGTGTAGTGTTGTACTTCATAAACAAGTTCCGGACTATGGGGAACGATTTCAAGGAGTCCAAAGACTTGTCTTTGTCTTCGAGGTACTTCCTCACCTCATCCTCTGCAGTGCCACTGGCCCTTGTTGTTGCACCTCCGAACACAAAACAATTGTCTGCTGACTCATCAGACTCGTTCTGTGCTCCCTCATCAACCTCTTCGGAGTGTGTGTTCTCCATAGAAGCAGCTTCTTGAACTAATGTGCTCCGCATCTCCTCTCTCTTTCCAGGGTTGAGCCAACACAGTTCGAAACTTTGGCACGGTAGCAGTTGCCATTTTTGCTTCATGGGTGCTTAGCATAGGTCCAAACTGGCGGCCTATAGCCTCAATGACTGCAGTGATGATGTGTGCAGAGAATGTCACGAGGTATTTTCTCTGAGAGTTTAGACTTCAAGTTTAGGATTATTGGGATAAGAAAGCCAAGAAAACACTTCTTCTCTCCCTGAAGAAGATCAATAGAGAATGCGAGTGGCTGTAGGACTGTACTGTACTCCTTGAGAAAAGCAATCTCACAAGGATGTAGTTTGCTGCTCACACCCAGGTCTTCACAGATTTGCCCCGGCTGGTCATCTGTGAGGGCTATGAGTTTGGAGATGGCACGGTACTCTGAGCTCCATCTTGTCACACATGGCACAGTTACTTTCATGCTTGCAATGTCCTCTATTGCCTCTGAAGCTAATGTGGACCTGTGTGTTTTGTTCCAAATGCAGGAACATTTTGACATTGCACTTCAGTACAATTTTCGTGATGGACCTTGGGATGCAGTTTTGTCCACCTCATTGGTGGCGATGAGGGTGTGTGCCACACAACGTTGATGTGGAGGGAGAAACAAGTTCAGTTCTTGCTCAACCTCTTTAAGAATCGCACCCACATCATCAAACCTCACTCCATCATCCGTCTCATCTTGCTCCTCTTCATTTCCACTGAACTCCCACAATGCCTTTACAAAGTTCCTTCCATTGTCTGTCACTGTGGCCCTCTCTTTGTGCTGTATTTTAAAGTCTGCATGTATTTCACTTAACTTGGCAGCAATCACATCATAGGTATGACGTCCTCACAGTCTCGCACAAGCCAAAGCAGCTGACTTCCTCTCCAAGGTGTCCTCCGTGTCCTCCAAGGTGTCCTCCATGTCATGCCGAAGAAGCTTCTGTTATGGGCAGACCAGATGTCTGCTGTGGTGCAAACTGACTTTACGCTCAGGAGTTTGGTGGAGAGAGCTTCTTTCATGGACTCAAATTCCCTTTCAATTTGTTGCATCAAAGTCTTTCTACACATGACCTTTCTCCCAACACTGAATCCTTCTACTAGCTTGCGGAATGAAGGCATCTCTTCTAGTGAAAAGGGTTGCACATCCTCTATGATGAAGTCAAATACCAGTTGATTAACCCGGCTTTGTGAGGTGTGTGGTCCTCCTGGGTGTAGTTTTGCTTGTTTCAATGGTGTACAAGGTGTCCCTTTTTGGCCATCTGTAGATGGCTGTGCATCTCTGCACTCCTCCATGTCATCTGGCTGCCTTTTCCTGCTCAGGGTCTTCCATTGATTGTTATGCCTCCTCTGAAAAAAATTAAATGTAATTGCTTAACTATGACACTACACTATAAGTAATATAACAGTGGAGTGAGCACCTTGTTATTGTTTCAATTGAGGATTGTAGCTTTACCCAACTTTTGTCCACCATTTTGAAACCTATGTTTCAATTTCTATAGCCTGCCCCTGTCTGATAAACACAGGGCTGGGGTTGGAACATGTAACCACTCACACATGGACAAAGCTGTGGATGCAAGGATGTCTATGGTGGTTTACATTGTTTTTCTAGAAATACTCAAATATAAAAAGAAAACAATAAACTAATACAGTATTATACATTGAGTTATGATTGAATAATACAGGCATTTATTTGGGTTGAAAAAACTATTGAACAGCAGGAAAACTGCAGTGTGGCTTTATTGATTTGGGTAGCATGTTACTCTGAAACCATAGCTAGCTAGCTAGCTAACTAAGTTAGCAACAACCCTGACAGTGAGCATCTTGTTATGTTGGGTTACCGAGTGAAACTTGCTTTCAAAATGTAAAAAAAACAACGTTTGATTCAGCTAGCTAGCTCAGTGAATCTCACCCAACTATCTATAACTGATTTATTTTAGTTAAAATAGATTTAATTAGCGAAATTGTTAACTAATTAGCACAATAGCATACTTGCTATGATATCTTGCTAACTACATTAGCTAGCAACCGACAGAGCAACCTTAAGTGAGCAGCATACCACATAGTGTAGGAGAGTTGGCAAGCAAATTAGCAAACTAAACTGGCTAGCTAGCTAGAAATTTGACTAACTAGCTAGCTAATACTCTGAAATCTCCGACCTATGCTGGAACATTGGTAACATTGTGAAGACAACCTGTCTGTCTCTAGAGACTAGCTAGCTAAGCAAGCTAACGTGCTACACCTGCCAATCGTCATCCTTACCTCCAAGTGTTTCTTCAGGTTCCAATTCGAGTCTCTGGATGTCGACAGCAGCTTTACCGTGGGCAAACATAGTTTGCATTGAACTGTTACATTCCTTCCCTTTTATTCTTTGAACACAAATAGTTATTTGAAACGCCATCCCAAAAATTCACTGAGCCATACCTTTTTCTTTTGTGACCGTGTATGTCGCTCAGTCGGGAAAATCAATGTAGCACTTTTTCAGTTAATGACAGACGTTAATATGAAAGGTAATTAAGAAAACAGGCAATTGTTTCATGGACATTTTTTTTCTGCAAACATCCTTTCTACATTTGAAAGTAATCCTAGAAGTAATTATCTACTTTTTCAAAAGTATCGGTAATCTGATTACAATATTTTTGCTGGTAATGTAAAGGATTACAGTTACAGTTTTTTTGTATTCATTACATGTAATCCGTTCCTTCCCAACCCTGTACACACACATACACCTCTCTATTTCTCTCTCCCAAATGTAGACTTCAATAAAGTGATTCATGATTTTCAAATCCCTGAAATGATTTTCCTAACCCCTCTCTGCACTGCCCAGGAAGGGACAGGTACAAATCCCCACAATACAGCCCAACAGCACAACACCTGCACATGGACAGACAGCCAGCTGTTGGAAAGGAGAGGGAAGAGTGAGGAGGGACACGCTAGTGGCCTGTCCCTAAATGCTGACAGTAGCACTCTCATTCTCTTCTCATCCAGATTTGTTTAGTACGATTAGAAGTTCATTGAACTTGTATAAATGCATTGGCTCGTTGAATGAAAATGCCGTCACTTATTGACAATATGCTAATGATCATCACTTGAATAGTGGTACTTCTGTTGCATGTATCATTTGATTGTCTACAGTGTTTCTTTATCCTGGGTCCTGGGGACCCAAAGGGGTGCACATTTTTAGTTTTTGCCCTAGCACTACACACCTGATTTCACTAATTTTAGGTTATTGGAATCAGTTGATTATTGGAATCAGGTGTGTAGTGCTAGGGGAACAAATAAAAATGTGCACCCCTTTGGGTCCCAAGAACCAGGATGAAGAAACACTGGTCTACAGTATATCATTAATTAGTGTTCACATTTACTGCAGTAACATGTCTCTGAGAGTCAAACAGCAGAGTTACTGTGATGCCTCTCTTTTTAAAGGAGCTCAACAATGCTCTTGACCTCAATGGTGCATGTTTGTTGTGTTGGGTAGTTCTTCTTCCGTCCCTCCCAAGATGAACCCTCTGGTTTATTTTTAAGTCATCAATTACTCAAACTTCGCCAGGCTATCTCTTCCCTACCATCTGGGCTCCATACCCTTCTTTTAAAGGCTGCTCGAATAATGACAACCTTCTCTCTGCCATTAATTTATGAGCCTAGAGAGCTGTTTTTCATGCCTTATCATGCACCTCCATTTGATCTCACATATCTTTTTTCCCCCCTGCATCTGCACACCCGGCTACATAAATCTCTCAGTCTCACACCCTGTCACCATGCCAAAAGATGCACGGGCAGAGAGTCTTTAGTTCCCTTTCAAAGCAAAGGAAGAAAATGGAACAATAGTGACCGCGGGTTCTAAAAATGATATCAGAGGTCGCCAATGGGATAGTTGGAGTAATAGGGTACAGATTCACTTATTATGCTGATGTTGTCTGTCGACATGGGGGTACATGATGAAGTCTGGCATTACGCTTCCTGTGCCCTGTGACCTCACTCAAAACCTCAGCTGACCCCTGAGTGGATGAGACTGAGACAGAGACTCATACTTTTATTTCCCTATGATAACCATTGCTGCTTTTGTCTTTTAGTTTTTAGTTAATCCAAATACCAAAGGATGAGATCAATGGAAACAGAAAACAAGGAAGCACCTGCATCTGGTCAGTGGAATATGTAAAAGGATTATAGAGTAAGAGAAAACATGGAATGTTTGTGAATCCCTTAAGGATTGTTAGGCCTACAGTGTGTACTTTGTGTCAGTGGGAGTTGTGTATGTGCCCCGACAATACCCGGCACTTTGCATAGACTCTATTTTCATATTTATTTTGCTCCTAATGAAATCATGCGCAAATCGCCCAAAGTGCTGACAGAAGCTCAAGGCCTAAAAGCCAATCCTCTCAGGGCCTCGTTTAGAGAAGGGCTGAAAGAGACTCTCAAACAAGCTTTTATTGTGTTGTGCTTCTGTTCTCTGTCTTCTGTGTTGCTGCCTCTCAGAGGGATCTCCAAAATGTCGCCTCAGCTTTCAAAACCAGCGGCCAATACACTACTGACTTAATCTAAGCCTGGCTAAAGGGTAAAAAAGCACAAACAATATTGTAAACTTCTTTGCATCTCTCGCAAACGACGGGGCCATATTTTCTTCCCAAAATGACACTTTAATTAAACAAATTACTGCTCCATGGGAGAAGGACCTTCAAGAGCACGATAAGACTGAGGAGATAAACATTAAAGGGAGTGTTTATCAAAGACGGCGGGGTTTAAACCTTTAATAGGTAATGCAGAGATAAGTAAGCCTTTGTGATGTTACTGGCGCAGAGATGTTTTTCAGAGAGGGGCTTATTGTAGAGAAAAAAAAACGGGATCAAACCAGAGTCTTAAAGAGTCAGTGATTAAGAAAAGCAGAGGGACGACCAATGTCCTTCTCAACTCTAGTCTCCATCTTGTTGCTATTCATGGACCTTTTGAGTGTGATTTCCTATTTCTTTCAAAATAGAGTTAACCTCAGCTGCTGTGTTTTCTTATTAATAAAATAGCTTTTACGATAAGGGTATCAACAATTTTCACGGATTAACAAGAGCCCAAACATTGGATAGTGCGCATTGTCGTGGTAGCTTTACCTGTCATACAACATTTTCTCATGCTGAGAGTGTAAAACTTTTCCCTCTTGAATTTCTTTTCTGACAATCTATAAAACTCCCTCTCAGAGTTTACCAGTAAATCAATAATCTGTTGTGGTATTGTGGATGTTTTTTGTTGTTGACTTTGAAACCACATATAACTTTGTAATGGAAAGAACATTGGTGTGTTTGGGTGCATTTTTACAGTCCTACTCATCATAGGTTTCCGTTCTCTATGGTCATCATTCACACAACAACATCCAGAGACCCCTTCACTCTTGTTGTGTCACTTACCAGACAGAGACATGCTTTGTTGTGAATGTTGTTATTTTGAGTGTGTTAATACAGTATGCTTACTCATACAACATGATTCATCAACTGTTTGCAAACTGTCCTAGACTGCCTCTTATATAGTTAAGAGTACAGTGTCATTGTTCCAAAATCCAAGATATTAAAGGGTATTGTACACTGAGTGTACAAAACATTAGGAACACCTGCTCTTTCCATGACATAGACTGACCAGGTGAATCCAGGTGAAAGCTATGCTCCCTTATTGATGTCACTTGTTAAATCCAATTCAATCAGTGTAGAAGGGGAGGAGACAGGTTAAAGAAGGATTTTTAAGCATTGAAACAATTGAGACATGGATTGTGTATGTGTTCCATTCAGAGGGTGAATGGGCAAGACAAAATACAGTATTTAAGTGCCTTTGAATGAAGTATGGTAGTAGGTGTCAGGCGCACCGGGTTGAGTGTGTCAAGAACGCTCAACAGTTTCCTGTGTGTATCAAGAATTGTCCACCACCCAAAGGACATCCAGCCAACTTGACACAACTGTGGGAAGCATTGGAGTCAACACGGGCCAGCATCCCTGTGGAACGCTTTCAACACCTTGTAGAGTCCATGCCCTGACAAATTTAGGCTGTTCTGAGGGCAAAAGAGGGTGCAACTCAATATTAGGAAGGTGTTCCTAATGTTTTGTACATTCAGTATATATGCCCATAATCATTGTAATATGTATTTATTTTGTGACCTTAGCTGGAGTGATTTATATTGAAGTGATTACATCATTCACAATATCAAGAGACAACAAATACATTTAGAAACTGTGATGATGTAATGGATATTTGACTTTTGTGTAAACGCAGCTACATTTAATTATGGGTTGCAGAGCTCCCATAGGGTGCATGGCTTAGGCCTTCTTAAATGACAGGACTGCATGTGTTTTACGTTATGTAAGCATGTGTTAGGCTGCAGCTACGAGACGCCATTAACCTACCCATGTGTTTGCACCGCAGCCCAGGAACTGTCTCTGGAAAAGAAAGAAAGCAAAAGCAGCGAGCCTTTCATTCTGTCTTGGGCTGAAACTATTCCTCGGCAGGGAGGAGGAACAGTGTCATAACCCTTACACACACCAACCACCACACACCACCTCAAAGGAACATAAAAACTTAACAGGCCCCTGGTGGGGGGAAAAGTGTCGTAGCCCTAAAGATCACTTCCTTTACATACTGCAGCCCTCATGTTTCCCTGTAGGAGGAGAGCAGCCTTTTCAGAATGCCTCTGCAGGGGTCACGGACCACCGTAGTGTGTGTTCAAAGCGTGAGTGGTTATGGGTAATGATCCGTTTCTGTAAATGTTTTGCTTTCTGTTTTAATCATGCACAACCCTGGCACTTTCTCTGAGCTATTATGGTAGATGCTGGACTACAGCCCTAGCTAAAACCATGACTATGACAATAGAATACAAATGATTTCCTAATGATATGTAAATGATAATTGACATGTTTGTTCATTTCACTCATGGACATCAATCCAATCTCCAGATATGATTTTTCCTTTTTAACCAAAACTATTATTCAGACAAAATAGCACAAAAATAAAGCTTTCTTCATCAATACCACTGTGATCCTAGCCTGTCAGTTACCTGCATCTGCCACTTCCCTTTAGCATAAGCAAGTGTGAAATGTTTACCTGAACACATTTCTGTGGGGAAGCGTGGAATAGGAGCTGGCACAAGCTGCATAGGAGGTACATGGATGTGACAGATATATAAAACAGAGAGAGAAAGAAAGAGAGAGAGAGTGAGGTGTGTGTGAGAGAGAGAACTGCCACTTGCCATTGCGGCAGCACTCAGCAGAGGTATGTCTTTAGAGAGGGATAAATTCAACCTGATGTGCCCATCCTTTTGCCTTCAAAGCATTGGCATTGCCATGCTGTTCACGTCACAGGACTGACACATATTAGCTGTCAAACTCTTCTTTCATCTCCCAACTTCAAAGAGGCCGATTGATTACTCTAAATGGCCATTACCTAACATCCGCTGCTTCCTCACTGAGAAGCAGGCCTGACAAAGAAGAATACAAAATCACAAGCTGGCTGAATGAAGGGAGAGAGAAAAGCTCATTCAAAACACAGCACAGAAATGAAACGACATGCACTGTATGTTTACAGATAAGACACCCTTGTCTCATCTTTGGAGAGACCGAGATCTCAACACTCGATCCCCTGAGATTCCCCCTGTGATTATAGAGCAGTTCTCCTCGTTGTCAAGGGATCCTAAGCTGAATTTGCCCTCACTTCTCCTTCTGTAAGACACTTGGAAGAGGCAAGCCTGCGCTCCGAGGTCCATAGCTCTCTTCATCCACTTGAGAACACAGTTTGGGTGGGTGTGATGTGTTAGCACATAGACAGAGAGCACTAGGGCCATGGTTGCGATTAAACCACTATGAAGACTGCACTGCACTACCACAGTCCCACCTACTGATGATGTCACACTAGCAGGCTGGAGCAGTGGAGCTGGGTGGATGCAGTGGAATGTGAACAGAATATGCAGATTCTCATAACCGAGGTCTACCTACACTGTAACAAATTGACGTACATTTACAGCAGAAATCTTACAGTTAGCTACTGGAAGTCTATATTACAGTACAGTACTGTGAAGAGCAATGCATTATGGGGGTTCAATGACATTCTGACACACTGTTAGCAATTGCTGTAATTTTACATGACAATGTTACAGTAAAGCACTGTTTTAGTACTGTTTGGCTGTACACACACACACACACACACACACACACACACACACACACACAAACTCGTATTGGTCATCAGAGAAACATTTCCTGTGCAGGAGAGTGTGTTGCTGTCAACCTCCTCCATCTCTCTGGCAGGGAGGAAACACTGATCTATGACCAATCATTAAAGTGTTGTCATTATGACTGTGCTTTGTTCTCCTGTTACAGAGCACCAAACAGACACACCACCGGTCTAACACTTCATGCACACCAGGCAATTCTAGACACCAAAAATATATTTTTTAGAATACTACTGTCATGCTTGTAGAGCTCGACTCGGCTTGGGTCTGAAATAGTAAGCACAACCTGTTTCATGAGTGTCTACAGAAGATGGTACTCATTATTTTCAGATTATATCAAACATTATGCAAATTAATCTGTGTACCATGTCTGCTCAATGCCTGCTCTCACAACACACACATGTACATACACACACTCATACACACTGCAGAAAACGAAACCCAAAGTTAAGCACCCATAAAACTTGAATGAAACCTCAATTTCCTTGAAGACACCTCTCTTGTCTTTCTCTGAGACAGATGGTGGAGAAGGCATGTATATATTTTACATTTTATCCCTCCCAGATTGAGGCCGGGGATACTAAAAAAAAACATAAAAATCTAAGATGAGCGGATAGAGCTAATAATATAATCATTGGAAACACCTGCAAAGCGTACAGATGGGTGATTTGAGGCGGCTGGTCCGTCAGCACCATGGTCACGCCTCCCCATATGGAGCGTTGTGATGGCAGGGCCTCAGACGCTCAGCCAGCTTCCCTCACACAGTCCTCACACAGCCTGTGAGGAGCATATGCATAGAGCACTGGGGCGTGCTGCCGTGTGTCATAGCCTATCCCGTCCCCCCTGCAGAATCAGTGCCGGTACTGTCCTGCTCACCACACCGCCTGCTGCCAATGATGTGTCAGGCTCCCTCCCCCTCTCTTTTTATCTCCCCCTCTTTCCTTCTCTCTTCCTCCGTATGTGGGGAAATCAGTGCTGGATTTTCGACCTTCATGAATTTGATTCCAGCATGTGCTTTCTCATGCCATCAGGGGACATTACACTGGTGTATGTGTTCCATTGTAAACTGTCAAAAACATAACCCTCCCGGCTACTATCCAATCAAAGCCACATTGACATTATCCCACCCCTGGTTAGCCACTATTGTTACAGGAGTGGGTCGCAGTTCCGGAGCGGCCCATTAGGTGTCATCCTCCGACAACCATAGGCACCTCCTCACTCACAGTCAGGACTAATTATCTGCCTATTGGTTTCACCTACACAGTTTACATACACTAGGTTGACTGTGCCTTTAAACAGCTTGGAAAATTCCAGAAAATTATGTCATGGCTTTAGAAGCTTCTGATAGGCGAATTGACATCATTTGAGTCAATTGGAGGTGTACCTGTGGATGTATTTCAAGGCCTACCTTCAAACTCAGTGCCCATTTGATTGACATCATGGGAAAATCAAAATAAATATGCCAAGACCTCAGAAAAAAAATTGTAGACCTTCACAAGTCTGGTTCATCCTTGGGAGCTATTTTCTAAATGCCTGAAGGTACCACGTTCATCTGTACAAACAATAGTACGTAAGTATAAACACCATGGGACCATGCAGCCGTCATACCGCTCAGGGAGGAGACGTGTTCTGTCTCCTAGAGATGAACGTACTTTGGTGCGAAAAGTGCAAATCAACCCAGAACAACAGCAAAGGACCTTGTGAAGATGCTGGAGGAAACTGGTACAAAAGTATCTATATCCACAAAACCTGAAAGGCCGCTCAGCAAGGAAGAAGCCACTGCTCCAAAACCACCATAAAAAAGCCAGACTACAAGTCTGGTTCATCCTTGGGAGCAATTTCCAAACGCCTGAAGGTACCACGTTCATCTGTAGAAACAATAGTATGCAAGTATAAACACCAGGGGACCACGCAGTCCCAGGGACGTTGCCGGTACTGCGGCCATGCAGGTCACCATGGCGACTCATGCCCGGAGAAGCCGATAAAACGGAAGGGCTCGCTGGTATCGGGAAGGATGCTAGCGAGGTGGAACCGAAACCCCAACTCCAGAGACGCCCAGACTTTTCTCCCCGTCAGGGTTCAGTGGGCCCGTGCTGCGCGTCGGGCAAATGCATTGGTGGATTCTGGGGCCGCGGGAAACCTGATGGATGCGGGGCTGGTCCAAGGGTGGAGCGTTCCGTTACTCTCTCTCTCTGAGCCGGTTCCGTTCATGGGCCTGGACGGTCGGCCGTTGGGGTCGGGCTGCATCACCCGGCGCAATGGGTGGCGGGGGGGCTATGGGAGTATATCCAGTTTTTCATTGTGGACTCTCCATGTGTCCCCTCATCCTTGGGCACCCCTGGCTGGCTACATCCCCCGGATAGACTGGTCCACGGGGCGGCTCATCCTGGAGGGAGGCTCCGCCCCCGTCCTGTTTCCGGTCGCCACCGACCACTCATCAGCCTAAATCACCTTCCCAGACCACCTACCAATCCTCACGAGTATTGGGATCTGGGGGAGGGGTTTAGTAAGAGGCGTGCAAAGGGCCTACCTCCTCACAGGCCTTAAGACTGCACGATCGATCTCCTGCCGGGCGCCATGCTCACACGAGGGCGATGGCTTTCCTTGTCCCGGCAGGAGACGCTGGCCATGAGGGATGACCCCATTGTCCCCAATGCCCTGATTTACATTTACATTTTAGTCATTTAGCAGACGCTCTTATCCAGAGTGATTACATATTTTATTTATTTTTTATATATTTTTTTATACTGGCCCCCCGTGGGAATCGAACCCACAACCCTGGCGTTGCAAACGCCATGCTCTATCAACTGAGCTACATCCCTGCCGGCCATTCCCTCCCCTACCCTGGACGACTTGTGCGCCGCCCATGAGTCTCCCGGTCGCGGCCGGCTGCGACAGAGCCTGGATTCGAACCAGGATCTCTAGTGGCACAGTTAGCACTGCGATGCAGTGCCTTAGACCACTGCGCCACTCAGGAGGCCTGCATGGCTGCCCCAGTTTCATGGGGAATTGATAGGCTGGTCAGAGCAGTGCTATGGCGGGAGCCCAATTTGGGCGAAGGTCCATCGGGGAGGATGTACGTACCCAAGGCTGCGCGCTCGCGACCTCACCAGCCATCCGGGGGGCGCCAGGACGTTGGAATTCCTGCGTATGAGGTTCTGCTGGCCATCTGCTGAGGGGGATACGCACGCTTTACAGGATTGAGTTCCGGAGCGACCCACTAGGTGTGATCCTCCGACATCCATAGGCACTTCCTCACTCACAGTCTAATTATCTGCCTGTTGGTGTCACCTGTGGCTATCTGATTCACCTGTGTATTTATGCCCTCACTTCCCTGTGTTCCCTTGCTCAGTTTTCTCTGCTAGTTCCTTGATGTCAAGCAGTACGTATCAGTGTCGGATCATGTGACGGAGTTACAGGTACTCGAGAAGTGTTCTCCCTGTTTCATTGTGTTTTTCCAGTCAGAGTTAGTATTTTGTATGGTTTGTTGTCAGCCTGTTTTTTGGAGACCTATGTGCTCCTCATTTGTTTTTGTGTATAGTCTGTTGTTTTGTATCCTGGCTTTTGGACCACCAGTAAAGATCCTTGTTTCACCATCCTTGCCTACTGTCTGTCCTGCACCGCACCTGGGTCACACCTCACACCAACCCTTACAACTATTGCCTTAAAAAGCCAATTAATTTGGTGCGCGTTTGTCTTTCACTCCATTTGTAGCCAGTTAGCGATGATAATGATAACCGTCTTGTGGGTAGACAGAAAGACTTTACCCAAAAACCTTCTCAATTAAATGTTAACTGCAAAATAGGCTTACCTGGAAAAACTATATAATGATTACTTGTATCAATTGGGTGGCAAATGTTTTGTAATCTCTGCCAAGACATGAGATGCAGCAGTGGCCTAAGAGCATAAATATTGCTAGATCAACACATTCCTCTCTTGCTAGATGCACAATTAAAGGGGAATTACACTAAACAATCTAAATTTGTCAATTTATTTTTCCAGACCTCAAAAATTGTATGCTGATATGATTTAGGCATGGACTCTCTATGAATAATTGTAATATTGAGAGTAAAAAATAAAATAACAAACCAGGAAAAAGAAAACAGAATTCAGGAAAATACAAAATATAATTGTATGAGGCACCCTTAGAGTTGTTTATTAACCATTATTTTACCAGGTACAGTTGAAGTCGGCAGTTTACATACACCTTAGCAAAATACATTTAAACTCAGTTTTTCACAATTCCTGACATTTAATCCTAATAACAATTCCCTGTTTTAGGTCAGTTAGGATCACCACTTTATTTTAAGAATGTGAAATGTCAGAATAATAGTAGAGAGAATTATTTATTTCAGCTTTTATTTCTTTCATCACATTCCCAGAAGGTCAGAAGTTTACATACACTCAATTAGTATTTGGTAGCATTGCCTTTAAATTGTTTAACTTGGGTCAAACGTTTCCGGTAGCCTTGCACAAGCTTCCCACAATAAGTTGGGTGTATTTTGGCCCATTCCTCCTGACAGAGCTGGTGTAACTGAGTCAGGTTTGTAGGCCTCCTTGCTCGCACAAGCTTTTTCAGTTCTGCCCACAAATGTTCTATAGGATTGAGGTCAGGGCTTTGTGATGGCCACTCCAATACCTTGACTTTGTTGTCCTTAAGCTATTTTGCCACAACTTTGGAAGTATGCTTGGGGTCATTGTCCATTTGAAAGACCCATTTGCAACCAAGCTTTAACTTCCTGACTGATGTCTTGAGATGTTGCTTCAATATATCCACATCATTTTCCTTCCTCATGATCCCATCTATTTTGTGAAGTGCACCAGTCCCTCCTGCAGCAAAGCACCCCCACAGCATGATGCTGCCACCCCCGTGCTTTATGGTTGGGATGGTGTTCTTCGGCTTGCAAGCAACTGCCTTTTTCCTCCAAACATAACGATGGTCATTATGGCCAAACAGTTCTATTTTTGTTTCATCAGACCAGAGGACATTACTCTAAAAAGTATGATATTTTTCCCCATGTGCAGTTGCAAACCATTGTCTATCTTTTTTATGGCAGTTTTGGAGCAGTGGCTTCTTCCTTGCTGAGTGGCCTTTCAGGTTTTGTCGATATAGGACTCGTTTTACTGTGGATATATATACTTTTGTACCAGTTTCCTCCAGCATCTTCACAAGGTCCTTTGCTGTTGTTCTGGGATTGATTTGCACTTTTCGCACCAAAGTACGTTCATCTCTAGGAGACAGAACACGTCTCCTCCCTGAGCGGTATGACGGCTGCATGGTCCCATGTTGTTTATACTTGCGTACTATTGTTTGTACAGATGAACGTGGTACCTTCAGGCATTTGGGAATTGCTCCCAAGGATGAACCAGACTTGTGGAGGTCTACAATTTTATTTTCTGAGGTCTTGGCTGATTTCTTTTGATTTTCCCATGATGTCAATCAAATGGGCACTGAGTATGAAGGTAGGCATTGAAATACATCCACAGGTAAACCTCCAATTGACTCAAAATATGTAAATTAGCCTATCAGAAGCTTCTAAAGCCATGACATCATTTTCTGGAATTTTCCAAGCTGTTTAAAGGCACAGTCAACTTGGTGTATGTAATCTTCTGACCCACTGGAATTGTGATACAGTGAATTATAAGTGAAATAATCTGTCTGTAAACAATTGTTGGAAAAGTTACTTGTGTCATGCACAAAGTAGATGTCCTAACCGACTTGCCAAAACTATAGTTTGTTAACAAGAAATGTGTGGAGTGGTTGAAAAATGAGTTTTAATGACTCCAACCTAAGTGTATGTAAACTTCCGACTTCAACTGTAAATTGACAAAAAACTAAAAATGTTTTGTACACCAAGGACCTGGGGAAGAGTTGCAGGGTAGAGGAGAAGAGAAGAATGTGCCTATTTGAAAGCTGTAAAATGAGTAGCTCGAGATACTAGAAAACGTTGGAGACCCCTGCTTTAGATTTTGTGACACACTGTGGAGATTGGGCCTGGGTGATCAGGTTACTGTAAACTTGTTATCGTTTGATTGGTCAATGGTGATTGTTTTTGGTTTGGAAGAGTTACACCCTCAGATGTTATAAATGGAATGAAATCCGTTTGTTCTGTCTCTTATCCATGGAGGAAGGTTGTGTGATCAATTCTAATTTCCTAGGTTTCTATGCCTTTGGCCTAGTAGGCATGTCTTTGTTCATGCTTTGTCTTGTAAGTTAACCTTACGATATATATGCCTAGAATTATGTTTTGTTAATGTCATTATTGCCTTGTAACTTAAGCTTTATGACTTGTACAGTATGTGAATCTATTAATTTTACAATGATATTACATCTACTTGCTTTGATATTCGCTTCTCATGACCATGCCTTGATCTTAGTCAGATAAACACATAATACTTGTTAAATGGAGTCAGATAAACATTTTAATAGGCTTATTATGGGTCTCTTGTGAGGTTTATATAATATGCATATACAGTGAGGGAAAAAAGTATTTGATCCCCTGCTGATTTTGTACGTTTGCCCACTGACAAAGAAATGATCAGTCTATAATTGTAATGGTAGGTTTATTTGAACAGTGAGAGACAGAATAACAACAACAAAAATCCAGAAAAACGCATGTCAAAAATGTTATCAATTGATTTGCATTTTAATGAGGGAAATAAGTATTTGACCCCCTCTCAATCAGAAAGATTTCTGGCTCCCAGGTGTCTTTTATACAGGTAATGAGCTGAGATTAGGAGCACACTCTTAAAGGGAGTGCTCCTAATCTCAGTTTGTTACCTGTATAAAAGACACCTGTCCACAGAAGCAATCAATCAATCAGATTCCAAACTCTACCATGGCCAAGACCAAAGAGCTCTCCAAGGATGTCAGGGACAAGATTGTAGACCTACACAAGGCTGGAATGGGCTACAAGACCATCGCCAAGCAGCTTGGTGAGAAGGTGACAACAGTTGGAAGAACAATGGAAGAAACACAAAATAACTGTCAATCTCCCTAGGCCTGGGGCTCCATGCAAGATCTCACCTCATGGAGTTGCAATGATCATGAAAACGGTGAGGAATCAGCCCAGAACTACACGGGAGGATCTTCTCAATGATCTGAAGGCAGCTGGGACCATAGTCAACACACTACGCCGTGAAGGACTGAAATCCTGCAATGCCCGCAAGGTCCCCCTGCTCAAGAAAGCACATATACAGGCCCATCTGAAGTTTGCGAATTAACATCTGAATGATTCAGAGGAGAACTGGGTGAAAGTGTTGTGGTCAGATGAGACCAAAATCGAGCTCTTTGGCATCAACTCAACTCGCCGTGTTTGGAGGAGGAGGAATGCTGCCTATGACCCCAAGAACACCATCCCACCGTCAAACATGGAGGTGGAAACATTATGCTTTGGGGGTGTTTTTCTGCTAAGGGGACAGGACAACTTCACCGCATCAAAGGGACGATGGACGGGGCCATATACCGTCAAATCTTGGGTGAGAACCTCCTTCCCTCAGCCAGGGCATTGAAAATGGGTCGTGGATGGGTATTCCAGCATGACAATGACCCAAAACACACGGTCAAGGCAACAAAGGAGTGGCTCAAGAAGAAGCACATTAAGGTCCTGGAGTGGCCTAGCCAGTCTCCAGACCTTAATCCCATAGAAAATCTGTGGAGAGAGCTGAAGGTTTGAGTTGCCAAACGTCAGCCTCGAAACCTTAATGACTTGGAGAAGATCTGCAAAGAGGAGTGGGACAAAATCCCTCCTGAGATGTGTGCAAACCTGGTGGCCAACTACAAGAAACGTCTGACCTCTGTGATTGCCAACAAGGGTTTTGCCACCAAGTACTAAGTCATGTTTTGCAGAGGGGTCAAATACTTATTTCCCTAATTAAAATGCAAATCAATTCATAACATTTTTGACATGCGTTTTTCTGGATTTTTTTGTTGTTATTCTGTCTCTCACTGCTCAAATAAACCTACCATTAAAATTATAGACTGATCATGTCTTTGTCAGTGGGCAAACGTACAAAATCAGCAGGGGATCAAATACTTTTTTCCCTCACTGTATATCAAATATTACCCTACAACAGTAATATGTGTAGAATTACAGGAAATTTGTTTTAAAATGCAAAATTCTCTCAACCTCATTGCAAAATGTGCAGAATAGCACGAGATTAGCTATAAATCTGATACCCCACTGGGTCATTATGGCATTCAACGCCTACAAGAGAACAAAGGCAAAGATGAAAACAGTTGCCATAGTAATATTTAGTGATGTGCTGAAGCAACATCTGACATGTGGAAATTTGAGATCATGATCATGACATTTCTTGAAATTGAAATTTGATCACTTGGAGAGGAAAAACATTGATATACAGTACCTGTGTTGTTGATGATGCATCATGATGATCCTGTTTCACCTACGGACCGGTGAGTGAGTCGATAGCCTAATCTGTTGTTTGTTCCTCACTCACTGTAATAGGTTATGCTTTCAATATGTTTCTATGTGTAAACCTTCTCCCCCTTATCTCTCCTGGCTACTCAAACAAGCCTGGAGAATACGGAATAAATCTCCAAAATGAGAAAAGCTGGTCAATGACAAGCCAAGCGGCCATTTGTCTAACGTCCAGACTTCCTCTACAATCGCCTGTAAAAGACCCCCGTGAGTTAATCTCCCTCAGATCTCACCAGCGCCTGATTTATACCTTTATTTAATCATCTTTTAGAAAGCAATTACCAAGTTGTTTTCCTGCAGCCCACACACATATATATATATATACACTCTGAAGAGAAATCCCTTTGAAGATATCAGAAGAAAGTGAACACAACTCAGCGGTGTCATCAATTTTATGGTGAGGCGATATTTTGTTTAAGGAGTCACAAAGAAGAGACAGTCCTGGCTGTTGCTGTCACAAAGTGATAACTTTGGAGGCGTCTCAAGAGCGACTGACATTGAGATGCACTTTAAAGAGGGAACCAGGTTATGTACACTCGTCTGTCCTGCAGACAGTCAACTTCCTTTAGTTTATAGAGGAACTTTGAAGGACCTCCGGTCACCAAATATGTTGTACTCCATAACATTGAAAGCCAACAGATCCATATTCGATTGTTGAGACAATTGTAGTACATTCCTGTATTTTTTTTGTTGCAACACATAATATTTTTGAGTATGACAAACACTGTACAAATGATTGCCAATATAATTGAATTAGAATTGCTTTGATTATGGATTGACATGTTTTCTGCCATTATCATACATTTTCTGGTAAACACAAAAACATAAGTTCAAACATGAAGTGACATAATACACTTGCATACACACTGGTACACACTGGTGACACATGGTACTGTAGTTAATTAATGCCTTGTTGCAATGTTCAGATTAGATTTTTCATTTTTCAAATTTTGACGATCGGATGCAACCTGGCCCTGTCGTTCACGGACCAATAACAAGTGCAGTCCTCAAGGACGGTGCTGTCGCTTCACATTAAGTGACACGTAAATCCACAGTGGGTGGAGAGACGCTATTTCGGAGGCATGGGCCTAACATAAATTCACCATGAAAAGTCTCTGTCTTCAGCTACATGGTCCAAAGGACAGTCCTACCTACTGTAGCTGTGAAAACAGGGTTAACTATCTACACACATACACACACACATGCATAAACACACATGCACGGACACACGCATACATGCACACATATGCACGCATGCATGTACACACACGCACAAGACGTTATTGAGTTACATAATGCAAATATATGGACGACCGAAACAATCAGGTTTGAGGAATGTGTAGATCTTAATCATAACCTTGGATTAAATGAAACCATGTTTTCATTACTTACAAAACAGCTGCATCTCAAAAACAATGCATTTCCTACTGTAGATGTGCAGATGTGCACACCTTGTGATTATGATGAGAAAGAAAAGGACAAATACGTAATTGTCTTGAAGAGAATTTATTACATGTGACTTCCACATAAAAGTGGATATTGATAAGGAAAAAAGTTTTGTAAATACTTTAACTCATTTAAGTGTAATGTGGAAGAAATTGCCTCTTGTGTGCTGGAAAGCTTTTCATTTTAATCAGGAGGAAAGGCAGCCGTCATAATATTTAAAATTAGACTTTAATATTTCATTCTCGATGTGAGGGTTTATTCTCATTAAACAGCCGAGGCTTTTTCTGCATCTTCAAATGTCAGAGAGGGGATGTGAGAATGAACCACCATTTACTCTTTAAGAGAAGTTCTTCAGATGATTTCCTATGTCAAATATCCTAACATGTGTCATTTGTTGGCTTTAGAACACAGGCTAAAGCATACATAAATGATTGTACATTAGTAATAAGAAGGTTTTTCTGTGTTTTCTTTCACAATGGAATGTCCACGTTGCAGATTTTGCTTTACCAATTTAGTCGCAAGAACCGTGTAGAGTTATGTGAATCACCAATGAGAGGTGAAGGATCTTATCAAGTTTGTTTGAAGTTCACTTTGTAGCTCCACATGTGTACTTCAGTATTATCCGCCATATGGTATCTATTTAAACGTCCCCCTCCCTCTCCTATAACACATGGATAGCCCACACAAACACCCCTTGCCCACTGGGAATTGAGGTTTGCTATTGGTTTATCACTGTCCAGTGTGCAATGGCCACAGTAATTAGAAAAGCTTGGACATGCATTTGCAGTGTCCTGGTTAAGCCTGGATCACCAATAACAGCATTTATTGTTTTCTAATCAGGGGCCCTTTGGCTGCTCTGATCAGTCAGTAAATAATGGAGATGTCAATACTTTCAGCCCCATGACTCACAGCCCCCGCTCCCTCGCACCATAAAAACCCTCATTAATCACACATTACGTTTGAAAAGAGTTCAAACTGTCAAGCGCTGAAAACACGCTCCCTACCCAACCCCCTTTAACACCCAGCTCCCCTTACATTAGTGGTCAACCAGCCAAAATCTCCTCTCGTCATGTAGGCACTTCCATTGATTAGCACTTCTAGCTTCTGTTCTGGACCAGGAATTACCCTTCTAATCTTGTAGTGAGTTATTTGCTGGAGACCAATCACCCTGATCAGGCATATTGCCCTCTCTATAGCAGTGTGAACTTAATGTCCTGAGAGCACCCGCTTTGCTATTTTTCTTATTCAAGATGATCCATAAGGACAGGGTTCATTGCATTTGATCGCTTTATCCATGTCAAGTGTTGCAAACTAGATTTCGAGTTCATTGTGTTTCAGAGGCACTGCAATCCAAGATAAAGGTCCAAGCACAGGCTCTGGCAACTCAACATTGGCTGAATGCCATTGTGTCCAGTGAACAATCATGAGCATTTACCAACAGGATTAGCCCAATTGCCACTGTTAGCAATAACACTGTAATAACAGTGATGGAAAACTAGCTCAAGAAAACTAGCACAAGGATCATGTCACTGATTTAGAAGCTAATGAAATGTAAAGCTAGTCTGCTGAGGAAAAAGATAGACATACTATAGTCATCACAGTTTTTTTTAACACTTTCAGTCCTTCTATATATTACTTATTGTGTGCTTCAGGTTTTTATGGTTTTTCTAACGCTCCAAAATGTTTCCCCATAATTAGGTTGAGAACCACATAATAATAATAATAATAATAATAATAATAATAATAATATGCCATTTAGCAGACGCTTTTATCCAAAGCGACTTACAGTCATGCGTGCATACATTTTTTTTGTGTGTATGGGTGGTCCCGGGGACCGAACCCACTACCTTGGCGTTACAAGCGCCGTGCTCTAC
The DNA here is from genome assembly GCF_964263955.1 of Coregonus lavaretus. Lineage (NCBI taxonomy): Eukaryota > Metazoa > Chordata > Actinopteri > Salmoniformes > Salmonidae > Coregonus > Coregonus lavaretus. Next base: position 15,810,060 of record NC_139991.1, on the reverse strand, counting down.
CAGCAGAGCACATGAAAGCTATATGTTACTGTACAGGAAGTAATTCAACATTCCCCCCTGTCAAACATTTTCCTCCTTTGCAGCTCTAATGAGATTTAGGGTTTAACATAAACTTTAACATAAATTGTTGTTTAGATTGGTTTCCCTCCATTTGGCAAGCCTTTGAAAAAAAAAAATGTGTGACTCCCCCTCTATTTCTAATCTCTGTCTGTAATTACCTACTTCTCCACATCATGCACTTGTTAGTGATCTATCTACAGTACATGATATGATCTGGGATACTGGAGCCCATGTCTGTGACGTCAGTCATACTACAGCCATTTTGGAGCAGCTCAGGTCTTAGAGAGTTGATTGTCTTCAAATCATTCACTCAACCCTTTTGCCATGATTTTGAGCAAGATAATAGATGTTTCAGTGGCCGTGTCCGAATACCCATGCTAGCGTACTACATACTTAAACTGCATACTATGTACTCATCGTGGCACACTATTTAGCACGTACCGTAGTAAAAAGTATACAGTATGCCACGACCGCAACGCAGTAGCGGCTCCTAACTGAATGAGTAGGTGGGGCAGGGCCGACTGGGTGTGGATTTTTCCAAATTCAACAGACATGCATCACAATAACCAGCCTGATAATAGGTCATTTCCAATTCGATTCATTTCTCTAAAGTCTGAATAGGATAAGAATTTAGTTCTAGGCCTACTCAGGCTGGTTATAGGCAGACTATCACATTTGACCTGTACCGTACTAGACCATGTAGCTCATCTATCCTATTAAAAAAGGACTGAAGACAGAAACATGTAATTTTGGTTCCATTTCAACATATTTATTAGTGAAACCAAAGTGCTGTAACATACAGTATATCATTTAAATCAAATAGACTAGTACACACACCAACACTTTTAAAATGTTCAAATCAAAAGGCTATTGCACAGAAAAACGTGGACAGTCGGGTGCTTTGCAAATTCAGAACCGCTGGACAGCAACACAATAAACTAAAGCGCTGATCATTGGGAACGAGATCAGAATGACTGCTAAGGATTGATCCATGAATTAAATAATGAAATAGGTAGCCTAGCCTACAAATCTAAAACAATCCATTATGTTCAAATCAAAAGGCCTGATTAACATGACATCAATAACGCAGCCACATCCCCAGTACCTGATGCCGACACATTCAGAAAAAAATTAAAATAAAATTTGGATTTCGTTTAACAGCTCTGACGAAGGCCAAGAAAACAAAAAACACTTTTCAATGAGAAAACAGAAGTAAATCCACTTTGAACAAATAAATAAATAAATACTTCTGTTTTAAAAGATGTAGCCTGTGATGCAATATTCGTGATCATATTAAGGAGAACAAAAACTACTTAGACTACATTTGAACACCACCGCTGAAGCTTTGCTATTTGCCATCTTCCCAATTAAGTAGCCTAGTTTTGTTATTTGGTTACTAGAAGAGAACTAGGGCCTATCACTCGCAGCCCACCTCTTCCAATGCATTGTGGAAAAGTGCATCGAATTCTACTAGATGAAGAGCCGAAATTAGTATAACATCCTGGCATTTAAACCATACTCGTTTTTTGAAAATTCACATACTCGATTGTTGCATACTGTGAATACATAATGCGTGTTTGTATTGTTTCCCATTATTTGTTGATTTCGGTAGCGCATCCCCATATCTAATTGATCAGCTGTTGTCAAAGGCGAAAAATCTTGGTGGGGCAAACTCCCCCATTTTTTTTAATGCATGCCAGCAAAGCCACTACACAACACAACACTAAACAATACATTCATTGGACTATAATGGTGACAAATGGTGCCCACAAACTGTTAGGGCCTACATAAAGCTGTTCCAACAGTAGAGTCCCAACAGCAGTCCCAACACCTTACCACTGTTACACCTGGCTATCAGCGGAGCCTTGTCTGGCAGCGAAACAGTTCATTCAGCCTCATTTACTGCCTTTAAAAAAAAACGTAGCTGATATGGCTGACTTGCTTAAACAAATGTGGTTTCTACTGCCAATTGAGATGTACAAACTATGGCATAAGGGGACAACGAGCGGATAAGAGGCAATCCGTAATTTGGATGAAGACATTAATGAGCGAGCTAGGACGGACATAGTCAATATAACAATTTGTTCAGCACTTTTGAAATGTACAGCGACAGAATTCAGAACATGGGCCATTCTTACAGTATTCTCCCTGTACACCAAGTGTCATGGGCCTCTCACTCCACCGGGTTACCACCTTTATTTTCTTCCACTCTGCTCACCACTCTCTCTACTCAGCCTAACTAGCTCCACCTGTCCCTGCTCTGCTCTGCTCTAATTACTCTGCCAGCTGCGCTGCATTACCCACTACCTCTCCCAGTATTTAAGGCCCTGTCTTTCAGCTCTCCGGTGTCAGATCGTCTGCAAAGCTCACACCCGGAACCTGTTTGCTCGCGCTTCTGGCTCACCCTGGTTTTGTGACCCCGGACCTGCCTGTTTTTTGGATACTCTTCTGCCTCAGGAGATCCAGACCTGCTTCTGCCATTACGACTCCTGACTACTCTTCAATCCCGGTAACTCTGACCAGCCTTCTGCCTTGCTACTACGTATTTTGGATTTCCCTTGAACTGTACTGCTGCCTGGTTTCATTCCGCCCTGTTGTGTCTGTGTCTCCCCCCCCCAGGACTTCTGGACCACCCACCACCGGCTTCATAGGACGCATCGCTGCCACTGGGGGGGGCACAGACCCAGCACATTGGACGGGATCCCTGTTACCCCTGGAGCCTTCATTCACTCCCTACTTCCCTTTTCCCTTAAGTTTAATAAACTTTCTGGTGTGACGCAATTGTGGTCCTCTGGTCGTCTGTCTGAACCGTGACAGTACGATCTGACCATTATGGACTCAGCGCACACTTTCCCCGACATGGAAACCGATGAGCATGAGCAGCAGTTCCAGCAGCAGCAACAACAACTCGCCATGATCATTCAACTCCTCACCAACCTTACCCCAGCCAGTCTGCCCACCAGCCCTGCCCCCGAGTTACCTGCCCCGGTCATTGCAGCCGCTGCTCCGGAACCCAAGATTGGAAACCCCGAGCGGTTCAACGGCGATTCAACCCAGGTCCGGCCATTCCTGACTAGCTGCCGACTTCAGTTCTCCTTGCAGCCAAGGACCTTCGCCACGGAGGGGGCTAAAGTTGGGTATGCCATCACTCACCTGACGGGCCGAGCTCGACTCTGGGGAACAGCAGAGTTCGAACGTCAAACCCCCGCATGTGCAACCTTCGACCTGTTTGCTGAGGAGATGCTGAAGGTGTTTGACCTGGATTCACCCACCGCAGAGGCGTCTCGTGAACTGTTCAGTATTCGACAAGGCAGACGTACAGTCGCAGACCATTCCATCGACTTCCGAACCCTGGCTAGACGAAGTTCTTGGAACACACCATCGTTGGTGGACGCGTTCTTCCATAGTTTGGCTGACTATATCAAGGACGAGTTGGTCTCCCATGAACTGCCTTCCACTCTTGATGAAGCCATCGCACTGACTGTCAGGATCGACAGAAGGATACAGACCCGTCGTCGTGAGAGGGGGCGCCAAGGTCCACCTACTACCGGCATTCGGAGAGATCCGACTGGGCTCCTGTCATCTACTGCCACTCACCCAGGTCAGCTTGATCAGTCTGAGCCTATGGAGATTGGGCGAGCCTCTCTCACTCCTGCAGAGCGCCAGCGCCGCTTCACCTCAAACCTCTGCCTCTATTGTGGAGGTGATGGACATCGTGTGGTAACCTGCCCTTTAAAGGGCCGAAGCTCACCGGGCATAGGGGGAGTCCGGTTGAGTTCAATGACCATCCAGTCCTCCGACCGCAAACCCCTGCTGCAAGTTCACCTCCGCCTCTCTGACTCAACTCACACCCTGGCTGCTCTGGTGGATTCTGGCGCCGAAGCCAACATAATGGACATCAAGCTGGCACGCCAACTGGGACTGGAGAACCTCCGTTTGACACCTCCTATTCCTGCCCGGGCACTGGACGGACACTTACTCGGATCGGTCACTCATGTCACGGCCCCGGTCTCGATGGGTCTGTCCGGAAACCATCAAGAAACTATCCAGTTTCACCTGCTCCCCTCTCCAGGCCAACCCCTCATCCTGGGTTACCCATGGCTCCGCCGGCACAACCCTCAGCTCGACTGGGTGACCGGGGTGATCAGGGAGTGGGGAGAGGACTGCCACCGAACCTGCCTGCTTGCTGCCGCACTACCCCCTCGGCCAGTACCTACTAACTCCGCTCCTGACCTCTCCAATGTCCCAGAATGCTACCATGGTCTCAGAGAGGTGTTTAACAAAGCAAGAGCCACATCTCTGCCCCCTCACCGACCGTACGACTGTGCCATCGACCTCCTCCCTGGAACAGCTCCTCCAAAGGGTCGTCTTTATTCGTTGTCTGCTCCTGAAAGAAAGTCCATGGAGGACTACATCAATGGCTCTCTGTCCGCAGGATTAATCCGTTCATCTTCATCTCCTGCTGGTGCTGGCTTCTTCTTTGTGGGGAAGAAGGACGGATCTCTTCGCCCCTGCATCGACTACAGGGGACTCAACGACATCACAGTGAAAAACCGTTACCCTCTGCCTCTGCTCACCTCTGCTTTTGAGTTGCTCCAGGGAGCCACTGTTTTTACCAAGTTGGATCTCAGAAACGCTTACCACCTAGTGCGGATCCGGGAGGGAGATGAATGGAAAACCGCATTCAATACACCAACAGGCCACTACGAGTATCTGGTTATGCCTTTTGGCCTCACCAATGCTCCTGCTGTGTTCCAGGCTCTAGTGAATGATGTACTGCGGGACATGTTAAACAAGTTTGTCTTCGTTTACCTGGATGACATCTTAATCTACTCCAGAAACCTGTCTGAACACACCCGCCATGTCCAGCAAGTCCTTCATCGTCTTCTGGAGAATTCCCTCTACGCCAAGGCAGAGAAATGTGAGTTCCACGTCAAGACAGTGGCCTTCCTGGGGTACATAGTGGCAGAGGGAAGTATCCAAATGGATCCTGCCAAAGTATCAGCAGTCACTTCATGGCCAGTTCCGGAGAACAGAAAGAAGCTGCAACAGTTTCTGGGGTTTGCTAACTTCTATAGGAAGTTTATCCGGAACTACAGTACCGTTGCTGCCCCTCTCACTGCTCTAACCAGCACCAAGCAACCCTTCACCTGGACCCCAGCAGCCGACAAAGCCTTCAGTACCCTCAAGGTGAGGTTCACCTCCGCTCCCATCCTCCAGATGCCTGATGTGGACCGGCAATTCATTGTGGAGGTGGACGCCTCGGATGTGGGAGTTGGTGCTGTGATTTCTCAGTGGGCTGCGGAGGATAGGAAGCTCCATCCCTGTGCCTTTTTCTCACGTCGGTTGTCCCCCTCTGAGTGCAATTACGACATAGGGAACCGTGAGCTGCTGGCTGTGAAGCTTGCCTTGGAGGAGTGGCGTCACTGGCTGGAGGGGTCCACCATTCCATTTCTCGTTTGGACCGATCATAAGAACTTGGAGTACATCCGCACGGCCAAACGGTTGAACTCCAGGCAGTCCCGCTGGGCCCTGTTCTTCACCAGGTTTAATTTCACTCTGTCATACCGGCCTGGATCACGCAACACCAAGCCAGACGCCCTCTCCCGTCAATTCCAGAAGGATGACACCCCCTCCAAGGACCCTGTGTCGATTCTGCCAAGTCCCTGCATCGTTGCAGCTCTGACCTGGGCTGTTGAGGAACAGGTGCTGGAGGCTCTCCGTAACCAGCCAGGTCCCAGCACTTGCCCAGCTGACCGCCTTTTTGTCCCCGAAGACCTGAGGTCCCAGGTCGTTCAGTGGGGACATGACTCCCGCCTAGCTTGTCACCCTGGCTCCACCCGCACTTACAACCTGCTCGCCCAGAGGTTCTGGTGGCCCTCTCTGAGGAAGGATGTACGGGAATTCGTCCAAGCCTGCCCCATCTGCAACCAACACAAGTCGTCCTGCCAGCCCCCAGCCGGATTGCTGCAGCCCCTGCCTGTGCCCAGACGTCCCTGGTCTCACATCGCCCTTGACTTTGTCACGGGGCTGCCCCCTTCAAGTGGCATGACCGTCATTCTCACCATCGTTGACCGTTTCAGCAAGATGGCACACTTCATTCCCCTCCCCAAGCTCCCAACCGCCAAGGAGACCGCCCAGGTGGTCCTGGAACACGTCTTCCGGATCCACGGACTGCCAAAGGATGTAGTTTCTGACCGTGGTCCACAATTCTCCTCCGCTTTTTGGAAGGAGTTCTGTCACCTGCTGGGAGCCACAGTCAGTCTGACTTCCGGATTCCATCCCCAATCCAATGGGCAGTCAGAGCGGGCTAATCAGGAGCTCGAGAAGGCACTGCGATGCATGACTTCACGCAACCCCCACTCCTGGTCGCAGCAATTGACATGGGTGGAGTACGCACACAATTCTCTGACCTGCTCTGCCATCGGTATGTCCCCTTTCCAATGTGTTTATGGATACCAGCCTCCTCTATTTGCCAGCCAGGAAGAGGAGGTTACTTGCCCATCTGCACTTGCTTTTGCCCGTCGATGTCGCCGCACCTGGTCACAAGCCCGAGCCACACTCCTCAGATCCGTTGCCAGCTACACTACCGGGGCCAACCGTCGGAGAATTCCTGCTCCCACCTACCATGTTGGTCAAAGGGTGTGGTTGTCATCGAAGAACCTGCCACTCAGGGTGGAGTCGCAGAAGCTGGCACCTCGGTTCATTGGCCCATTCCCTATCATAAGAGTGATTAGCCCAACTGCTGTCCGGCTCCAACTGCCTAATTCCCTGAGGGTGCACCCCACTTTCCATGTGTCTAAGATTAAGCCCATCCATGAGAGTCCGCTGGTCCCTGCTGCGCCTGGTCCTCCTCCTCCACGGCTCGTCGATGGTGGTCTGGTTTACACCGTCCGCCGCCTGCTTCGGTCCAGACGGAGGGGTAGGGGTCTCCAGTACCTCATTGACTGGGAGGGCTATGGACCTGAGGAAAGGACCTGGGTGCCAGCTAGTCGGATTGTGGATAGGACTCTCATCACCGCTTTCCACCAACGGCATCCTGATCAACCTGCAATCCGTAGGGGCCGCCCCAGAGGGGTCCCTAACCGTCCTGCCCGCTCTGCTTCCTGTCCTGTGCCTGATCCTGTCTCGGGACCTGTCCCATCTCCCGACCACGGCCCTCCGGCTTCCTCCGAGGATGAGGACGTTCACTCGGACCGTTCGGAGGAGTTCTAGCCCTCCTCCGGCTCCCCTCCTCCCGCCCGGCGTGGTGTTGCTCTTGGGACTTCTGGGGCCGTCCCTTGGGGGGGGGGTTCTGTCATGGGCCTCTCACTCCACCGGGTTACCACCTTTATTTTCTTCCACTCTGCTCACCACTCTCTCTACTCAGCCTAACTAGCTCCACCTGTCCCTGCTCTGCTCTGCTCTAATTACTCTGCCAGCTGCGCTGCATTACCCACTACCTCTCCCAGTATTTAAGGCCCTGTCTTTCAGCTCTCCGGTGTCAGATCGTCTGCAAAGCTCACACCCGGAACCTGTTTGCTCGCGCTTCTGGCTCACCCTGGTTTTGTGACCCCGGACCTGCCTGTTTTTTGGATACTCTTCTGCCTCAGGAGATCCAGACCTGCTTCTGCCATTACGACTCCTGACTACTCTTCAATCCCGGTAACTCTGACCAGCCTTCTGCCTTGCTACTACGTATTTTGGATTTCCCTTGAACTGTACTGCTGCCTGGTTTCATTCCGCCCTGTTGTGTCTGTGTCTCCCCCCCCCAGGACTTCTGGACCACCCACCACCGGCTTCATAGGACGCATCGCTGCCACTGGGGGGGGCACAGACCCAGCACATTGGACGGGATCCCTGTTACCCCTGGAGCCTTCATTCACTCCCTACTTCCCTTTTCCCTTAAGTTTAATAAACTTTCTGGTGTGACGCAATTGTGGTCCTCTGGTCGTCTGTCTGAACCGTGACACCAAGTCAGAACCGTAGGATAAATAAAGGGGGCATATAAGCAGACAATGAAAGCTCTTACAATATTCAATGATGACATTTCTCTAAAACAGGCTATAGGCTACATGTGCACCACCAAGTTAGAACAGTAGGCTAAGTTATGAGGGGAAAAGGGACCAAATTATTAGGGTGAGGCACATGGGCTACTAACAGCTTACTACACAACATACTGTACACTTAGTATTACTTTCTTAGCTACAGTATACATATCTCCCTGGTATATTACATCATTTATGCAGCAGCATACAACCTGGTGCGTATTCGAAAAGGGAATGAGTGGAAAACAGCATTCAACACAACCTCGGGGCATTATGAATACCTGGTGATAACGTACGGTTTGATGAATGCTCCATCCGTTTACCAGTCCTTTGTGAACGAGGTGTTTCGGGACATGCTTGGTCACGGTGTGGTGGTCTACATCGATGACATCCTGGTGTATTCCTCTACACGTGCCGAGCATGTGTCCCTGGTTCGCAAGGTACTGGTCCGACTGCTGGAAAATGATCTTTATGCCAAGGCAGAGAAGTGTGAGTTTTTCCAGCAGTCAATCTCCTTCCTCGGATACCGCATTACTACCACAGGTGTGGAGATGGAGGGAGATCGCATTTCAGCCATGCGTAATTGGCCGACTCCAACCACAGTGAAGGAGGTGCAGCGCTTCCTTGGCTTTGCCAACCACTATCGGAGGTTTATTCAGGGCTTTGGCAAGGTCGCAGCTCCCATTACCTCCTTGTTGAAGGGTGGGCCGTCCCGGCTCCGCTGGTCTGCTGAGGCTGATTTGGCCTTGTAGATTGCGGGGTCTGTTCACCTCCGCCCCGGTACTGGCTCACCCCGATCCATCACTACCGTTCGTAGTGGAGGTGGATGCGTCCGAGTTAGGCACTGTCTTATCCCAACGCTCGGGCACGCCACCCAAGCTCCGTCCCTGTGCCTTCTTTTCAAAGAAGCTCAGCTCGGCGGATCAGAACTATGGCGTTGGTGATCGGGAGCGGCTGGCTGTTGTCCGAGCTTTGACAGTGTGGAGGCTCGAAGGGGCGAAACACCCTTTCCTCGTCTGAAAAGACCACCATAACCTGGAGAACATTCGGGCAACGAGGAGGCTGAATCCTCGCCAGGCCAGGTGGGCCCTCTTCTTCACCCAGTATGATTTCACACTCTCATACATTCTGGGTACGAAGAACGTGAAGGTAGACGCACTGTCTCAGCTCTACGACACAGAGGAGAGGCCCAGAGACAACACCCCCATACTCCTGGCCTCATGCATTGTGGCGCCGGTAGTATGGGCGATGGATGTGGATATAGCGCAGGCATTACGCACAGATCCATCTCCACCGCAGTGTCCAGCTGGGCTGTAGTACGTGCCTGCGCTTATCAGTGATTGTCTGATCTACTGGGCACACACGTCACCCTCCTCTGGTCATCCAGGTATCGGTCGTACAATGCGCTGCCTGACCGAGAAGTACTGGTGGCCTACCTTGGCTAAGGACGTGAGAGTGTATGTTTCCTCCTGCTCAGTGTGCACCCAGAGTAAGGTACCTAGGCACCTCCCAGCGGGTAAGCTACAACCTTTACCAGTTCCACAACGACCATGGTCTCACCTTAGTATTGATTTTCTTACTGATCTTCCCCTCTCCTAAGGTAACACCACTATCCTGGTCGTTGTGGATCATTTTTCGAAGTCCTGCCGCCTCCTTCCTCTGCCCGGTCTCCCCACGGCCCTACAAACTGTGGAGGCTCTGTTTACTCACATCTTCCGGCACTACGGGGTACCAGAGGATATAGTGTCCGACCGAGGTCCCCAGTTCACGTCTAGATTCTGGAAGGCGTTCATGGAACGTCTGGGGGTCTCGGTCAGCCTGACCTCTAGATTTCACCCCGAGAGTAATGGGCAGGTGGAAAGGGTGAATCAAGATGAGGGTAGGTTCCTGCGGACCTACTGTCAGGACCGGCAGGGGGAGTGGTCGGTGTTCCTGCCATGGGCAGAATACGCTCAGAACTCTCTCCGCCACTCCTCCACTAACCTAACACCCTTCCAATGTGTTTTGGGTTACCAACCGGTCCTAGCACCGTGGCACCAGAGCCAGACAGAGGCTCCTGCGGTGGATGACTGGTTTCGGCGCACAGAGGAGACTTGGGACGCTGCCCACGTTCGCCTCCAGCACGGCGTGTGTCGTCAGAAGGCGAACGCTGACCGCCACCGCAGGGAGGCCCCTGTTTTCGTACCGGGGGATCGGGTCTGGCTCTCGACCCGGAATCTACCCCTCCGCCTGCCCTGCCGGAAGCTGAGCCCGTGGTTTGTGGGGCCGTTTAAAGTCCTGAGGGGGATAAACGAGGTTACATACAGATTGTTACACCCCCCTGATTACCGTATTAACCCCTCGTTTCATGTGTCTCTCCTCAGGCCGGTGGTAGCTGGTCCACTCCAGGAGTCTGAGGTGCGGGAGGTTCCTCCACCTCCTCTGGACATCGAGGGGGCCCCGGCGTACTTGGTCCGTTCCATACTGGATTCGAGGCGTCGGGTGGGGGGCCTTCAGTATCTCGTGGAGTGGGAGGGGTACGGTCCGGAGGAACGGTGCTGGGTCCCAAGGAGGGACATCCTCGATCCCTCCCTGTTGAGGGATTTCCACCGTCGTCATCCGACTCGCCCTGCTCCGCGTCCTCCTGGCCGTCCCCGAGGCCGGGGTCGGCGCACTGCTGGAGCCGCGCGTCGGGGGGGGGGGGGGGGGGGGGGGGGCTGCCTCCCCTCCTTGTTCGGGTAGGTTTCGGCGTTCGTCGTCACCGGCTTACTAGCTACTGCCGATCCCATTCTCATCACTCCACTTGTCATGTCTTGTCAATCACACACACCTGGTGCTCATTCCCCTAATTAGTATGTGTATAAGTGTTCCCTCTTTTCCCCTTGTCTTTGTGAGTGATTGTTTATTGTGAGAGCTACTCTTCCATTTGTATTTGCCAAGGTGGAATATTTTCCCTTGTTATAGTTTCGTTTTGATGCTGGGTGCGTTTTTTTTTATGTAAACGGAATAAACTCTGGACTTTGGTGTTTTACCTCCTGTGCCTGACTCCTTCATTCACACCTCATCACACCTTGAGCCTTCTTGGATGGGCACTTCTAATGTAACTTTATGGCAGCACCCAAGGGGCTTGTATTTTCGAGCTCTCCCCATAGATGTTGCGGTGAAGTAGTGTCCCCATGAGTGACAGAACACTGAGCCAATCACAGCGCAACTAGAGAACATTACCAACCCCTACGTATTTTCCGCTGGCTGCCCCACCACCACAGAAAGCACTGTGATAGGCTCTGCCCAACCTTCCCTGAATGACGGGTCGCCAAAGTTTATATACATCACAGAGACTGAAATATAACAAAAACGTTGACCTAGTAACATTGGATTCTTTGTGTTTTTTTGTAAATAATGTTGATTAATTATGAAATAATGGAAAATATGAATAACATTCCACCCATGAGGCGATTTGATCATTTGACTGCAGGAAAGGGCTAGACTATACTCGATTTGTCGCATGCTATTAAACTTAATTTTTTCACATACTTAAACAGCTTACTATTTAGGACGCAAGTATGGGTATTCAGACACGACTTGTCCAGTCTCATTCTTAGTATGCTGATGAGTTTAAGGAGCAGTAGTGGTTGTGATTAAAACACCTGTCATAAGCAGAGAGCTGGGGCGATTTTCCACTTACCATCGTAAAAAAAGTATCATTTTTTTGGGGTCATTATTACCTATAATTCAGGGAATACCACAGTTCATGGGAGTTCTGGACAGCCACTCAATTATATTGATTATTCATACATCCCTCCCTCTCTTTTCCAGATAAAGATCTCAGGCTGTGGACATGATTCTGCACATGGAACATGCTGGGGGATGCACTCCACTCCACACATACCAAAGAGACATGCACTCCTGCACTGCTTAAACATAAGACAAGCAACACCTAGTCAGGAAATAGATTTGAAAAAAGTGCAATTTCCTACCCCTTCCTCCTTCCTCCATGCTCACTGATGATGAAAACACCACTGCTGACGGGCGAAGCAGAGAGCCATTTTTCAACTTAAATGCCAAGTGTTTATGTACCATAATATTCAGTCAAAAATTAACCGCCTCTACCCTGGTGCTGTCAGGGACTGAAGAGCATGCGAGGTGATTCCATGGAGTTGGGATTCTTCCAGCATGGCTGCAATGTTGCTATGAATATTTCATTTTCACATCACAAGAACCAGTGCCAACCTAAATGGTGCCTCCTTCTTATTTCTGTTTCCATTCATCTGCTGAGAGATATTGACAGAAACCAAAACCAAATCTATAAATCAGCCGCTTAGGCACACAATCAGATTGAGCAACAACAAAATACACATTCCTGTATACACAACATTAAGGTCACCTGCTCTTTCCATGACATAGACTGACCAGGTGAATCCAGGTGAAAGATATGATCTCTTATTGATGTAACTTGTTAAATGCACTTCAATCAGCGTAGAAAGGTTAAAGAAGGATTTTTAAGCCTTGAGACAATTGAGACATGGATTGTGTATGTGTGCCATTCAGAGGGTGAATGGGCAAGACAAAACATTGAAATGCCTTTGAACGGGGTATGGTAGGTGCCAGGAGCACCAGTTTGTTTCGAGAACTGCAACACTGCTGGGTTTTCCACGGTCAACAGTTTCCCGTGTGTATCAAGAATGGACAGAAGATAGACCTATTTGGTAAAAGACCAAATCCATATTATGGCAAGAACAGCTCAAATAAGCAAAGAGAAACAACAGTCAATAATTACTTTAAGACATGAAGGTCAGTCAATACGGAACATTTCAAGAACTTTGAAAGTTTCTTCAAGTGCAGTCGCAAAAACCATCAAGCGCTATGATGAAACTGGCTCTCATGAGGACCGCCACAGGAATGGAAGACCCAGAGTTACCTCTGCTGCAGAGGATAAGTTCATTAGTTACCAACCTCAGAAATTGCAGCCAAAATAAATGCTTCACAGAGTTCAAGTAACAGACACATATCAACATTAACTGTTCAGAGGAGTGTGTGAATCAGGCCTTCATGGTCGAATTGCTGCAAAGTAACCACTACTAAAGGACACCAATAATAAGAAGAGACTTGCTTGGGCCAAGAAACACGAGCAATGGATATTAGACCGATGGAAATGTGTCCTTTGGTCTGGAGTCTAAATTGGAGATTTTTGATTCCAACCGCCGTGTCTTTGTGAGACGCGGTGGGGGTGAACGAATGACCTCCGCATGTGTATTTCCCACCGTAAAGCATGGAGGAGGTGTTAAGGTATGGGTGTGCTTTGCTGGTGACACTATCTGTGATTTCTGCAGCGATACGCCATCCCATCTGGTGGGACTATCATTTGTTTTTCAACAGGACAATGACCCAACACACCTCCAGGCTGTGTAAGGGCTATTTGACCAAGAAGGAGAGTGATGGAGTGCTGCATCACATGACCTGGCCTCCACAATTCCCCGATCTCAACCCAATTGAGATGGTTTGGGATGAGTCGGACCGCAGAGTGAAGGAAAAGCATCCAACAAGTGCTCAGCATATGTGGGAATTCCTTCAAGACTGTTGGAAAAACATTCCAGTTGAAGCTGGTTGAGAGAATGCCAAGAGTGTGCAAAGCTGTCATCAAGGCAAAGGGTGGCTATTTGAAGAATCTGAAAGTTTAACACTTTTTTTGGTGACTACATGATTCCATTTGTGTTATTTCATAGTTTTGATGTCTTCACTATTATTCTACAATGTAGAAAATAGTCAAAATAAAGAAAAACCCTTGAATGAGTAGCTGTGTCCAACCTTTTGACTGGTACTGTACATACAAACATACAGTGCCTTCAGAAAGTGTTCATACCCCTTGACTTGTTCCACATGTAGTGTTACAGCCTGCATTCAAAATTGATTAAATATATCTCACCCATCTACACACAATATCCCATAATGATCAATTGAAAACATGTTTGTAGATAGTTTTTTAGATTTTTGAAAATGAAATACAGAAGTATCTCATTTACATAAGTATTCACACCCCTGAGTCAATACATGCTAGAATCACCTTTGGCAGCGATTACAGCTGTGAGTCTTTCTGGGTAAGTTTCTAAGAGCTTTGCACAGCTGGATTGTACAATATTTGCACATTATTCTTTTTAAAATTCTTCTAGCTCTGTCATGTTGGTTGTTGATCATTGCTAGAAAGTCATTTCCAAGTCTTGCCATAGATTTTCAAGCTGATTTAAGTCAAAACTGTAACTGGGCCACTCAGGAACATTCAATGTCATCTTGGTAAGCAACTCCCGTGTATAATTGGCCTTGTGTTTTAGCTTATTATCCTGCTGAAAGGTGAATTTGTCTCCCATTGTCTGTTAGAACGAAGACTGAACCAGGTTTTCCTCTAGGATTCTGCCTGTACTATTCTGTTTCTGTTAATACTAAAAAACTCCCTAGACCTATTCCTATTTGACTCAGCCATGCCTCATTTCCCGTCCAACATTTCCTCATCTCCCACACCTTCTAATGCGACTAGCCCCGATGCTCCTCCCTCTTTTTCCCCTGCCCCGCTACAAAGTTTCTCTGAAGTGCTAAAGGACCTCCTTAAACTTGTCCCCAAAAGAACATCTGGGTCACATGGTTTAGATCCTTTCTTCTTTAAGGTTGCAGTCCCTATCATCGCCAAGCCTATCTCTGACCTTTTAAACCTGTCTCTCCTCTCTGGGGAGGTTCCCATTGCTTGGAAGGCAGCCACGGTGTGTCCTTTATTTAAAGGGGGAGATCAAGCTGTTCATAATTGATATAGGCCAATTTCTATTTTGCCCTGTTCATCAAAATAATTGGAAAAACCTGTCAATAATCAACTGACTGGCTTTCTTGATGTCTATAGTATTCTCTCTGGTATGCAATCTGGTTTCCCCTCAGGTTATGGATGTGTCACTGCAACCTTAAATGTCCTAAATGATGTCACCATTGCCCTTGATTCTAAGCAATGTTGTGCTGCTATTTTTATTGACTTGGCCAAAGCTTTTGAAATGGTGTGGACCGGCTAAGGAGTATTGGTGTCTCTGAGGGGTCTTTGGCCTGGATGGCTAACTACCTCTCTCAAAGAGTTCAGTGTATAAAGTCAGAACATCTGCTGTCTCAGCCACTGCCTGTCACCAAGGGAGTACCCCAAGGCTCGATGCTAGGCCCCACGCTCTTCTCAATTTACATCAACAACATAGCTCAGGCAGTAAGAAGCTCTCTCATCCATTTATATGCAGATGATACAGTCTTATACTCAGCTGGCCCCTCCCCGGATTTTGTGTTAAATGCTCTACAACAAAGCTGTCTTATTGTCCAACAAGCTTTCTCTGCCCTTAACCTTGTTCTGAACACATCCAAAACAAAGGTATTGTGGTTTGGTAAGAAGAATGCCCCTCTCCCCACCGGTGTGATTAATACCTCTGAGGGTTTAGAGCTTGAGGTAGTCACCTCATACAAGTACTTGGGAGTATGGCTAGACGGTACACTGTCCTTCTCTCAGCACATATCAAAGCTGCAGGCTAAGGTTAAATCTAGACTTGGTTTCCTCTATCGTAATCGCTCCTCTTTCACCCTAGCTGCCAAACTAACCCTGATTCAGATGACCATCATACACATGCTAGATTACGGAGACATAATTTATAGATCTGCAGGTAAGAGTGCTCTCGAGCGGCTAGATGTTCTTTACCATTCGGCCATCAGATTTGCCACCAATGCTCCTTATAGACACATCACTGCACTCTATACTCTTCTGTAAACTGGTCATCTTTGTATACCCATCGCAAGACCCACTGGTTGATGCTAATTTATAAAACCCTCTTAGGCCTCACTCCCCGCTATCTGAGATACCTACTGCAGCCCTCATCCTCCACATACAACACCCGTTCTGCCAGTCACATTCTGTTAAAGGTCCCCAAAGCACACATATCCCTGGGTCGCTCCCCTTTTCAGTTTGCTGTGGCTAGCGACTGGAATGAGCGGCAAAAAACACTCAAACTGGAGAGTTTTTATCTCCATCTCTTCATTCAAAGACTCAATCATGGACACTCTTACTGGCTGCTTCGTGTGATGTATTGTCGTCTCTACCTTCTTGCCTTTGTGCTGTTGTCTGTGCCCAATAATGTTTGTACCATGTTTTGTGCTGCTACCATGTTGTGCTCCTGCCATGTTGTGTTGCTACCATGCAGTGCTGTTGTCTTAGGTCTCTCTTTATGTAGTGTTGTGGTGTCTCTCTTGTTGTGATGTGTGTTTTGTCCTATATTTTATTTTTAATCCCAGCCTCCGTCCCCGCAGGAGGCCTTTTGCCTTTTGGTAGGCCATCATTGTAAATAAGAATTTGTTCTTAACTGACTTGCCTAGTTAAATAAAGCTTAAATAAAAAAATAAAAAATAAAATATATACAGTGGGGAGAACAAGTATTTGATACACTGCCGATTTTGCAGGTTTTCCTACTTACAAAGCATGTAGAGGTCTGTAATATTTATCATAGGTACACTTCGACTGTGAGAAACGGAATCTAAAACAAAAATCCAGAAAATCACATTGTATGATTTTTAAGTAATTAATTTGCATTTTGTTGCATGACATAAGTATTTGATACATCAGAAAAGCAGAACTTAATATTTGGTACAGAAACCTTTGTTTGCGATTACAGAGATCATACGTTTCCTGTAGGTCTTGACCAGGTTTGCACACACTGCAGCAGGGATTTTGGCCCACTCCTCCATACAGACCTTCTCCAGATCCTTCAGGTTTTGGGGCTGTCGCTGTGCAATACGGACTTTCAGCTCCCTCCAAAGATGTTCTATTGGGTTCAGGTCTGGAGACTGGCTAGGCCACTCCAGGACCTTGAGATGCTTCTTACGGAGCCACTCCTTAGTTGCCCTGGCTGTGTATGTCAGGTCGTTGTCATGCTGGAAGACCGAGCCACGACCCATCTTCAATGCTCTTACTGAGGGAAGGAGGTTGTTGGCCAAGATCTCGTGATACATGGCCCCATCCAACCTCCCCTCAATACGGTGCAGTCGTCCTGTCCCCTTTGCAGAAAAGCATCCCCAAAAAATTATGTTTCCACCTCCATGCTTCACGGTTGGGATGGTGTTCTTGGGGTTGTACTCATCCTTCTTCTTCCTCCAAACACGGTGAGTGGAGTTTAGACCAAAAAGCTCTATTTTTGTCTCATCAGACCACATGACCTTCTCCAATTCCTCCTCTGGATCATCCAGATGGTCATTGGCAAACTTCAAACGGGCCTGGACATGCGCTGGCTTGAGCAGGGGGACCTTGCGTGCGCTGCAGGATTTTAATCCATGACGGCGTAGTGTGTTACTGATGGTTTTCTTTGAGACTGTGGTCCCAGCTCTCTTCAGGTCATTGACCAGGTCCTGCTGTGTAGTTCTGGGCTGATCCCTCACCTTCCTCATGATCATTGATGCCCCACGAGGTGAGATCTTGCATGGAGCCCCAGACTGAGGGTGATTGACCGTCATCTTGAACTTCTTCCATTTTCTAATAATTGCGCCAACAGTTGTTGCCTTCTCACCAAGCTGCTTGCCTATTGTCCTGTAGCCCATCCCAGCCTTGTGCAGGTCTACAATTGTATCCCTGATGTCCTTACACAGCTCTCTGGTCTTGGCCATTGAGGAGAGGTTGGAGTCTGTTTGATTGAGTGTGTGGACAGGTGTCTTTTATACAGGTAACGAGTTCAAACAGGTGCAGTTAATACAGGTAATGAGTGGAGAACAGGAGGGCTTCTTAAAGAAAAACTAACAGGTCTGTGAGAGCCGGAATTCTTACTGGTTGGTAGGTGATCAAATAATTATGTCATGCAATAAAATGCAAATTAATTACTTAAAAATCATACAATGTGATTTTCTGGAGTTTTGTTTTAAATTCCGTCTCTCACAGTTGAAGTGTACCTATGATAAAAATGACAAACCTCTACATGCTTTGTAAGTAGGAAAACCTGCAAAATCGGCAGTGTATCAAATACTTGTTCTCCCCACTGTATATATATATATATATATATATATATATATATATATATATTCTAATACCCATAACATGATGCAGCCACCATCATGCTTGATGTGATGTGTTGTGTTGGATGTGCCCCAAACATAACACTTTGTATTCAGGACATAAAGTTAATTTCTTTGCCACATTTTTTGCAGTTTTACATTAGTGCCTTATTGCAAACAGCATGCATGTTTTGGAGAAAAAATGAATCTGTAAAGGCTTCCTTCCTTTCACTCTGTCATTTAGATTAGTATTGTGGAGTAACTACAATGTTGTTAATCCATCTTCAGTTTTCTCCTATCACAGCCATTAAACTCTGTAACTGTTTTAAAGTCACCATTGGCCTCATGGTGAAATCCTTGAGCGGTTGACATAATGGGGTATTGTGTGTTGACCAGTGACACACAATCTCAATGTAATCCATTTCAAATTCAGGCTGTAACACAACAAAATGTGGAAAAAGTCAAGGGGTGTGAATACTTCCTGAGGGCACTACTGTATACATTTTTTAATGCTCTCTGCTTGTCGTGTTCCAAACAGGACATTATTTGTCTTTTTACCTAAACATGCAAACACCATCAGATAGAATTCATAGCAAGCATTGCTATTCCAGTGCACTGGAATGACATTCAGATTAACTGGAATGACATTCACTCTCATGGGATGTGTGGCCAAAAATAACTAACTGAAAGCCACACCCCCAATAACCCCACGAATATGACAGCATTGAGGCAAACAGTATATCACTGTGCTTCTATGGCTATATGCACCATGCCATTGCCTACTTCATTTGTTCCTTTAGCTAACAAGACAGCTCATAATCCAGTGCCTTGATTAGTCAATACACCAATATTCTAGCATTATTTAGCTTTAAAAATGCAAAATGTTCTCTCAGCCCCATGGCAAAATGTGTAGAATTGCAGGACATTTCTGCAGGCCCACCCACCAACGAATGTCTGGCTACGCTACTGCTGTAAATACTGCCTCAGTTTAGACATTTGTTGTGTACAGTATTTCATTGGATAAATTATTTGGCAAAGAGTAAACCAGAATCTCTGTTTAGGAATTCAGTGCATCAGCCCCTTCATTAAAGCCTGGGAGACCCTGTTGGAGGGCACCATATTTAGGCTCCTGTTTTTCCTGTGCATGAAGTGGATCGATAGAGGCTTTCCGTCGGCTCCACCATTCATTCCCTCTTGTTAACGACAGCCATTATTCACAATGTGGGGGGCGGGGGGATCATATATATATATATCACCCCAGAGCTGTGACCTTTCTGTCTCCCTCCTGACAGCTCAGAGGAAAAAGGTGTCAATTAATGACATTTAGAAATTTCATATCAGTCTCAATAACTCAGATTTTTACATAAACTATTGGTGGGCCGAGGTGGGCGTACGGTACAACCTTCCACAGCCAGACCAGAGTTGAGGCCAGCCATTAATGTCACCTCTTCCTATGCAATCATTTTGAACTCAGTTCAGCATAAAAGCCAATAGATCATCATAATTATCCCCAGATGATATATTACTCATATCAGACTTCCCATTTCAATCTCTGTCATGGCACTCCTCTGTCTGGCTTTGTGTATAAAGAGTGCTTCTTAATTAATGATCTTAAAAATTTTGAACTTTAACAGATTTGGTCTCAAGACCAAAGGTACTATGGTATACAAGATTGGTCATGTGATTGCCATAGATTATATGTACATTCACTGGACCTTAATACCCTGAATGCCCTTGTCTTGACTTTCATCTCCCAAGGATTGAAACCAAGGCCTTGAAAGACATGTTCACCCAGTACTACATTACAACCTATAGGTCCACCACATGTATAATCATCTTGTTCATACATGCCCACTGACTTAAAGCCCACAACACACTTTCTCTACTACTCCCTCCGTCCCCACTCCCGTCCCCCCGTCCTCCCCCGTCCCATCCCCCCCGTCTCCTGTCCCAGTCTGGTAGTCTCTTCTGACTCCCCCGCTTTCTCCCTCTGCCTCCAAATGCTATGTCAGTTCCATATCAGTGACACTGGCTATTGAGCTGAGTATCAGTCCCATTTAAAAGTGGGAGTAAATAGCCGGGGGGTGACATAACCTTTCATGTAGTGCCTGGGTGTACGTATACAAATAATTGAAGCCCTTGACCCTGTCTAGCGGCATAGGGCTGTAAGTACAAACCTGACATTTTGATACCGCTTCGGGGGCCATTCTCCTACTTATTTTATATTTCAATAATCCATGACGGGCAGGAAAAGGGAGACGAGGAAAGCGTGAATGATTAACACTGTCAAGCTCAAATAATATACTCTATAAAACTGCTTTTGTGACATTTTCAAACCCAACACACACATTCTCTCTTTAAATGCCATTCATCATTTATTTATATATTCCTGTGTTTGTTTATTTATTTGGTCCTCCCCAAACCACAAATGGCATGTAACCTTTTCAATGTAATCTCACTCTGGATTGTGAGGTCTCGATAAATTGTGAGGTCTCGATAAAAAAAGTATGAAAAAAAATTTGCGAAAAAATGTATGCACTCACTAACTGTAAGTCGCTCTGGATAAAAGTGTCTGCTAAATGACTAAAATTTTAAAAAGAATTGGTTCAAGGTAGAACTATTTTGGGTTCCATGTAGAACCCTCTGGGGGGAATGGTTCTACATGGAACCCAATAGGGTTCTACCTGCAACCAAAAGGGTTTTATTTTGAACCCCATAAAAAATATTCAATGGGTTCTCCTATGGTGACAGCCAAAGACCGTTTTAGGTTCTAGATAGCACTTTTTTTTCTAAGAGTGTAGTGTATGAGTGGAACACAGGACAGTCAGAGATGGGAAGGTCAATGCCCATACTGGTTGTTGAATTTGCTGTGGTGAGCATATACTAATGCGACAGGCTGTTAAAGACTGACAGCTATCGACATCAGTCGGCGAGGTTGCCATGGAATGGTCCTTACACAGGAGAGATGTGCTTGTTTTCTCATCGACTGTGCACGGTTCAGTCGATGGTTATCTCTGACTATATGCCCTCATTGCAATTTCTGCCCAACCAACGTCCTTGTTTTACGTTCACGTTTTAATCATCGGCCTGTGATGTTTTGCTGTCACGTCTCATAATTTACACCCCATCAACAGCATTTGCATATTGCCTAATATGGACATTTCCAATTGAGAGGGTCACTGACAGCCCACATGTTTCATGGCCATTATTCAACAATGCACTGATAAGACCGATGAAGTTAATTACTGACCTTAAGATTGACTCATTTCAACCCTGAATAATTGTATTAAGTTCTAATCTATTTATTTTAACTAAATCTTATTATCACACTTTTGTTTAGCTTGTAATGTTTCAACATGTATTAAATTAAAGAAGTAAAATGTGTGCTAATTTAACTCCTTTCCAGAAAAATCTTACCCAAACGGTCAATGTGTTCAATAAGAAAATATGGCTAGATTGCTATGAACCTCATTCCCTTTCTCCCTGCTCTCTCCCTCCTTAATTCCACGTTGTTTTGATACACAGCCGCCATCAGTGTGAAATATTAATGCAGAGGGCTGATTTGGGGTGTCGAGCAGTGTCATTCATTTGCCTTTTAATCATCCAGCAAAAAAAAGGAAAAATAACCTTCCCCTCTGATCGTCAAAGTTCTCCCAAAGTCATCCACTTGCCTGTCTTCCCCCTCATTGACAGCTGCATTTTGAGAGTCAGTGAGTGGGTGAGTGTTCCCATGTGTTCTCTGGTTAGCCATGGAAGGATGCGACCCATGAAAATGTAAACATGACACAAACTCATCACAGCCACGAACAGGCCGTCATAGAAAAAAGGGGGGGAAAGTCAACATTTCCTTTCCTGAAAATGTCAAAAGACCCTTTTACATATCTCAAAATGGCCGCCTAAGACTGCACATAGAGGTTGTTTGGTGTTAACATCAAATTATTACTCTCTCGTGACAAAATGGTAGGCCTCAAAATACCTAGCAAGAACTGTCAGAGACTGTGTAAGGACACATTCTCAAGACAGATGCATTTTCCACATGCCTCATTGTTTAGTCCTTTGTTTATTTCTTTTGAGAGCTCCAGTTAAGAGAGAATATGTTCTCAAAGGCACAAAGAGGACGATCCATGATGAATGTGATTGCATTTAAAATTCTGCTTAATAACATTATCATAATTATTACATTAATCATCGGAACCCATTGACTGCATAAATGTTTCTCTAAATGTGATCATGTTCAGGAGGATATTAAGTAGGGACTATATTTTATTAAAAAAAAACACAGATAAAGATGTCTTTCCACATAGATACCTGTCCAGAGAAAGATTTATAACTATGTTTAATTCCTAGGAAAATACAGTTAAGACTCTATATGCCCCTCTGTCTGGATTCTTAATAAGGATATCTAATTAATATTTATAGCATAATTGCTTTTTCCATTAATTTTTTGATTTTTTTGTTGAAAAAGGAATAACAAGGCCAAAATACTGTTGTTGGTAATTAAGACAAATGCATTAATTATTAAAGATGCAAACATGTCAAGCAAGCATAACTAATTATTTGAGCGTGTTAACAGTTGTTTAATGTTAGCAGCCAATTAATTATTTAGTGTGCGCATTACATTTTTATATTTTTTGAAATGCGAAAAGATAAGTGGGGTGAAGGAAGTCAGTCTTTTTTTTCAAAACTGGGAAAACAAATCCCCAAGTTTTACAGATTGCGCCAACCTATAAATATACATCACAGGTAAATGCAGTCTGTAGGGGTGGGAGCAGAGAACAACAGTGTTAAGTACATGCACTGTAACCTGTACCTTTGGGGTGATTCTAGGTAAGTGGTTCAAAATCCCTCTCTTAGTTCTAATCGTGTGAGGAGTCAACAAGCAGGAATGATAAGTACATTTGACGGCAGACAATTTATGTTGTTATGTCTTAATTAATTGTCAAACCCCAGATCTGACTTCCTCTTAGCTGAGGAGAGGGGAGGCAACGAACTAAAACCAAATAGCTCACTGGAAACATTCGCTTTTAATAACCTGAGGCCGAATATGATGCGAGATGTACTAACCTTGAGATGGTGGGGGTGGGATTTAAAGAACATATGAACCAATCACATTGCACTAGATCTAGCCAGTACCTATTGGACACATCATAGGTATTCTGCCAGAAAAATATTTTCTGCATTTGTTCCTCATGCCCAAATCTATTTGCGTCAGGCACTTGATGGAAATCACCACTTTACAGACATTCAGAACCCATAAGCGTTGTCATATGGAAATTGTCAATTAGGTTTAGAGCTGAAAGATATGTCAGTTTTAATCATAATTTGTTTAGTTTCTTTCCCGTTTTTAATTGTGGATATTATGAATCCATAAGGTTTGGTGGGCGAGATTACAAAGCAATTACAAATAGTAGAACAAATGACATTCATGTATTCCATTCCAACTGTTACTTATTCAACCAACTGCTCTTTCTTCAATAGGATCATATCATTTGTGTGAGTTATGAAGAGGAAGAGAGGATATTGCCAGATCTTCTTCTACACATTTTGTGGCCATAAACTTCAAGGCTGATATTACTTACAAATCCTTAAGTATTTCCATTAAGGCTCCAGCCCAATAATATAATTCCCACTTGGAAGTGATGTTACTGGATAAGGGGCAAAAACCTTAGGCAAACAGGGCCTTATCTTCTATGGTCATTGAGTGGCCTGCCATGCAAAAAGCTTATCAGACTATTTGAAGTACACTTCATTTATAGACATCTTAATACCTTCTCTGTTAACACATTACAATAAGGGTACATGGATTGACATTAACTAATGCAGTAGCATGAATACATGAATTGGTAGACTCAAGAGGTTTAGAGATAGATTCAGTACATATCGCAGAAGATCCGCTTTATAGCGTGATTGAAATGTAAAGGTAATTTCTGATTGAGCCGACATATGCAGAGTGTAACTTGAATGCAGTCTCTGCGAACGCGGGAACATTGCCTTTAAATTTCAATTTAATATCCTAATATGGGTAAGACTATGTGACTACTCTCTGTCCAATGGATGTAAAGAAAGGCC
Source organism: Coregonus lavaretus (assembly GCF_964263955.1). Classification (NCBI taxonomy): domain Eukaryota; kingdom Metazoa; phylum Chordata; class Actinopteri; order Salmoniformes; family Salmonidae; genus Coregonus; species Coregonus lavaretus. The sequence goes on along the minus strand of NC_139991.1, from coordinate 15,785,884 downwards.
AGTGTAAGGGTGTAAGGGTTAACCCCCTCTCCTCTCTGGTCCCCCTCCCTCCCCGTGGTCTCCTGTGTGATTTATGGGCTGATCCTGGCCTGTGGGGAGTTGACAGTTGCTTTCATTTTCTTATATATATTTTTCCCTCCCTGCCAAGGTCACCGGGGAGCGAGCCCTCTCCATGTTTTTCCAGCGTCCGTCCTCCTTGGCCCTCCTTCGCCCCCTCTTCCTCCCCCTCTTGGCCTGATGGTCCCATGAATCATCCAGTCTTCCCATCGAACCTCCTGACGCCTCCTTTCCAACGCACCCGCCGCGACTTCCGCAATCTTTCTTCATTCGAGCTAACAATTTGGTAATGAAATATTGATTTTTAGTTAGATTCAAATGGATGTTATTAACTTTGCATTGATAAATCGCTCCTAAGGCCGGCCTGGAAGTACCTCAGTCAAAACCCTGGTCCATATGGCCACACCAGCAGGTGTGTTGGCCGGACGTTTCTGTCACCCCTGTGCCCCACTCTAGCCCCCTTACAGACCCTCCTTGAATCACATAACGACAAGGGTGTCTGTTCTTAACTGCATTCATTTCAGTGATGGGCTACAATCTCAACTGTGTTAACTCTGACGAATCACATCTTTAAATAGAAACATCTATCGTCCATGATGACTATACGCTATAAAAGTCATCCTTAGTGATGAAGAAAAGAAGCCATTTAGTTTCTGACTTTGGTCCAGCCAAGTGATACAAGCAGGGGAATGGTTTTCATCTCTGCTAACTAAAGGCGTTGACAAATAATTGTTAAGGGTTTGTGACAGTTAACTGGCAGGTAAAATGTTGACATGGTAGTTACTCTTGTGTCTGGGTATTAATTTGGCTCCTTTCTTTTCGTTCTGTAGAACAGTCGACATCTACAGTATTTTGGGATGGGTTTCAAGTCAAAGGGAACTCTCAGCAGTTACATATTTCCTCAGTAATTTGTTTGTTTTAGCTTCATCCATTTGTTGAAATGAAACTGACAGCTTAAAGAAAGTTTAGAATGTGACATATGAATCCTGTGGTTTTTCTAACTCATGTACTTATTGCTTTAACACAGTAATTCCATTGTGTATTTGCTTACTGGATGATTCAACATCTGCCCTCACACTTCTTCTTTTCCTTCTAGCCCTGTCTGTTTTGGTATGCATCGCTATGCCATGCCAGGCACTGCAGCATTGCTTAGTAACCAAAGAAGATGGATGGAACAAAACTCCCAATACAAATTCTCTGTTAAAAAGTGGTATTTGACACAAGATGGACACCAAGAGAGGTCTCCCTGCTGGAGACCCTAGAGTGCATATGAGACGGGGAGGGCATTTACATTTCTCTCATGCGTTTCTGTGACAGCGACACAATTTCCTGTACCGTCTGGAGAGGTTTGACGGTAAGGTTGGACTGAAATGTAATCTCAGGCCTTCGGCACACTGCCTCCCCTGAGGATTCCAAGAAACCTTGAACTTCCGTAATCTTTTTTTTCAGCCCTCAGCCACTCCATTTTGCCTGAAAAACAATGACCAACTAGGAAATGGACTGCTAATATCCTCTCCATGAGATTTTTCAATAGGACCCTTTGTATTACAGTCCTCCTCTCCCAGGATTCAGGTCCAATCATATAAGGTAATGTGAGTGTGCGTGTGTACTTGTTTTCATTGTGTGTGTGTGTGTGTGTGTATGTGCGCCTGCGTGCATGCGTGCATGTGTGCATGTGTGTGTATGTGTAGTTACGGTTGAGAGCGCCCATTTGAGGTCATGTTGATTTCTCGGGAGACTGGGGCTCCATGGCATACATAGGGACATGGGCTCCCCTGTCACAGTGATGAATGTTTGGATGCCAGATCACTCTACAGACAGGTTTCACACGTTCACAGACATGTATGCGTGATGTATGTGCAGCTGGGTACGTGTGTGTGATTGTGAGTGGCATGTAGCATAAACATGCTACATATGTACACATTCTTGGCAAAAAGGCACAAACTGTGATTACTATTCAACGTCAGTTTATGTAGTGAATCTTGACTATTCATCCATTTTTTTTGCAGTGAATGATTAAATAGGTATTTGTTTGGCATCTTCCTGATGAAATGAAATGAAATTATTTTGATGGAGTATATAGTTATTAATAATCATGCTGAGATTCTAAACATAAGACACGGATAGGATATCTTGTAGATATCCGTGGGTAGGCACATCCAGTAGATAGTGTTGTTATGGATCTGTCCGTCAATATGAAATACTTGTTTAAGACCGTAGCCCAAGGATCAATACAAGGACCAACTGGATGAGAGTACAAAATAGAACAGTGACAGCACAACATATAATCACCTACGTGCTCACATTCTCACACTGAAGATACCTTTACGAAAGGGTGACCTTCATTAGCTTGTCTAAGGTATATAACCTCCCTCTCCTGGCTATGTTGGGACTGTAGGACAATGTACATCTTGATACTAGCGCGGTATTGAGGAGAGACCCTGTCTCATGCTACATGCAGATAACCCATGTTATTAGCTACCTGATGGTCAATCAATAAAGTGCTTCCTCGGTCGTGACGATGAACTAAGTCCTTCACAAGATAAGAATCTCTCCACCGCCATCTCAATAATTGGTTAGCCTCTCAATCGGAGCTTTGTTGACAAGGGTTTGCATATTAAAACATAGCATCCACAGTCCATCATTCTGATGCAGAATATAAATATGATTTTCCAAAATAATTGAGCTTATGCATACTCAAAAAGGCGGGCCAAAAATAGCCTGCCATGGACATCGTTTGAAGTCTCGGATAATAATTGTACTTATTCAATGCATTGTAAATGGAGATGTTTATCACTGGCTGCTTGGACTGGGCCTACAGTGAAGCGCAGCGTTGAATCCCTGACGTCCATCTCTCCATGGAACTGCATTATCTTCCCAATGAGTACCCATTCCCCCGTGGATCCGCTTGAAGTTGAGCACTGATGAGGATGATGTTTAAACGCAAAGCACCCATCCATCTGTCTGTCTCTCCTCCTACTTCGTATCCTCACTCTACTTTTCTTCTTTAGCCTTTTTTCTCTTCTGAAATATTTCATCATGTGAATATATTTGAAAAAAGGAGCTTCGTACTGTATGTGATTTTTCCCCTCACATTTTTAGTTTACATAAAAAACAACAGTGATGTCTCTATGAACTTGGCAGATGCACCTTGGCTCTCTCTGGCCATCAGACCAAAGAGGCCCAGAGTGAGCAGTGGGTCACCCCAAAGAGCCTAACCTTGACCCTGACAGTCTGCCCTTGAAGTTGACAAAGGTTACTGTGGGCCACTCTCCAGAGTTGCAGGCCCAGTTGTCTCAGATATAGCTGTCATTTCTCTGTCTCACTGTCCCATGGTGGTACTGAGGGCGTCTTGTTTGTGCGATTCTTACAGTTGCATCATGCCAGTGGCAGGTTTCCCTGCAGTGTTGCTCCTGGTAGGGGGACTGTTAGGGTGGATGGGGCTGACAGGAGGGCAGCGCTGGATGGGAGGTGGCAGGGCTGAGGAGGGGCTGACAGAGACAGTCTGCGGAGGGCCTGACCAGTGCTGTTGCTCCTGGGTTCTCTCTGGCAAGGCACCAGAGGGATGGACAATCTTTGTGGAGCCGCCTGTCAGAGCCGGATCATAGGACGAGGCAGCAAGAGGCAGCAACTCTGGAGCAGGTTCAGCAGCTGGCTCCTCTGGGATGAGCCGCATGGGGCCGGATGGAGCACAGAGGCTGGAACTGGTAACCTCTGCAGTACCCATGGCACACACTCACACAGAAACGCTTCTACCAGCATATATAGAAACATGCATTACCACACATGCCAATGCTCATAAGAACATTTTAAATACTGAGACACATGGGACACAGAGAAGAGCACACTTAACACAAACACATCCATATCAAAACACATCTATAAAATATATCTCATATCTATCTGCATAACACTTAGGCTGGACATTTCATTCTTAGCCTAATCAAACAGACATCAAACAGTCTCCTATCTCCTTTATTCTCAAACACTATCACTGAGTATGTAGCTAAAGTGGATCACAACTGCAGGGAGATTAGAATTATGTTTCCCCCTTGCTTTTTGTCCCTCAGGATAAATGACATTTCTCACCAGTGCACCGCAGTTTTGAGGGTAACGTTTCTGTTAAATCAGGTATTAACACGCAGCAGACGTATTCCTCATCACATTGGAAGGAAATGGCAACAGGCCTTTGGTAAAAAAGAGCAATTACAGCTATTAAGAAATCAAAGCATGCCAATATCCCATTATTCAACTTCCACTTCCACATTTTTCAAAGCATAAATCTTCCGCTAAAATGAAAAACATCTCGTATTTGCCCGGCGCCAAAGACTCTTGAGAGACACCTCCTTAATCAAAATGTTGCCTCATCATTTTTCCCATACAGGATTTCTTAATGATAATGCTGTTGGTCCTCATGGTGGGTGCTGCTTAAGACATCCCCATCCTTTCCCCTGACAGCCTTCTCCATCATCCGTCATTTCAGACGCATGGTTCTTTGATTCCAGGGAATGCGAGGGCCGCTACATCAATCTGGCCTGCTCCCGCTTTAAGGCGTGAGAGTGAATATGAGCATATCAACCCATATCAGGGACATCAGTCTTACTGGGACTCAGGAGGGCCATGGCAGGTCCTCTCACAACCAAGTTTTAAATGAACTCTAGAAACTTCAGTTCAGGAGGAAAAGTTTCCACACCTTTGGAATTCACAGACAATTTTACAGCTCCCCCTCCCCCTTCAAGAAAAAAACTCCCATCAAACATATTCATGAAATTGATGTTTTCCATCTGGATAAATGATGTGACTGATCCATAATGTGAAAGTAAGTGTTTCTCTTTGAAATCCCAATTTAAATGGGGAATAGTGTGGAGGAAGAGATGAGGAAGGATACCAATGCCATTTTCAAGTTTAGGAGGAACAGGAAGCCCCATCCACAGTGCTGCCCTCCTCACACACTGCTTTCACCATAGTACCCTCCCTCAAACACACAAATCATATAGTATTTATACTCTTTCTCTTACATTTACATATACTGTACATTGACACTCCCAGGTTATAACCAGGAGTCAGTGACAGGGCCTGTGACCATGTTCTGTTGTCTGTGTCATTAATACTGCATGACGCCATTGACCTCAGAGGAACAACAGAGGTTGAACCACTGTGGTCAGGGATCTGGACCTTTATGAGTGGAATGCACAGTTATGGTTTGTGGTTCCACCATTTATGGAAAAGAAGATTAATGACTCTAATTATACCATAAACAGAGATGATCCCATCTTCAGTTAGATTCTGAAAAGGCCCCAAACTACAACGATTAGAATAATTACTAGCGTCCTGGACAATAGCAAAGCCCTGAATGTCTCTGCTTCAGGACTACAGTATGGAGTGTGCATTCCGTTTCAACAGTTTAAACGGTTGAATGTTGCTCAAAATACGCCTGGCTGCATTGTATAGAAGAGTTTCCATTATGCCAGCCTCTAATGTAGTCACCAGAACAGTTGAGCAGAGCCTCATTCGATATGATGTGTGGCTTGGAAGAACCTAGACGGGGATACTAGAAGAGATCGATTGAGCGCATCACCAGTGGAATTCAAATTGTCTCAGCGAGGTTGATATTCGGCCGCATCTGTTGCAAAGTTCGGTTCGCATTTTATTACAGGGATCGTTTTCCTCTCTCCCAGAGCACCGCATGACCAAAACAAACGAGGCAATCTGCCTAATCAGAGAGACAACGATTCCGCCTGTGTTCTGTTCGGAATCAAAATCTCCCCTCGCCTCGCTCTCCCTCTCGGCTGTCTTCCTCCCAGCCCAGCAGCTCCCTCTCGGTGTGGCAGAGAGAGGGGAGCGTGGCGAGCGGCCGCTCCACCTTGTGTGCCCCCCTGTGATGGGTTTGTTGTGATGGGCCGTTAGTCCATAAACCTGCCTGCTGTCTGGTGTCATGAGAAAAATCAGTTTCTTCTACTTTTCTTCTTTCCCTTTTTTTTTTGGCTTTGCCATTACTGGGTAATGAGCCATGCAGGGGAATACACCTTCAGCTTCAGCCGCCACTTGATGGGGGCTTGCTGACACTACACTATACTCTGCAACTGTGCTACACAACACTGGCTAGAGATACTGGGAGCCGTGTGTGTTGGGGTAGTGTGTGTGCATGTCTGTGGTTGTGCGGTTGGCTTGATGGAGTGTATGCTTTGCTGGAAGATATTGAGTGTGTGTGTGTGTGTCTGTGTATGCGTGCGCGCGCACACATGCACACTCTTTCATCCATCAATCACATCATTAGTCAAACCAGACAGGGCTGTCAGTAAGGGCACAGGAGCTCACTGCCGGGAGGCGAGCAGACAGGTGTTAGCACATCACCCAAAACAAGCCCCTCAAACGAGCCGCTGGCCCAGTCAAGAGAATCAGCTCACAGCCTACAATATCAGAGACCAAGAGAGGGCGAAAGAGGAGGGCGTGAGTTAAAGGAAGCCTGAAAAGAAGGGTAGAATATGGAGATCGAGGTAATGACATAAATGACGAGATGAGAGGAAGGCAGAACATGAACATGCTCTTTGTTTAATAGGAACCCAGAGAGAACGTTCATTAACCAAGAAGAGATGGAATGAGGAAAAAGGAAAAACTGTGAGGGGTCGTTCTTTCCAGACCTGCTTGATTAATTATGTGTGTTAGAACAGAGCTGTAAATCGGAGTTCTCTGACCGAGACAACGTCTGGCAACCGTCTCATGGATCTAACCCAACCAAAGAGGGGCAGAAGAGAGCTGGCGTTGATTAGCCCAACAAATGATTTAGGGCTGAGTGGTGACATTTCTATTTTTCCCAGGAAATAGCTTACAAATGATAGAATAGATAATCAGGATATTGTGATATTGCTTGCAGATTTGTCTCGGTTTAATTTCCTGCTGATGGTTGCCCAGGGCCCTGGAGGCATACATACTGTACTATACAGCAGACTAGCCTCCCTCCCAGCATCACATCCACTGATACACACAATATGGGTGGAACAACTCTGCATACTGAATGGATTCAGATATTATGGAGATCAGATGAAAGTTCAAAACATGCTGGTATCGTCAACAGCATGAGACATTTGGCAAGTGAAAAAGACTGCAGAATGTTTTATATTTCGTCAGAGCTCTTTTTTCCGGATTTTTCTGGCCAGTACGTCACCAACAGGAAGCATCTGAACACATCTGTGGTGGTCCTATATTCACAGTTCAACTCCTCCTAAAACGGTCTGCTTTGTGGACCAGATCACAACTTTGTTTTCCTCTACAACTTTTTTCCCTCAGCATTTTTTCATATCATGAGATTTATCAAGCTAATAGGTTTATAAATAACATTTAATGTTTGAGCAGAGCCATTGGAATAACGAGGGAACACATCGATGCCAAGACTCCCTGCACCTGGCTGCTCTGTTCGCTCACATCGGTTAAACATTTTCCACTTTATTAACCCGTTTTTAGCTTGCAGACACCGTGTCTCCGCCATTCAGACCTTCAGGCCTTCAGGGCCCTGTTTGATTCTTTCCAATCTGGGACAGAGTGTGTTGACCTACGTGTGTGTGCTGTACACAGCCAGTGTGTGTATGTGTGTGTGTGTGTGCTGTACGTGTGTGTTTGAGACTGTATTATGTTTAGCTTTTTTTTCTGGTGTTTTCTTCCTCCATTTTGTAAGATATTGACCTAGGATAACCCCACCACACAAATAGTGTTGTTAGGATAGAGGATCAAACATCTAAAACTATATTCTGTGTAATACCTTAAAAACACTTGCACCTTTAAGCAGGAAACAGTAATACTCTACTCTAGTGCTGTGCAGTGCACACCATTCTTTTAAGACCCATCCCTACACACACATGCACACACGTAACCTACACAGCATCCATCTAAAGAGCTCGGCCCCTGATCCGTCTTAATTTGAAGACTAGGTTTCAAAACTAAACTACTGATTGCTATCAGGGAGAGGATGAGCAGCATCACCAGTGAAAAGTAGCGCTGCCACATCTGCCCAATGCTGCCATCCCTCACTCACTTGAATATAGCCCAATATACTTGTAAACAGTATGGAAAATAACAATTGAATGTTTCCTCTCTTGGACAGAGACATCTATGAGGTGTCTTTAATTAGCATTTTGTCCTTTTTCTGCCTTTCTTTCTTCTCTGGAGGATTCTGGATCACCCTCTTCACTTTGTTTTGAAGAATAATCATTGGTATACCCCTCTGTTACTGTCATTAATAGAGCAGAATATTCTGTTACTGTCATTAATAGAGCAGAATATTCTGTTACTGTCATTAATAGAGCAGAATATGTTGTTCCTGTCATTAATAGAGCAGAATATTCTGTTACTGTCATTAATAGAGCAGAATATTCTGTTACTGTCATTAATAGAGCAGAATATTCTATTACTGTCATTAATAGAGCAGAATATTCTGTTACTGTCATTAATAGAGCAGAATATTCTGTTACTGTCATTAATAGAGCAGAATATTCTGTTACTGTCATTAATAGAGCAGAATATTATGTTGCTGTCATTAATAGAGCAGAATATTCTGTTACTGCCATTAATAGAGCAGAATATTCTGTTACTGTCATTATTAGAGCAGAATATTCTGTTACTGTCATTAATAGAGCAGAATATTCTGTTACTGTCATTAATAGAGCAGAATATTCTGTTACTGCCATTAATAGAGCAGACTATTCCGTTACTGTCATTATTAGAGCAGAATATTCTGTTGCTGTCATTAATAGAGCAGACTATTATGTTACTGTCATTAATAGAGCAGAATATTCTCCTGTGTATTGTGACCATTACAGAGTGCCTTATGCATGTGTTTGTTGCATTTCCCTAGGTTTAATAATGCAAGTAATAGGGTATATGCTGTGACTTCATCTCTCCCTTTACTTTGTGGAAATATCAAGTGTGAATACTATTGGGAACATCCACTTCCACAAGACATTCAAGATATAAATGGCGTAGCTACACACAACAATAAACAATCAAACAATACCTTCCCTTTGATCAATTAATAACATTTAGTTGTCAGTCATTGAACTAACATCAGTAGTCACAGATTGAATTAGCTTTATGTCATTATTGAACTGACAACATCCTGTGATCAGTGAAACCCCAATTTGTGGCTTTGTTCAATACAATCTATAGTTATTACACACAGCTACAGACACACACAGCCTAGTGATAACTGATAACTTTGTTGATAGTTTTTGTCCATCTCCAACAACAAAGTGGAACAGGTTTTCCCCGTGGAAAGATAATTATACTAAAAAAGTAGCATGAAAGTGGAAAACAGAAGGAGATGCTGCCAAATGCGTTGAGACCCACCTGTCCACAAATGTATAAATAGCCAGAAAGACAACAATCTGCCACAGTATTACGAGCTTCTGTGTGTGTGTGTGTGTGTGTGTGTGTGTGTGTGTGTGTGTGTGTGTGTGTGTGTGTGTGTGTGTGTGTGTGTGTGTGTGTGCGTGTGTGTATGTGCGTGTGTGTGTGTGTGTGTGTGTCCAGCTCGACACATTTTCTTGTCCACAGTGTGTGGTGACAAGTTATAATACATACTGTACAAGGTCAAATCCTTCATGTTGATTTAGCTGTTTATATCCCCCATTGATTTGCACATCTAGTTTACCTTGTTTTCTTATCCATTTGTGACATTCTACAACAGCTCTCGATTGAGAAAAGTGTCATAATATATGAATGATGGGGGGGGGGGGGGGGGGAATGTCATGTTTATTTCAATCATTCAGCAACAGCATCCTGCAGTATTGGGAGATATGGGGGTGTAGAAGCTGTACACAACACAACACTGAATAGATGTTGTTATTAATGTTGGTTACGGTAATATAGGATGAGGATGAACCATTCCATCCCAATTGGACATAACCAAGTAACCATGGTCCCTGTTCCTAATGACTTGCCAATTAATCTGGCTTCTGTTTAGATGGACAGAATGTTGTCCACAAATGAGCTTGTTCACATACTGTATTTGCAAACAACAACATTCTTTCTTGGTTTACATTGTCTTGAGTATCCTTTTATGTAGGGAATAACTGATTTCAATGGGCTCATCAGCTATGAAGTCAAGTCCACAACAGCATTTTAAAGCCAGTCATAACCAGTCTTCCTTTTCTGGAACCATTTGCTCCAACTAACCAGTAGCCTTTCTATGAGTCAGAAGTGAACAGGCTAAAATCTGTTGCTCAAACAACCTCTCCTGACGCTGTCAGTCAGAGCCTTACTCCCACGCCCTGACAGACGGGCAGACAGACAGACAGACAGACGGACATACGGACATACGGACGGACGGACAGATAGGCAGACAGCCTATTGCTGGTATGACACAATCTCTGTGAAATGGCACCAAAACCAGCTCTTTGATTAGATGACTGCTTCTGCTTATTTAAAGCTCAATGAACAACAGGGAGACAGAGAGAGAGAATGAGAGAGTGGAGGAGAATGAGAGAGAGAGAGAATGAGAGAGCGGAGGAGAGAGAGAGAGAGAGAGAGAGAGAGAGAGAGAGAGAGAGAGAGAGAGAGAGAGAGAGAGAGAGAGAGAGAGAGAGAGAGAGAGAGAGAGAGAGAGATAGAGATAGAGAGAGAGAGAGAGAGAGAGAGAGAGAGAGAGAGAGAGAGAGAGGGAGGGAGGAAGCGATAGAGATATGGAGAGAGAGAGTAAGGGAGTGGGAGAGACAGAGAGAGAGGAAGAGAGAGAGAGGAAGAGAGAGAGAGGGAGAGAGAGAGGTGCTGATGTCTGTGATGAAAAGTCTCATTATAACAAGAAGCTGTGGAGAATCACCTGTCACGTGTCAGAATCTCCCTGGGTGCCACGGAAACCCACCTGATTACTTCATTGTTTTCCTGTTTTCATAAATATATAATTCTCATAATAGACAGCACCACTTATAGCCTGCAACATTTGTCCTCTTCTCTGTTCTTACCACACCACTAATTAGGTGTAATTTTTCACGGCCAGACCCAGGCAGGGAGGAGCCCCAGCCCAGAGAAGAGAGGGAGAGAGGAACAGGGTTTTGCGTGCAGTAGGGATGATGATGCTCTATCGTTTCATTTATTCTCATTACAGCACTTGTCACATTGTTTCCTTAACTGATTCAGGGTCAGTGGCTGTGAAGGACCTGCCTCTCCCTCACACACACACACACACACACACACACAGACCTGGGATGCTGCTGTAAGTAATGACACCAAACCTGGAAGAGAAGGAAATGGGGAGAGTGGTTGTACAGAGAGGGAGAAGACATTGACAGGTTATTGAACAAAGTTGGGGAAGATGAGAGAGAAAAAGAGTGAAAAAAGAGAGGGAGTGGGCACAAGTCAGGAAATGTGAATAAGAACAACTTTAACAACCAGGCTTTAGGGCACTCAGGAGTAAACGTGAGCGTCCCTCCTGTTTCCATTGGCAACAGCCACAATTATGAACAACAATCATGGCAGTGACCTTGGAACAAAGGCGAGTTCTGCTTAACGCCTTACTGCGTGAGGAGGACTAGCCAAGGAGCCAATGTTATTCTACAGTGAATATGCTTTGTATTCAATAGTCAATGGAGATTTATCTAATTATGCACAGAGGAAAATTGAGATAAATGAATGAGGTAAACATTGTAAAATCTCATTAACTACAGACAAGGTGATGGGACACAGTATAACTTTTCACTATTCATTATTGCATGCTACATTGTCATAAACTGTTAAGAATAACTTCCAACCTATGTATCTCCCTAACACACTCAAATACCACAACATTTCAGAAGAGTCATTGGAATAAATGACCCAGTGATTTTAGGTTGGCTCTGTGTTCATGGATAGGTCGGATGGCTCTTTCACTGCCACTCCCGTCCTGGTTGAACCCTGACGCTGCGACAGGCGGGGCGATGAGATGACGGCTGTAGCATTTATCATGATTAGGCATAATTAATAAACCTGAGGCGTTCATCAGGAGAAACCGCTCAAAGACTAATTCCGCTTAACGAAGAGCACGGTATGACAGGCCCCTGTGATTTATGCCAGGTGTGTCTGTATGTGTGTGTGTGTTTGTGTGTGTGACAACGTCCGTGTGAGGACACCCACCTGCAGAGGGTCTGCATATTGGTGTGTGTACAGCATGTCGTGTGTGTATGGTGTGTGTGTCCTGTGTGTGTGAGTCTATGCTCCCTCCGTCTGCAGGGTATTGACAGGTCTGACAGGACGTTGATTATCCGGCCCGCGGGAGGCTGAGGCCTGTCTGCCCGTCAGATGTGAGCACTGCTCCGATGAAATGATGAGACAATCAGAGGGAGAGAGAGGGCCCGATGGAGGGATGGAAAGAGGGAAGAGGGAGAAGCGGGGTCGTAACAATAAGCTGTCTCTCCTCAGTGACACAGAGGCCCTGTGATCAGGATCAGATTAACCATATCCCTGACCTCCGGTACTACACACTATACCCACCGCCTGTCTGCTGTAAAGCACAAAAACACACCCACACACAGGTCATGCTGGGAGGTCCAAAATGTCAATCGTATTTAGGCCTGGTAATGAAACAAATGTGTCTTTATGGGATGTCAGCCTCCTGTAGCTCAGTTGGTAGAGCATGGCGCTTGCAACGGCAGGGTTGTGGGTTCGATTCCCGCGGGGGGCCAGTATGAAAAATGTATGCACTCACTAACTGTAAGTCGCTCTGGATAAGAGCATCTGCTAAATGACTAAAATGTAAATATCACTCATTCCTAAAGGAGCATAGTGGCTAAAAGCATACATTCACACTAGAAGAAGAGGAGGGGGATCTGTGTGTGATTGGGTATTCATAGGGCGGAACAGGTTCACTCAGCTAATCATCTCCTCCTTTATGTCTGTCAATCACTAAACACAGCTCTCTTTCTTTCTATCTTTCTCTCTCTCTCGCTGGTGAAGGGTATCTGTTGGTATTCAGACAAAGGCACCCTCACTCCCTCCATCTCTCTCTCTCTCTCTCTCTCTCTCACTCTCTCTCTCCCTCTCTCCTGTGTGAGGCTCCAGATGAATGATTGCCTGGGCTGGAAGTACATGTTTCTCAAGGACCTCTGATGGGCGGCGATAATAAAAATGATGTGGGTCCTGGAGGAAGTGTTTCCCCTTCCCCTCCCCTGTCATCAGGTCAGCCCTCCCTGGCTCATTATGTTGGTCACTGTGCCCATGGAGCTGCCATGGCTTCACAGGAAGCAGGGCGGTTAACACATGCCATGTACTATATGGCATGATGCATGAATACTGAATGAAATACAGTAAGGGTGTCATGCAAATGTGTGTGTGCGTGTGTGTGTATTTGTGTGCGTGCATGTTTAGTTGTGTGCGTGCGAGGTAAGGCCTATGTTCAGACCAGCACATTTTGTGAAAGTCTACGACACAGTCCAATGTGCCAGTGAGCGAGGGCATAAATCTCATGTTCTCTCAGTCATTCTCCCTAAGCACAACCTGGTAATGCAAAATGGGAACCAATAAGTGTAAGGTATACAGGAGTGTAAACAGGACAGCAAACAGCCCACATTGTAAACATGCCACAGAATATTCGCCGGAGAAGATGGCTGCCGTTTTACAGCCCTCTAACCAATTGTACTATTATGTGTGTTTTTCCGCGTTATTTGTAATTTATTTTGTACATAATGTTTCTGCCATCGTCTCTTATAACCAAAAAGAGCTTCTGGATATCAGGACAGCGATTACTCACCTCTTATTGGACGAAGATTTTTTCTTCAACGAGGCGGCCGCGAAGGATATTATACAGACACCCGACAAGGCCCAGTCATTCGCGTGAGGAAGAGACAGAGATATCGTGGACGTAGATCGGGGTGCCTTGTAAGGATCCGACGGCGAGCGAGTAAACTGCGTCTTCCATCAATCCTATTAGCCAACGTTCAATCATTTGAAAATAAATTGGACGACTTAAGATTATCCTACCAACGGGACATTAAAAACTGTAATATCTTATGTTTCACCGAGTCGTGGCTGAACGACGACATGGATTTCATACAGCTAGCGGGCTATACGCTACATCGGCAGGATAGAACGGCTGACTCCGGTAAGACAAGGGGTGGCGGTCTGTGTATATTTGTAAACAACAGCTGGTGCACCGAATCAAATACTAAGGAAGTCTCGAGGTTTTGCTCGCCTGAGGTAGAGTATCTTATGATAAGCTGTAGACCACACTATTTACCAAGAGAGTTTTCATCTATATTTTTCATAGCTGTCTATTTATCACCACAAACCAATGCTGGCGTTAAGATTGCACTGAATGAGTTGTACAAGGCCATAAATCAACAGGAAAACGCTCATCCAGATGCAGCGCTCCTAGTGGCCGGGGACTTTAATGCAGGGAAACTTAAATCCGTTCTACCTAATTTCTACCAGCTGTTAAATGTGCAACCAGGGGAAAAAAAACTCTAGACCACCTTTACTCCACACACAGAGACGCATACAAAGCTCTCCCTCGCCCTCCATTTGGCAAATCTGACCATAACTCTATCCTCCTGATTCCTGCTTATAAGCAAAAACTAAAGCAGGAAGCACCAGTGACTCGGTTAATAAAAAAGTGGTCAGATGACGCAGATGCTAAGCTACAGGACTGTTTTGCTAGCACAGACTGGAACATGTTCCGGGATTCTTCAGACAGCATTGAGGAGTACACCACATCAGTCACTGGCTTCATCAATAAGTGCATCGATGATGTCATCCCCACAGTGACCGTACGTACATACCCCATCCGCACTGAGCTAAAGGGTAGAGCTGCCGCTTTCAAGGAACGGGACTCTAACCCGGACGCTTATAAGAAATCCCGCTATGACCTCCGACGAACCATCAAACAGGCAAAGAGTCAATACAGGACTAAGATTGAATCGTACTACACTGGCTCTGACGCTCGTCGGATGTGGCAGGGCTTGAAAACTATTACAGACTACAAAGGGAAGCACAGCCGCGAGCTGCCCAGTGACACAAGCCTACCAGACGAGCTAAACCACTTCTATGCTCGCTTCGAGGCAAGCAACACTGAAGCATGCATGAGAGCACCAGCTGTTCCGGATGACTATGTGATCACGCTCTCCGTAGCCGATGTGAGTAAGACTTTTAAGCAGGTCAACATTCACAAGGCCGCAGGGCCAGACGGATTACCAGGAAGTGTACTCCGAGCATGTGCTGACCAACTGGCAAGTGTCTTCATTGACATTTTCAACATGTCCCTGACTGAGTCTGTAATACCAACATGTTTCAAGCAGACCACCATAGTCCCCGTGCCCAAGGACTCTAAGATAACCTGCCTAAATGACTACCAACCCGTAGCACTGACGTCTGTAGCCATGAAGTGCTTTGAAAGGCTGGTCATGGCTCACATCAACAGCATTATCCCAGAAACCCTAGACCCACTCCAATTTGCATACCGCCCCAACAGATCCACAGATGATGCAATCTCTATTGCACTCCACACTGCCCTTTCCCACCTGGACAAGAGGAACACCTACGTGAGAATGCTATTCATTGACTACAGCTCAGCATTCAACACCATAGTGCCCTCTAAGCTCATCACTAAGCTAAGGATCCTGGGACTAAACACCTCCCTCTGCAACTGGATCCTGGACTTCCTGACGGGCCGCCCCCAGGTGGTAAGGGTAGGTAACAACACATCTGCCACACTGATCCTCAACACGGGGGCCCCTCAGGGGTGCGTGCTCAGTCCCCTCCTGTACTCTCTGTTCACCCATGACTGCATGGCCAGGCACGACTCCAACACCATCATTAAGTTTGCCGATGACACAACAGTGGTAGGCCTGATCACCGACAACGATGAGACAGCCTATAGGGAGGAGGTCAGAGACCTGGCCGTGTGGTGCCAGGACAACAACCTCTCCCTCAACGTGACCAAGACAAAGGAGATGATTGTGGACTACAGGAAAAAAAAGAGGACTGAGCACGCCCCCATTCTCATCGACGGGGCTGTAGTGGAACAGGTTGAGAGCTTCAAGTTCCTTGGTGTCCACATCACCAACAAACTATCATGGTCCAAACACACCAAGACAGTCGTGAAGAGGGCACGACAAAGCCTATTCCCCCTTAGGAGACTGAAAAGATTTGGCATGGGTCCTCAGATCCTCAAAAAATTCTACAGCTGCACCATCGAGAGCATCCTGACTGGTTGCATCACCGCCTGGTATGGCAACTGCTTGGCCTCCGACCGCAAGGCACTACAGAGGGTAGTGCGTACGGCCCAGTACATCACTGGGGCCAAGCTTCCTGCCATCCAGGACCTCTATACCAGGCGGTGTCAGAGGAAGGCCCTCAAAATTGTCAAAGACTCCAGCCACCCTAGTCATAGACTGTTCTCTCTGCTACCGCACGGCAAGCGGTACCGGAGTGCCAAGTCTAGGTCCAAAAGACTTCTCAACAGCTTCTACCCCCAAGCCATAAGACTCCTGAACAGCTAATCATGGCTACCCGGACTATTTGCACTGCCCCCCCACCCCATCCTTTTTACGCTGCTGCTACTCTGTTAATTATTTATGCATAGTCACTTTAACTCTACCCACATGTACATATTACCTCAACTACCTCAACTAGCCGGTGCCCCCGCACATTGACTCTGCAACGGTACCCCCCTGTATATATAGCCTCCCTACTGTCACTTTATTTTACTTCTGCTCTTTTTTCTCTCAACACTTTTTTTGTTGTTTTATTTTTACTTTTTTTGTAAAAAATAACTGCACTGTTGGTTAAGGGCTGTAAGTAAGCATTTCACTGTAATGTCTGCACCTGTTGTATTCGGCGCATGTGACCAATAACATTTGATTTGATTTGATTTGATATTCACAGTTCTCAAGCATCCTATTTGCATGGAGTTGGTGTGGATGACAGCTATACAGCTCATGCATATGCCTATGGGAGTCTGTGTGCCTGTGTTTTTGAATGTACGTGAAAGTAAGAGATAATGACACAGAGAGAGAGAGACAGAGAGAGAGAGAGAGAGAGAGAGAGAGAGAGAGAGAGAGAGAGAGAGAGAGAGAGAGAGAGAGAGAGAGAGAGAGAGATGGGGCTGCTCAGCAGAAGGAGGCTGGATATTCTCCTCAGGGAGGCAAATCAGGTCAGTGTGCGGAAGGAAAGGGAGGAAGAGAGGGGAGGGAGAGAGAGGAGAGAGAGAGAGGGGGGATGGAGAGAGGGGAGGGAGAGAGGGGAAGGAGAGCGAGAGAGAGAGAGAGAGAGAGAGAGAGAGAGAGAGAGAGAGAGAGAGAGAGAGAGAGAGAGAGAGAGAGAGAGGAGAGAGGCCTCAGCATCAGGGCCCAGTGCCACTCCAAATCTGTGGAGAATAGATCTGGCAGAGGCCTGCTCCTATAGAGGCGGTGTGGAATCAGCCAGCCAAATGTGTTGCCTCTCCTCTGATACACACAGGTCAAACGTCCCATTGTGGCTGTTTCACAGAGGGCAAAGATCTCCTTAAACACTGCCTCCCAGCCAGACAGCAGGAGCCACAGTACAATGGCTGGGTGGGTACTGTACTGACTCCTACAGAGATGCTGTCTGTCTGTCTGTCTGTCTGTCTGTCCTCCTCTCTCCTCTACCCCTCGCTCGCTCTGTCATTCAGCCACACTATTATCCTCTGTGTGAGAATAGTCTCTTTTCTAGGGCAAACAAACCCCCTCTCCCTCATTCTCGTAGAAGGTTAAACTGCTTGGTGTGGTTGATTCCCTTTGTGTTCCGACCACAAATCACACACACGAAGATGGAAATAAACAGTTGAGATATTAGCATTTTTTAAATTATGCATAACACAGAGCCATGCACATTAAAACATCTCAACAGAGCAGGCGAGTAGCAGGGTTCTAATGGACCCCTAATAAAACTGCATTTGAAATCAAGAGGCTGGGCTATCTGTGTTTACGGAATCATTCTGTATCTCGCCCAATCACCCTTCAAAAACCAAATTAACGTAATTGACTTTTAATTAATCCCCTTGATATTTGGATCAGCACATCTTAGCAACAGGTGTTCTGTTTTGAAGCGTTGCATTATTAAATGGGTATTAGAAGCACTGGTGATGGAGTTGGGTGCCTGTGCCTTTCTCTGCTTGTGGGGAAAAGTGAGATAGTAATGGTAAATTAGTGGGGAGAGATGCTCTTTCTCCCACACAGCATGGTGCAGAGGAAATGGAAGACACTGGCATATCTATGGACGAATCAGAAACAAGCTAAGGAACAGTCAACAGTCAGTTGGGTGGTGCTACAATGTTTTTACTATGATGTGAGTACACGTAGTGATATGTGTAGAGGGCATAATGAAGGATCACTCCATGCAGATGGAGTGATCAAGAGAAGCGAGAGAGAGTGAGGTAGTGTGAGTGAGAGCTTTGACGGGCATGTCTCATCCATTCTCTGACAGCTCCATCAATAGCCCCAGGACAATCACCCCCACTCCCCAACCCCCCAGCCATCTCCTCTGTGATTGACAGCTAGCAGGTGGTAGCTGAATTGAGTTGTCAGGCCGGATGCTGATCAGCTGTGCATTGCCGTAACGACGGCGGAAGGCGTTACGCAGCTGCCCAAGATGCTCTCTTGTTTTACAGACAGGGGAAAAGGGAGGATACGGCGCTGTGCGGTTGTGGAGCGGGACACCCACTGTGCCTCTGTGCATGCCACACTCACCACTGAGGGCTCGCCGGCCCCTCCACAGGGGGCGTTCTGGCGCCCACTGCCTCTCAGATCCACCAGAGAGGGGCCTCTACTGTACCCCACTCCCTCTGTTCTCCTCAGAGGGAAAAAGAGAGGAGCGTTTGTCCTCTCCTTGGTTGTGCTACTTGCAGAATCAAAGGGAACGTTTGTATGGTTGAACATGGGATAAGGGGAGAGGGTGACAGAGAGAAACAGAGGGACAATTAGAAGACATGAGAGGAGACACAGCAGGGGGTGTATGGTGGACTCTATGGAAATACCTGGGCCTTGCGTCATGCTGAGATTAAGATGAAGGAATACAAAGTGGTTGTCATGGACCCTTTTGGCTTCACATTATTGAAGACTGTGGTTTTTATAGGGCCTTATGAACTGTATTCCACATAGCATGATTGTCTGCCATTCCACCCACTCTTGGTACTGATCGTGACTTTTTCTTGAAAATACTTGTGCGATAAAAAGATTAAAAGGGAAGGAAAACAATTGAGCAGTTTTATCTTTCGCCGTCACAGAGAATCGTTTTTTTTTTAACCTTAAATGGGGAGCAGACTTTTGGTAATGACAGTAATTGGGACCACAGACTTACATTTCATGTCTGCCTCTATCAGATGTGCTAACTTGTCTTTAAATGAGTGCATAATTACATATTCATTATCGGTACTTAAGGAAGTGTTAGAGTTACATCTGTTTTAATTACTCCCCCTAATCATATGATAGCGGATCAGCCTAGCTTTGTATGCAAATGGAACAGAATTCCTATCCTCTCTCGTGAGACTCAACTCTCTACAAGACGCTTGACAATGTTGTACCTCCTGTGAATATACTGAATGCATGTATAGTTCTGCATACCGTACACTGGGTGCATTTGAGATATATCAAAAATGCAATTGCTAATTTTGGTCAGATTTGATCTTCAAATTAACCTATAATACAATTGTATAATTCTAGTATTTTGGGCTATTATAAGGCCTATTTTCAAGCCAATATAAGCATATTGCAGCCTCTGGGTAGAAAACAATCATTTCCACAATGTGTTTCTACTATACGGCCCAGTTACTTTATTATGGGACACACTGTATTTCCCTTCCCCCCTCCTCGCCCCCACCCCACCCTCTCGCCAACTCTCTGAACCACTGTGAGGTAGAGTTGAAGAGAGTGCAGATAAGACCCTCCTTTTTGCCATAATTAAACAAGTTTCCCCCCCTATTTCATGTCCATTAGCAGACTCTACTTCTCTCCAAAGAAATTGTCATTATCACAGACAGAAATAGGAACATAAATTCGCTGTTAATGAAAATGTCAATTAGTGGCCTGCTCTGTCACGGGGGGCTGATATGGCCACCACAAATTCACAGCCTCCTCGTCTGGGTCTCTGCACACCATCGACAGTGCCCTCCATTAGACGAGAGTAGATACGCACGCAAACACTCCAATACTCACATTCATGCACACACGCATACACACACATACACACACACACACACACACTCACACACACAGGAGCACAATGATCCCTCCATTAGACAGGAATTTCTTCACAAACACACACACATGCTCACAAACACAAACTTAGAATCAATCTGTCCCACTCAGTCCCACTAGAGTTAGGGCTAGGTCTAGGGCTAGGGTTACTGCTGTAAGTACAGTGTAATACTGACATTTGCTGAAATAATCATACAGTAATAATACTGTAATGTACTATATAGAGTGTTACCTTATCAGCTTTAGTAGATGCTAGCCCATCGTGCCACTGCACACATTAATATGCATTTCATTTTAAAAGGGTTAAATAACCTTTCAATTGCTATATGCAAAGACAACGTTGAGGGGAAAATACTTATATAAATAGGAACCAGGTCATTATTCATGCAGTTTCATCCTTAAGCTGTTTGTATCTTCGCAAACTCTATTTGACGAGTTGTTTTGATATTTTTATTCACATATTTGGATCATTAATCAAATGGAGGGATGTAGAGAGGGGAGGGGGCAAATGCGACCTATAGCATATCTTCTCCAGGGCTCAGATCAATCTAACAGTCCTCTCCAGTAACGACATCAGACCCTCGGCGCAATTCGCATTTTTTTTCTTTACCATTACCAGTCTCTCTCACTAGCTTCTCGACAGACGATGGGAGGAATAAATGCTACCTCCTCATCACACAAACACACACACACATTCTCCCCCCTCAACACACACACACATTCTCCCCCCTCAACACACAGACACATTCTACCTCCTCAACACACAGACACATTCTCCCCCCTCAACACACAGACACATTCTCCCCCCTCAACACACACACACACATTCTCCCCCCTCAACACACACACACATTCTCCCCGCTCAACACACACACACATTCTCCCCCCTCAACACACACACACATTATCCCCCCTCAATACACACACACATTATCCCCCCTCAACACACACACATTATCCCCCCTCAACACACAGACACATTCTCCCCCCTCAACACACACACACACACACACACACATTCCCCCCCCTCAACACACACACACACACACACACACACATTCTCCCCCCTCAACACACACACACACACACACATTCTCCCCCCTCAACACACACACACATTCTCCCCCCTCAACACACACACACACATTATCCCCCCTCAACACACACACACATTCTACCCCCTCAACACACACACATTATCCCCCCTCAACACAATCACACATTATCCCCCCTCAACACACACAAAGATGCAGCTAAAATGACAGAAGTAAAAAATACAGATTCTAAACGTCAATAAGAGGAGGATGTATTAAAAGCTGATTTGAAATTCTTAGCAGCGTTCCGCCTCATTTCTGAATGTCTGGGTCTTAAAAGCACACGGAAATAAATCAATTTTGTTACTTGCACAGAGAGACCTCAATAAAAATAAATGGATGAGCACCGGTCACCCCGGACCCATTTTTAAAACTTCCTTGCTGCACTGTATCCATAATTATGATTTTGATTGTTCATGACCACATCCTCCAAGATCAAATGTGAAACTGCATCACAACAACAGGCGATGAAGAGATGTATCTGTCTGAAGCTACAGCAAAGGTTGTGAATGAGAATCAGATACCTTTCCTTGACTGTATTAAAACACTGGAGCCAGGACAATAACCAAATCAGTGTTAAAATTCAACCCTCAGCAAAGATCCTCATTTACAGAATGTCCTACACTGTCTGTACTGTCTAGTCTTACAGTGTTAAGCTACCAGTGATGTGTAAGAAATACATTTTGGACTTGTTATTACATACAGAAAGAGGAGAGAGTATGCAATAGCAGATACAATACTCTTTACTTCAGCCCCATTTCACTTGAGTCGTGTTATCCTTTGTTTTCAAACTGGATGGTTTAAGACAAACACACATAAACAGGAACTCTTAGCCTGGCTTTGATGGTTGTCATTTTATTAAGCTTGGTTCTGCTGCAAGGAAATAAACCTTGAGTATTAATGGTGTATAATTATATATCGCAAATTGTTTTCTCTTGTGCAGTATTCAGAATGGATGCCAGCAAAGTCACAAACTGCAGCATTCTAGCCCATTACATCTGCAATGAGCGGAGATGGTGGAACATCTGGCATCTAATCTGTGATAGAAAACAATATTCTGTACTTTAATGGATATCTGGAGGCAAAACACATCTGATATTTTATCTCCAAACATTAACTGTTTTCGGCCCACTCACAACGTTTGAGACTGAGACAAAGTGGGAAACAAAAACAAAGAGAGGAAGAAAAAACATATATTTTAGTTGACTGTAATCGTGTAATTGATTTTGGATTGTGTATGCTGTTCATTTTTGAGTGGTAACAATAACAGTACTATTCAGGGGAATAAGAGTCGGTGTGAGAATAGGAAATATTGCAGAGCACAGTGGCGATAGAGTCAAATGTGGGAATGTTTTGTTGTTATGGTTATATCATATAATGTCCCTTGCGTCATGATGAATCAATTTTATTTTACACTGATCCTTCCAATCTCTTTGTCTTTTTACCCAGCCATTAGCCCCATTTATACCCAGTGGCGTGTATTCATGGGTGCCAAGGGAAGACAGGCTTCCCCAAATATTTGACCAATAAAAATAACAAAATAACGGATCTTTCGTCTCTCTGTGTTTTCATAATTTTCCGTCTATTTGCAAGTGACTGAATCTCACGGGAGAAATCATCAGAGCGAGGGAAACAGCTCCCCTCTGTCTAAGTATGTGTAACCCAGTAGTGCTATCTGTCGTATCTGATTGATGCCAGCAAGCATTTGGCTTCCCTTGCTACATTTTTTTGTAAAGATAATTAGCCAATCAGCGTTGAGCTGAGCTCAACTGTGGGTTGTCCTGGAGTAGTAAAACACCCCCCAAGGGAGTCCAGTTTGGATTTGGCTTCACACCAATCAAATCACATCCTAAACAAAACGTAATAATTGTCAGAAAAGCGTGTCTGTTTCTGGTCTGCTTGCGTTGATGTCCTGCAGTAGCTAGTTTGCAAAATTGGCCCTTTCCTAAGCCATGGATGGAGATGGGGATTTAGACTTAATTCTCTGTACAGGCCAATGATTATGACGGTGATTCTGATCTAAAATAAATTAATATATTGCGCCACTGGGCTGAGATGATTGAACTTTATTCTGTAACTTATTTAGGCCTCCCTTGTAGCTCAGTCGGTAGAGCATGGCTCTTGCTATGCCAGGGTTGTGGGTTCGATTCCCACAGGGGGCCAGTATGAAATGTATGCACTGACTACAGTAAGACGCTCTGGATAACAGCGTCTGTAAAATGTAAGTTCAATATGTAGCCTAGATGTAGCCAAGTAGGCTCACTTTAAGTAGCTAGCTAACTTAGGCTAGCAAGCATTTTGACAACAAAAACTACAAACGTACTGTATGACAGAGCCATAGACCGTTTTGCCAAAATGAAAGCGAGGAGGATGGCTCCCCTTACACTTCAGTGTTGTGATGCAAAAATTCTGGCAAAATGTATAGCGCATAGAATTAAAAAGGCATTGTTGGATATTATTCATTCTAATCAGACAGGTTTTTTACAAGGAAGATACATTGGAGATAATATAAGGCAAGTATTGGAAACAATAGAACATTATGGAAAATCGGAGAAACCAGGCCTGCTATTCATAGCAGACTTCGAAAAGGCATTTGATAAAGTACGACTGGGGTTTATATATAAATGCCTGGAGCATTTCAATTTTGGTGAATCTCTTATAAAATGGGTCAAAATCATGTATAGTAACCCTAGGTGTAAAATAGTAAATAATGGCTATTTCTCAGAAAGTTTTAAACTGTCAAGAGGAGTGAAACAAGGTTGTCCACTATCGGCATATCTATTTATTGTGGCCATCGAGATGTTAGCTATTAAAATCAGATCCAACAATAATATCAGGGGATTAGAAATCCAGGGCTTAAAAACAAAGGTGTCATTGTACGCTGATGATTCATGTTTTCTTTTAAATCCACAGCTAGAATCATTCCACAGCCTCATAGAGGATCTAGATACATTTTCTAACCTCTCTGGATTACAACTGAATTATGACAAATGCACTATATTACGTATTGGATCAATAAAAAATACTATTTTTACATTGCCATGTAATTTACCAATAAAATGGTCTGATGGTGATGTGGATATACTCGGAATACATATCCCAAAGGAAATAAATGATCTCACTTCAATAAATTATAATAGAAAGTTAGCAAAAATAGATAAGATCTTGCTACCATGGAAAGGTGGGTGCCTGTCAATTTGTGGAAAAATCAAATCAAATCAAATCAAATTGTATTGGTCACATGCGCCGAATACAACAGGTGCAGACATTACATTGAAATGCTTACTTACAGCCCTTAACCAACAGTGCATTTATTTTTAACTAAAAAAGTAAAAATAAAACAAAACAAAAAAGTGTTGAGAAAAAAAGAGCAGAAGTAAAATAAAATAACAGTAGGAAGGCTATATATACAGGGGGGTACCGGTGCAGAGTCAATGTGCGGGGGCACCGGCTAGTTGAGATAGTTGAAGTAATATGTACATGTGGGTAGAGTTAAAGTGACTATGGATAAATAAATCACCCTGATTAACTCTTTAGTATTATCCCAGTTTACCTATTTGCTTATGGTCTTGCCTACGCCTAGCGAACAGTTTTTTTAATTATATGAGAAAAAAATATTCAATTTTATTTGGAACGGCAAACCAGACAAAATTAAACGGGCCTATTTATATAATGAATATGAATTCGGAGGACAGAAATTATTAAATATTAAAGCATTAGACCTATCACTAAAAGCTTCAGTCATGCAAAAGTTATACTTAAATCCGAACTGGTTCTCTAACAAATTAGTAAGATTGTCTCACCCAATGTTCAAGAATGGCCTTTTTCCCTTTATTCAGATTACAACCACTCACTTTCAGTTATTTGAAAAGGAAATAATCTCCCAGATATCACTATTTCTAAAGCAAGCCATAGAAAGTTGGTTGCAATTTCAATTTAATCCTCCAGAAACGACAGAACAAATAATGCAACAAATAATGTGGTTAAACTCAAATATACTAATTGGCAAAAAAACTTTTTTTTTGACAAAATGTTTAAAAAAGGTATAATCTTTGTAAATGATATCATCGGTAGGACTGGTGGAGTTATGCATGCAGCTAACAAAAACATATGGAAATGTCTGCTCTACCCAAAATAACAACCAAATAATTGCAGTCTTACCGCAAAAATGGAAAAGGTAAGTGGAAGGAGGAGAAAGTAAGGAACTTGTCTGTCGGCCTTGCATTAAAGAACATAATTGGTTAAAACTGTGATAAATAAAAAGGTATATCAGTTTCATTTAAGGACCAAATCCCATATAGATTGCAAAATAGTTGGGAAGAGATTTTTGACGTGCCGATCCCATGGCATAGTGTTTATGAACTGATACGCAAAACGACACCGGATTCAAAACTTAGAAACTTTCAATTTAAATTATTATATAAAATTCTTGCTACCAATAGAATGTTATTTATATGGGGGATACAATCTTCCCAGCTCTGCAGATTTTGCTGTGAAGAGACAGAATCATTAGAACGTTTGTTTTGGTACTGTCCATTTGTAGCTTGTTTTTGGACACAGGTCCAGGAATGGCTAAAGGATTGCAATATTTACCTGGAGCTATCCCTGCAGATAGCACTACTGGGTGATCTGAAAAGTCATAGTCAATCGATCAATAACATAATAATACTATTAGCAAAAATGTTTATTTTTAATTCACAATCTGTAGAAACAATGAGAATAGAAAGGTTCAGAACTTTTGTAAGACATCACAGTACAGTTGAAATATATATGGCAAATAGAAATCCTATATGGATGGTGTTAAAAGATAGATTGGAGGTGTTGAATGGTATTGAAGGATAGGACTAATAACAACTAACAACAAACAATAACAAGATAATGTAGGCACGCTGTGTCCATAATAAGTGTATGGGTTGTAGGTTGGGAGCTTTTGTGAAGGAGCACAGTTAGAAAGATATGGCATATAGAAGCAAACCGGATGGACATCATGAAAATGATCGGAGAGGTTGAGAGTAGAAGAAGTTCAGGAGAAAGAACAAACAAAATGTCATTACTGTAAAATGGACTGTGTCCATAAAATGTAGATAGTGGGTATGGGCTGAAGGTAGAGGCCTAGGCGTTGTTGTTCACTAGTTTACTCCAAGTGGGGAAAGGGTGGCGGGGTTGGAAAGTAATAAAGGGGAATATATATATATATTTTAAAGGATATGCATGTGTATGAGTGGGGGAAAAAAGTATTTAGTCAGCCACCAATTGTGCAAGTTCTCCCACTTAAAAAGATGAGAGAGGCCTGTAATTTTCATCATAGGTACACGTCAACTATGACAGACAAAATGAGGAAAAAAATCCAGAAAATCACATTGTAGGATTTTTTATGAATTTATTTGCAAATTATGGTGGAAAATAAGTATTTGGTCAATAACAAAAGTTTCTCAATACTTTGTTATATACCCTTTGTTGGCAATGACACAGGTCAAACGTTTTCTGTAAGTCTTCACAAGGTTTTCACACACTGTTGCTGGTATTTTGGCCCATTCCTCCATGCAGATCTCCTCTAGAGCAGTGATGTTTTGGGGCTGTCGCTGGGCAACACAGACTTTCAACTCCCTCCAAAGATTTTCTATGGGGTTGAGATCTGGAGACTGGCTAGGCCACTCCAGGACCTTGAAATGCTTCTTACGAAGCCACTCCTTCGTTGCCCGGGCGGTGTGTTTGGGATCATTGTCATGCTGAAAGACCCAGCCACGTTTCATCTTCAATGCCCTTGCTGATGGAAGGAGGTTTTCACTCAAAATCTCACGATACATGGCCCCATTCATTCTTTCCTTTACACGGATCAGTCGTCCTGGTCCCTTTGCAGAAAAACAGCCCCAAAGCATGATGTTTCCACCCCCATGCTTCACAGTAGGTATGGTGTTCTTTGGATGCAACTCAGCATTCTTTGTCCTCCAAACACGACGAGTTGAGTTTTTACCAAAAAGTTCTATTTTGGTTTCATCTGACCATATGACATTCTCCCAATCCTCTTCTGGATCATCCAAATGCACTCTAGCAAACTTCAGACGGGCCTGGACATGTACTGGCTTAAGCAGGGGGACACGTCTGGCACTGCAGGATTTGAGTCCCTGGCGGCGTAGTGTGTTACTGATGGTAGTCTTTGTTACTTTGGTCCCAGCTCTCTGCAGGTCATTCACTAGGTTCCCCCGTGTGGTTCTGGGATTTTTGCTCACCGTTCTTGTGATCATTTTGACCCCACGGGGTGAGATTTTGCGTGGAGCCCCAGATCGAGGGAGATTATCAGTGGTCTTGTATGTCTTCCATTTCCTAATAATTGCTCCCACAGTTGATTTCTTCAAACCAAGCTGCTTACCTATTGCAGATTCAGTCTTCCCAGCCTGGTGCAGGTCTACAATTTTGTTTCTGGTGTCTTTTGACAGCTCTTTGGTCTTGGCCATAGTGGAGTTTGGAGTGTGACTGTTTGAGGTTGTGGACAGGTGTCTTTTATACTGATAACAAGTTCAAACAGGTGCCATTAATACAGGTAACGAGTGGAGGACAGAGGAGCCTCTTAAAGAAGAAGTTACAGGTCTGTGAGAGCCAGAAATCTTGCTTGTTTGTAGGTGACCAAATACTTATTTTCCACCATGATTTGCAAATAAATTCATAAGAAATCCTACAATGTGATTTTATGGATTTTTTTTCTCTCAATTTGTCTGTCATAGTTGACGTGTACCTATGATGAAAATTACAGGCCTCTCTCATCTTTTTAAGTGGGAGAACTTGCACAATTGGTGGCTGACTAAATACTTTTTCCCCCCACTGTATATATATATATATATATATATATATATATATATATATATATATATATATATATATATATGTATGTATGTATGTATGTATGTATGTGTGTATGTATGTATGTGTGTATGTATATATACACACATACATACATATACATATATATACAGTGGGGAGAACAAGTATTTGATACATTGCCGATTTTGCAGGTTTTCCTTCTTACAAAGCATGTAGAGGTCCAGAAAATCACATTGTATGATTTTTCAGTAATTAATTTGCATTTTATTGCATGACATAAGTGTTTGATCACCTACCAACCAGTAAGAATTCCGGCTCTCACAGACCTGTTAGTTTTTCTATAAGAAGCCCTCCTGTTCTCCACTCATTACCTGTATGAACTGCACCTGTTTGAACTTGTTACCTGTATAAAAGACACCTGTCCACACACTCAATCAAACAGACTCCAACCTCTCCACAATGGCCAAGACCAGAGAGCTGTGTAAGGACATCAGGGATAAAATGGTAGACCTGCACAAGGCTGGGATGGGCTACAGGACAGTAGGCAAGCAGCTTGGTGAGAAGGCAACAACTGTTGGCGCAATTATTAGAAAATGGAAGAAGTTCAAGATGACGGTCAATCACCCTCGGTCTGGGGCTCCATGCAAGATCTCAACTCGTGGGGCATCAATGATCATGAGGAAGGTGAGGGATCAGCCCAGAACTACACGGCAGGACCTGGTCAATGACCTGAAGAGAGCTGGGACCACAGTCTCAAAGAAAACCATTAGTAACACACTACACCGTCATGGATTAAAATCCTGCAGCGCACGCAAGGTCCCCCTGCTCAAGCCAGCGCATGTCCAGGCCCATCTGAAGTTTGCCAATGACCATCTGGATGATCCAGAGGAGGAATGGGAGAAGGTCATGTGGTCTGATGAGACAAAAATAGAGCTTTTTGGTCTAAACTCCACTCGCCGTGTTTGGAGGAAGAAGAAGGATGAGTACAACCCGAAGAATACCATCCCAACCGTGAAGCATGGAGGTGGAAACATCATTCTTTGGGGGGATGCTTTTCTGCAAAGGGGACAGGACGACTGCACCATATTGAGGGGAGGATGGATGGGGCCATGTATCGCGAGATCTTGGCCAACAACCTCCTTCCCTCAGTAAGAGCATTGAAGATGGGTCGTGGCTGGGTCTTCCAGCATGACAATGACCCGAAACACACAGCCAGGGCAACTAAGGAGTGGCTCCGTAAGAAGCATCTCAAGGTCCTGGAGTGGCCTAGCCAGTCTCCAGACCTGAACCCAATAGAAAATCTTTGGAGGGAGCTGAAAGTCCGTATTGCCCAGCGACAGCCCCGAAACCTGAAGGATCTGGAGAAGGTCTGTATGGAGGAGTGGGCCAAAATCCCTGCTGCAGTGTGTGCAAACCTGGTCAAGACCTACAGGAAACGTATGATCTATGTAATTGCAAACAAAGGTTTCTGTACCAAATATTAAGTTCTGCTTTTCTGATGTATCAAATACTTATGTCATGCAATAAAATGCAAATTAATTACTTAAAAATCATACAATGTGATTTTCTGGATTTTTGTTTTAGATTCCATCTCTCACAGTTGAAGTGTACCTATGATAAAAAATTACAGACATCTACATGCTTTGTAAGTAGGAAAACCTGCAAAATCGGCAGTGTATCAAATACTTGTTCTCCCCACTGTATATATACAGTGAGGGAAAAAAGTATTTGAACCCCTGCTGATTTTGTACGTTTGCCAACTGACAAAGACATGATCAGTCTATAATTTTAATGGTAGGTTTATTTGAACAGTGAGAGACAGAATAACAACAAAAAAATCCAGAAAAACGCATGTCAAAAATGTTATGAATTGATTTGCATTTTAATGAGGTAAATAAGTATTTGACCCCTCTGCAAAACATGACTTAGTAATTGGTGGCAAAATACTTGTTGACAATCACAGAGGTCAGACGTTTCTTATAGTTGGCCACCAGGTTTGCACACATCTCAGGAGGGATTATGTCCCACTCCTCTTTTCAGATCTTCTCCAAGTCATTAAGGTTTCAAGGCTGACGTTTGGCAACTCAAACCTTCAGCTCCCTCCACAGATTTTATATGGGATTAAGGTCTGAAGACTGGCTAGGCCACTCCAGGACCTTAATGTGCTTCTTCTTGAGCCACTCCTTTGTTGCCTTGGCCGTGTGTTTTGGGTCATTGTCATGCTGGAATAACCATCCACGACCAATTTTCAATGCCCTGGCTGAGGGAAGGAGGTTCTCACCCAAGATTTGACAGTACATGGCCCCGTCCATCGTCCCTTTGATGCGGTGAAGTTGTCCTGTCCCCGTAGCAGAAAAACACCCCCAAAGCATAATGTTTCCACCTCCATGTTTGACGGTGGGGGTGGTGTTCTTGGGGTCATAGGCAGCATTCCTCCTCCTCCAAACACGGCGAGTTGAGTTGATGCCAAAGAGCTCGATTTTAGTCTCATCTGACCACAACACTTTCACCCAGTTCTCCTCTGAATCATTCAGATGTTCATTGGCAAACTTCAGATGGGCCTGTATATGTGCTTTCTTGAGCAGGGGGACCTTGCGGGCGTTGCAGGATTTCAGTCCTTCACGGCATAGTGTGTTACCAATTGTTTTCTTGGTGACTATGGTCCCAGCTGCCTTGAGATCATTGACAAGATCCTCCCGTGTATTTCTGGGCTGATTTCTCACCGTTCTCATGATCATTGCAACTCCACGAGGTGAGATCTTGCATGGAGCCCCAGGCCGAGGGAGATTGACAGGTCTTTTGTGTTTCTTCCATTTGCGAATAATCGCACCAACTGTTGTCACCTTCTCACCAAGCTGCTTGGCGATGGTCTTGCAGCCCATTCCAGCCTTTTGTAGGTCTACAATCTTGTCCCTGACATCCTTGGAGAGCTCTTTGGTCTTGGCCATGGTGGAGAGTTTGGAATCTGATTGATTGATTGCTTCTGTGGACAGGTGTCTTTTATACAGGTAACGAGCTGAGATTAGGAGCACTGGGAGCCAGAAATCTTTTTGATTGAGAGGGGGTCAAATACTTATATCCCTCATTCAAATGTAAATCAATTTATAACATTTTTTACATGCGTTTTTCTGGATTTTTTTGTTGTTATTCTATCTCTCACTGTTCAAATAAACCTACCATAAAAATGATAGACTGATCATTTCTTTGTCAGTGGGCAAACGTACAAAATCAGCAGGGGATAAAATACTTTTTTCCCTCACTGTATATATATATATATGTATGTATATGTATGTGTGTGTGTATCTATGTATGTATGTATGTATGTATATATATGCTTTGTTACATCAGTAACACACTACGCCGCCAGGGACTCTAATCCTGCAGTGCGAGATGTGTCCCCCTGCTTAAGCCAGTACATGTCCAGGCCCGTCTGAAGTTTGCTAGAGTGCATTTGGATGATCAAGAAGAGGATTGGGAGAATGTCATATGGTTTTATGGTCAAAACTCAACTCGTCGTGTTTGGAGGACAAAGAATGCTGAGTTGCATCCAAAGAACACCATACCTACTGTGAAGAATGGGGGTGGAAACATCATGCTTTGGGGCTGTTTTTCTGCAAAGGGTGTGGCTTCGTAAGAAGCATTTCAAGGTCCTGGAGTGGCCTAGCCAGTCTCCAGATCTCAACCCCATAGAAAATCTTTGGAGGGAGTTGAAAGTCTGTGTTGCCCAGCGACAGCCCCAAAACATCACTGCTCTAGAGGAGATCTGCATGGAGGAATGGGCCAAAATACCAGCAACAGTGTGTGAAAACCTTGTGAAGACTTACAGAAAACGTTTGACCTGTGTCATTGCCAACAAAGGGTATATAACAAAGTATTGAGAAACTTTTGTTATTGACCAAATACTATTTTCCACCATAATTTGCAAATAAAATCATTAAAAATCCTACAATGTGATTTTCTGGAGAAAAACAATCTCATTTTGTCTGTCATAGTTGACGTGTACCTATGATGAAAATTACAGGCCTCTCTCATCTTTTTAAGTGGGAAAACATGCACAATTGGTGGCTGACTAAATACTTTTTTCCCCCACTGTAACTGTTTGTTACATGCAATATTTGCTTTGTGGACTTCACCGGACATTCTGATTGTGCTCACATTTTCAGACAGGTGTAGACAATTAAAATACACATTGTGATCTGATTGTGATCAGATCTTCCTGACCACCTCCGGAGGTAGTCAGGCACGCATGGTGTCTGGGTATCTTACAAGTGTAGACTGATCTGGACAATGAAATCATTTAAATCATCACTATCCCGCCTACTAAAATCATTGACAGGTGGCACCATTGACTTAAGGCATCAATATGTCTCTTAAAATAAATAAATATTGTTTTGAAAGAATAGCTGTTAAATATTTTGCATAAATGGAGGGACCAAAATGCGTACACAATGGACAGATATGAGACATTTTAATACCCTGTGCAGACATATTTCTGAAAATGTGGACACAATCAGAATGTAGATGAGATCAGGACAAAGGACACATCTTAGCGGCAGGTATAAATTAGGCTATTGTCTGACTTCTAAACTATGTCTTCATCCTTCTCAAAAATAGTCTGCTGAACTTATTTAGGCTTGCCATAACAAAGGGGTTGAACACTTACTGACTCAAGATTTCAGTTTTTCATTTATAATGAATTCGTCAAAAATTATATAAAAACATAATTCCACTTTGACATGTTGTTGTCCTGTTTCATGTAGCTATGCATGTCACTGGCTTCACCTGCTCTATGTAAAGGTTTAACTTTACCTGACAATGCCAACTACTAACACAAAGTAGACAGACAACATCTGTGCCTCATCGCTTTGGGTACTGAGACATTGACAGCATTCCACCTTTTAAGCTTCTTTTAAACAGTTCAGGGTTCAGGTTTATTCTGTAAAGTGAATGGCTCTTGTAAACTTATTGTAAAAAGAAGATGTCTTTCTTTGGTGCGAGGGGAGTTTAAGTACTGCAAGCTAAAAGGCAGTTATAGTTATAGGGCCTTGCTAGAACATGGCCTGTGAGGAAAAATGGATCAAACATGGTCAAATAGTCAAATGCACTTTGAAAAGTATATCGACAGAGGAGTCATGCACGTGCCCTCTTGGAATTGTCCTGTTTTACAAATATATACAGTATATGTTTGTTTATTAGTTTTTTTTCCCGCTGCAATACTACTAGCCACTTAGCAATTTTATGAAGTTAGCTTTAGCTAGCCCAGATAGGTTCCCAATCTCACAACTAGCTACCAAGAAGCCATTTCAGGCTATCAATCAAGTTAGAGTAGATAGCTAGTCTAGCTATCTTAGCTGGCTTGCCTGCTGGCAAGTTTCAAGTTTCAGGTTTTTAATGTCACGTGCACAAGTACAGTGAAATGCCTTTCTTGCAAGCTCTAAACCCGACAATGCAGTAATCAATAACAACGTAATACTAAAAATAACATTAGGTAGATCAAAAACAATCGAGAAATAGAAAGAAGAACACAAGAAGGTAAGAAAGCGTATTATTTACAAGGTCAGTCAGTTCCAGTAGCATATCTGCAATGTGCAGGGATACTGGAGTGGTAGAGGTAGATATGTATAGGGGTAAGGTGACTAGGCATCAGGATATATGATAAACCGAGTAGCAGCAGCGTATATAATGATTGTATGTGAGTGGGTGTTCGTGTGTGTAGAGTCAGTCTAAATGTATGTGTGTGTGTGAGAAAATGATGAAGTGGGTGTTTGTGTGTGTGATGGAGTGTCAGTGTGTGTGAGTATGTATATACAGACAGCTCAAGAGGTATGCTTAGATATGCAGAAATATATATATTTTTACATAGAATTAAGCATCATGATTGTCTCTAGATTGCAGGAAAAAGCTGTTTCAGGTGTTACATTTTTTACAATGATGTTTGTGGGAAAGAAATAGGTGTGTGGGATTGAGTGTTATAATTAAGCAATAAGGCATGAGGGGGTGTGGTATATGGCCAATATACCACGGCTAAGGGCTGTTCTTATGCACGACACAACGCGTGGCTGGATATAGCCCTTAGTCGTGGTACAGTGCATTCGGAAACTTCCAGAAGGACAACCATCTCAGCAGGACTCCACCAATCAGGCCTTTATGGTAGAGTGGCCAGACGGAAGCCACTCCTCAGTAAAAGGCACATGACAGCCCGCTTGGAGTTTGCCAAAAGGCACCTAAAGGACTCTCAGACCGTGAGAAACAAGATTCTCTGGCCTGATGAAACCAAGATTGAACTCTTTGGCCTAAATGCCAAGAGTCACATCTGGAGGAAACCTGGCACCATCCCAAGGGTGAAGCATGGTGGTGGCAGCATCATGCTGTGGGGATGTTTTTCAGAGGCAGGGAGACTAGTCAGGATCGAGGGAAAGATGAGCGGAGCAATGTACAGAGAGATCCTTGACAAAAACCTGCTCCATAGCGCTCAGGACCTCAGACTGGGGCGAAGGTTTACCTTCCAACAGGACAATGACCCTAAGCACACAGCCAAGACAATGCAGGAGTGGCTTCGGGGCAAGTCTCTGAATGTTCTTGAGTGGCCCAGCCAGAGCCCGGACTTGAACCCGATCAAACATCCCTGGCGAGACCTGAAAATAGCTGTGCAGCGACGCTCCCCATCCAACCTGACAGAGCTTGAGAGGATCTGCAGAGAAGAATGGGAGAAACTCCCCAAATACAGGTGTGCCAAGCTTGTAGCGTCATACCCAAGAAGACTCAAGTGTGTAATCACTGTCAAAGGTGCGTCAACAAAGTAGTGAGGAAAGGGTCTGAATACTTATGTAAATTTGATATTTCCGTTTTTGAATTGTAATACTGTATATTTGCAGAAATTCCTAAAAACATGTTTTTGCTTTGTCATTATGGGGTATTGTGTGGAGACTGATGAGGAAAAAATATATTTAATCAATTTTAGAATAAGGCTGTAACATGACAAAATGTGGAAAGAGTCAAGGGGTCTGAATACTTTCTGAATGCACTAGCCATATACTACAAACCCCTGAGGTGCCTTATTGCTATTATAAACTGGTTACCAATGTATTTAGAGCAGTAAAAATTAAATTTTTACTCATTTAGCAGACATTCTTATCCAGAGCGACTTAGTTAGTGCATACATTATTATTTTTATTTTTTTACTGGCCCCCCGTGTTTTTGTCAGTTATTCTGCGCTCTAGCACACTCAGAAGAAAGTGCTCTGAAATCGGAGTAGATAGCCAGAGCGAATTTACCAGCTCTGTCTATCAACAGTTGTCGCATTGACATCATGAACATTCTATTGAAATGGTTACTTGGATAGTGGAGTTTTTTATGATATGCAGCTAGCTAGCTAGCTAAACAATGAACCATAATCCCAACTCATGATGTTACTACCCTGCATGAATCTGCAGGTAGCTAACCAACCAGGTTCAATGTTAGCTAGCTAACATTAGGCTATAACAATCAAAGCAAATGGCTCTGATATACTAATAATATTACCACACAGATCATACACGTAACGTTAGCTAGCGAGCCAGCCAGCTAACGTTAGCTAGCTAGCAAACAGTACACTTTAACTTGAAATGAAAACGACTTTCTGACTAAATTAGAAATGTGTAATATCTGAAATTGTAGCTAGCTAGACTATTTTACCCATATACATGGATGGATGCTTCTCCCTCTCTGTCACGGAAGCCATGGTTGCCCTTAGTTTGAAGATGTAATCTGGAGACAGGTGCTTTCTCCATCTCCTTAGCTATCATGCTCTAATTTCACTTTCAAAACTCGATCTCTCGGCATGTCCAGCCCACTCATTATCTCAGCCAATCATGGCTAGCGGGAAGGTTGCAGTCTTTTTCTGTGGCTAAACCAGCTAGGCTTTTAATTTAACAATGGTATTCGTATTTACAGATGGCATACACATTTGTTATTAAGGCACATGAAAGTTAATATGTTCCAGAAGGCATTTCTGCCATTTAGATTTTTCAAAAAAGTTTACGTTCAAATAGCTCTCCTGTGAAGTAGTGATGCGCGACATACGCCTAGTTTCCTGAAACGAGTCACATTTTGTAATGCAGAATGACTCATCAAACATGAGTACGCATACACACAAACTTTTCACACACTCAGGTTACCTACCAGTTCTGACCTCCCATGACCTCTAAATGTATTCCATAGGACATGGCACAGGAAACCCCTCAGTGCATTAGTATCCAGGTCCAGTGTCTGGGCTAGGGCTTTGTAGGTGAATATGAATGATATGATGGTTGATGGTCTGTAATGCAGATGTATGGCCACATCCTCATTCTGTCCCCTGTAGCTCAGTTGGTAGAGCATGGCGCTTGCAACGCCAGGGTTGTGGGTTCGTTTCCCACGGGGGGGCAGTATGAAAATGTATGCACTCACTAACTGTAAGTCGCTCTGGATAAGAACGTCTGCAAAATGACTAAAATGTACCAAATAGTATATGTCAAACTGGGTGGATCATACCTTGTTAAAGGG
This sequence comes from Coregonus lavaretus, assembly GCF_964263955.1. Classification (NCBI taxonomy): domain Eukaryota; kingdom Metazoa; phylum Chordata; class Actinopteri; order Salmoniformes; family Salmonidae; genus Coregonus; species Coregonus lavaretus. Next base: position 15,749,220 of record NC_139991.1, on the reverse strand, counting down.
GACATTATATAGTCTACACTTCTGGATCCTGGGGTAAAGGTAAAGGCAGTCCTAACGTAATACTACCTTGGGCTACAAGGAGTTGACATGCTCCTATAGAGGTAGAAACATCTTAAACCATGAACCACATCTCAATCACATTGTTGAGTCCCTGGATCAGATGGGATTTCCTAGCCCAGGGACCATCACCCAGTGGGGAAACGTGGAAGAGAGAAACTGATTGACGATGGGCCCAACCCTCTCTTCACACGACACTAATGGAGCTATCAGCCAGATTACAGAATCTAGCCGACAGTCATCGACCCAGACGAATGCTACATCGTGGATCCAGCAGCTCAGCCCTCTGTTAGAGGAGAAGAAGCCTGGACACACACAAACACAACACTCACTCAAAATTAGATCACCATCATCCCCATTCACAGTGGTGGAGATTCCATTTGCACAGCCACTCACCCTTTTGATGGTCTTATCTGGAGGGTGAAGCTTGGTTTGTTGGGATGGAGGGGATGAACACAGAGTTTTCCACTGGGGGATGAGGACTGGCCTGTTCTCTTCTCACACTGGAACACTTACTGAAGCTAGCAAACTGACATTAAGCACATTACCAACATACAATGTACAGTTCTATAGTGACACCCTCAATACACTTTTACCAATATGACAGAAATGACAGAAAATTAAACTAATGCACACAGTACGGATGTAAGTGTGACTGCTTGTGCATGTGCGTTTACTGTTTGTGAATTGTTGTATGTTGAATGCTGTGAGTGTGCATGTGTGAGGTCCTATGCTTGATGGCTGTTTCACAATGCTCAGCCCTGTGATGGAGTAGAGATATTGTCAATTATTCAAATTTCCAACAATAAAAAAATGCATGTTTATTTTCATAATCTCTGTGCGTCAGCCAGCGATGCACATTCATCACTGTTTATAAAAATGAGCCTGACTCACTCTAAGCACCTTATTCGTCCCTGTTCTCGTAATTACCCATAAATTAATAACATCTGACTGTGAGGGTTTATTACTTGCGATTCAGACCTCCTAACTTTGTTAAAGGAAAAAATATGAAGGGTTATACAGCGAACAATCTCCTGATAATTAACAGGAAGATAAACAAAACATAAATTTGGATATTGCGTTTATTTGGACTACCACTCAAATATGCGTGAACCACGCCATTTTAATTAAAAGATAAATCTATGTGACACTCTGCTTCCAAGTTAATTATTCGGCGCTGTATAATAAAAAATAAAACCCATTAAACATGCCACGCAGTGTATTTCTCCATTAACAGTAAAAAGTGCTCGCGCTGGGGACAACATTTCAAATTCACTGGGTTTTCTACCCCTCGCGTATCTCTCCAGTTCCTCCTCATTTTCTTTGTCTTTCTCTGCAGACTGACACTCAAAATATAAAGTATCAGTCCTACATTTTCTTTATAGGCATAATAGTGATGGCTTTACTGGTGAGACGTAACAGGTGGTGCTCATTACGGTTTATGAAAGCCTTATTCAGTCTTATCTGGTGCCACACATCACCAGCTTCTTTTCTATTTGACAGTCTTAAAATGTTATGGCACCTTGGATGAGCTCTATCAGTGTGTTCTGTGGCTGTGTGCGTGGGTTCTCCTGGAATATGTAAGTGTCTATAGACTGACAGTAACAAATCCTGTGTGTGGTAATAACAGTAATCAGTGCTATAGTACTCACATATACAGGTAGGTGTGTAGGCACAACTAGATTACATCAGGTGTTATTGGCAGTGAAGGAGTTACATGCTCAGTTCTGAACTATTAAGATTAAGATTACTAAGGGAAGGCCTATCACAAGAGTAATATTATGTTGCATGTTGGGCTTGAAAAAAAACAGGCAGTATTCCAAGAGGTAGAGGTTTTATTGCGTAAAACACTGGATAAAATGTACTGCTTCAAATACTTTAGAACTTCCTAACAGCAGAAAGAGTCAATGAAACATTACTTTTGAATGAAAAACAACTTTGATTTACCGTTATCAGAATTGTTTTCCTCTTCTGTAAAACTGATGTAGAATAATAAATAATGCCCAATAATTATATTTAAATACCAAGTTGTCTACTGGTTGTAAGCATAAAGCAACAAAATCCTCTACTTACTTTACCTCCAATATAGAAATATTCTTCATTTAGGAATGTGGACAGTATCATGACCATGATCATGTAGTACAGAGAGAAATACATAGAAATTATTTAACTTATTTCTTAGCGCAGGGATGTTCAGGATCTAATTGCACATTTGTATCTGTTTCTTAATTGAATCATGACAAACATGGGTTATTTTGAAATACAGGCAGGTAAACAGTAAGGGATGGACGAACACGTCACAGAGAATGGCAACCAATGATGTTTCCAGTGTCATAAACAGCATTATTGCCGTATCGCATAGCTTGAAACTTACAGATATACTGAAAAACCTGAAAAGTGCTAGAAATGGAATGTGATTTTTTTTCTTTAGAGTTAATTTTTTACTTTTTTGTAGTTGTTTTTTTTCTGTAATATAGTTAGGTAGGCACACCCACACACACGTTCATACACACACGAAAAAGCAAGCGACTGGCACAGTCACCAAGAACACAGTAGTGCATTTAAACCTAAAGCTCACTATAGTCATTTTAGTTTTATCTCAATGTTGTGGCTCCATGGTAGAGATCATACAAACAGTTGCATTACATTGATCGACTCGATTTGAAGTAAGGCAGTGCAAACTATGCTAGGAAAGCAAATGAACAAAAAACACTAAGTAGATCGCTGAATGGCAGAAAAGTCCTAATTAAAAGGACCCCATTTAAACCACGACTGCATTCTGTACATATCCATACTTTCTTTATTTCTTTATTTCTCTTGTTTCTGTCTTTCTTTCTTTTCTTATTTCTCTCTCTCAACTGATAGGAGCAGTGTATTTGACCGGACTGTAAACTCCTCTAGGCATAGCTGTGGTGTTAAGGCCCTGGGGTTTAAATGCTTAGCTCTCCTTGGCTGTGAGGGAAGATATTGACTTTCTTAAAGTCCGGATCATTTCTCTTTATCAGAAACATTAAACATCCCCCCATATTCCCATATCAACACAATAAAAAGCATAATCTTCTGTTTACCCCCCACTATCCAATAGCATTCAGTGAAAGGAGGTATACTGAAAGTTGAAACGCTTTTTTGCCCTTTAAGCAGCTTGATTTTATAGGATCAAAACTATATGGTTTGTTAATTGTTTCAGTAAAGTAACATATAGAAAATCAACACAAACAACATGCTATATTTATACTCACAAAATGCTTTGTCCGAAACCTAAAAATGAATTGGAAAATCAATTTTTAGAAAAGGTTGTTTTGTCAATTTTTTTACTAAAACGTTTAAATTAGAGACAGGGAGCAGGATGGTTATCTCTATTTATTATTGCTCATTCTGAAGCTGCTTTAGAAGAGCTTATAAGAAGATAGTCCTGCATCGTGTCTTAGAAAACATGTTCTGTGACTTCCTTCATTAGATTTCAGAGTCACACTCTTCATATAAACAAAACATTCAACCTCTGACTAAAGTTACAGTACATCAAGTTGTAGAGGTCCCAATTCCACTATGAGGTCCCAATTCCACTATGTACATCTTCACTATCTACACTTTCAATTTCAAAGAACAACCACCCACCTTAGAAATAGACTTCACCATTATCTAACATAAAAGTTAAATGAAATAAAACACATTCAATTAACTCCACCTCTCAGTGTCTGGTAAGGTGATATCCAAATAAATGACAATATTGCACAGAACACATCTCTGTGACTCTAATGGCTCCTTTAAATACATCATTGATTTTTTTTCTTCCAGAGGCCATGTTGGATTTTAGTCGTTTAAAAGAGACAGAGAAAGTGGAGGGGGAGTAGGAGGAGGGTGGCTCTGGCCAGCTGATGGAACTGAGTTTGACCCCCTCACATGTCGGCCAAGGTTAGGTTACTCCTGTAGTGCAGTAGGGACAGAGGGCTGAGGGTGGAGGGGGCTGGACTGCTGGGTCGAGAAAGATGAAAAAGTAGAGAGGGGGGGTTGAATTGATTTCCTCTGCGATGACAACTCCAGTCAGGCTGGCACCAAGGCCCCCCCACCACTTCCGCTGCCTGCCCCAGCCTCCACTGGCTGCTCATCATTCGCCCTCTGCAAATGGCAGCCGCCGGTGTCATGTTCTGAGGGGTGTGTTCAACAGGCTCTTCCATCTTCCCCAACTGTCGCTAAATCGTTTACAGGATCATTTTTCTGATAAAAGCACTTTTTTTGACAAAAGTCACTATAAGGATTTTTTCATTTTTCATTTTTTTCTTTTTTAATATAGTCGTCTCCACTATTTGTTACATAACTACATTTAACATATATGTACTTAGTTTTATATTAATGAATAGATGCATTTCTTCAGGACCCATCTTAAAGAATGCTCTACCCATGGTATGTGTAGTTTATATGCATGTTATGTTATTGTTACTAACCTAATACACACTGAGGATGTCCTGCGAGCACTGGGTAAAACAGTACAGTCACTGATGCCCCCCTTTGTCTGGCTGTGCTCTGGGAGTAGGCGAACTGAGTAGTCCCTGTTATGTGGCTCTAGTGAGTACAGTAGTTGTAGAGTTGAAGGCTGGCACCTCCATGCCAGGTGACATCAGTCATGGATGCAGGGGGTCTCCAGAGAGAGGGGGGTCGGCCATGCCCCACTGGGTTCCCATGGGGTAGCTGGTGGTCCCATCCTCAGAGTTCCCTGAGGCGTCCGAGTCGACGCGGGAGCGTTTGAAGCGGCGGTCAGGGTACTGGCTGTTGTCAAAGGGCATGCGGTGGACACACAGGACATGGGTCTTCAGGTTGCCCTTCTGAGAGGCACTGTAGGAGCAGTACCTGCACTGGAACGGCTTCCGACCCCCCTGACCTCCGTGACCTGTACGAGGACAACAAGAGAGCGACAACAGTCAGTCACCTCATCATTACTCAGTATTACTTTATCAGAATGTAAAATTTGCTCTTTCACTGAGGTATTCACTACAACTGTACAGTCTGTCTACTACACAGTGCGTTAGCTTTAGTAGTCTCCTGAGATTTGTCTTTAAAACTCTTTCAATGCTCTCTCTTTTGATATGCATATTTTCAGAGGAGCAGAAGTGGTTCCCTCTGAACGTTGTAGTGTTTTAGCGGTATACTGCATAAGCTGTATTCTTCACCACTCCCAACAGTTGTATGTGCTCTCTAGATTGGATTTGATCATCACTGCAGCAAACACAATGGCCCCTTAATAGCCCACGCCGTTTGTTTGAGCGATGTAGAATACGTGCCCATCATAACCGACTTAACTTATCTCGCTCATCCACCGAGTGCAAACCAAGACACTTTCTGTTGTACACTACTTCAGGTAATTTTTAATAACGGTTCATTTTCTCTCATTTGTTTTTCTCCAATTCAATTTGAGATGCAGTAAATCAAATTAACATAATGTATAGATGCTATGTAGGTGCAGGAAATGTAAAGACGTGAAGAGAAAGATAGGAATTAAAGGTACACGAAACACATACACACACACACTGATTCATTGTGGTGCAGGATTTAGAGGCACTTTGTGTTTGCTGTTCTTACGCTGGCTTTGGAGTCTCAGCGGCTTTCAAATATCACAATGTCTGCTCAGGACCTACACAAAGGGGATTGCTACAACTTTTTGGAGCTTTAGATGTTCCAGTTGTCTGAATGTTTCGATAAGCGAGCCGGCGACACACAATGAAGGCCCCCTTTTATTCCTGTGCAGTTTAATTTCACACTCTCTTACATTACGGTAAGTCCGAGAGGCAGAATATCTCATCCCATTTTACACTTAGGGGGACCGAGTGTTGCCCCAAACAAGTCAACTCTATTCTTCTTCCCATTTCTTTCTCTTTTTTTCTGCACTTTTAAAATAAACACAGATCAGTTCTAACGTTGCAGCAAGGTCTATCCAAGGTAAAAAGTACAATCTAGAATTTTAACAAACTGGGTCTGAGATTTCCAGAGAGACTCCACTCATGCATAACACTGTAGGAATATGGTGCTTATCCTGGGTTGAATTGTAAACTGAATAGTTTCTTCCTTTCAAAAGAAGAAAACACACACGTATGGCCCCCCTTCCCTGCAGCATCTCTGCATAGTGTTGTTGAAATGAAGGGCGTCAGTCTGGCCTGTGCGTTCTGGGATTTATAGGGTGTGTGGTTTTGGACTGTGGAATGACAGATGCCTGGACCCAGCTGCATGGAGACAGCCATGCTTCTTAAGTTTCCATCTAATCCACCTACTCCGGCACACACTCCAATAACCCAAACAAATGGCCAGCACACAAAGACACACCAGCACCGCCCGCATAGATTATGCCCATGATGGTCCCCCTCCATTCACCCACCACCTCCCTCAGATATCAACACTTCTTCTGATTCTCTAGAGGGCTAACCCACACCTACTAACATCACCCACTTCAATCCCCCTACAGATCATACATCTGCACACAAACATGTTGGAATCTGCAAACCAGAATTGAGCTGCGTGTGTGTGTGTGTGTGTGTGTGTGTGTGTGTGTGTGTGTGTGTGTGTGTGTGTGTGTGTGTGCACGCGTGTGTTTGTGCTAGTGTAGTCGCCCACACAATCAGTCAGCAGGTAGACCAGTGCTGACTGTACAGGACAGATTTTTGTTTTCCCTTCATGACACACTCTGCTGGGCCATTGTGTGTGGAGGTGCCGAGTGACAAGAAACAGGAAAAATAGTTTTACTTCAGAAACCTCTCCCCCTCATTCCTTCTCTTGCTCTATCTGTCTCTCGCTTTCTCTCTCCTTTTCTTTCTCGTATTTCACTCTGTCTTTCCATCTTCCTTTTTCTTTCTCTCTTTCTCTTTCTCTCTCTTTCTCTTTCTATCCCTCTCTCTCTTGTATGTGTCCAGAGACTGTTCAAAACCCAACCCAAAGCTTTATCTGAAAAGACTGGTCTTGTTTTCATTAGTGTGGCATTATCTAGGTCTCCTAATTAACACCCAAAGGCCTTGAGCGTAAAGATCAGAGGGAACGAAGGGGGAGGAGGGGGAGGGAGGGGGTACTACCGCATCACTTCCTCAAACAACCCACTGTGTCCACTCACTCTGCCTGCACCCCCTACTTACCCCTCAGCCCTCCCTCTTCCACGCCTCGGAGAAGAGAAAGGCAGGAGGAGACCGCCCTCATTCCCCTTCACTCTCACCTCCTCCTCCTTTGCTTCCACCTCCTCACCCCTCCCTTGCCAGCCTCTCTAGTGCTGGGTGGGTGCAGATGGCTACTGTAGCTCGCTCCTTTTGCCCGCTCCCTAGCTAACAGAGATGTGTTGGATGCTGTCTGTGGTGAAGCGGACGGAGGAGGGTGCTCTCTGATCATGTTACCACGTAGAGAGTGAAGTAAGAGAGATCCATGATGTGCTGCTATGATCCTATCTCTCTCCTCTATTGCCATAGCCCCGATTTCTCCCTTTCCATCCGAACACCCCTCTCACTCTCTCTCTATCTCTCTCTCTCTCTCTCTCTCTCTCTCTCTCTCTCTCTCTCTCTCTCTCTCTCTCTCTCTCTCTCTCTCTCTCTCTCTCTCTCTCTCTCTCCTAGTGAACGTCGAAGTGTAACAGCCCTACCACTGCCTCCCTCTGGTGGCTCCCTCTATAATCCACACACGAACAATGCTTCTACAAACCTGTACACACACATTGACAAACGCAAACTTATACACATATGTTCAAACACACAAATCTGCTCACAAACATACACATTCATGCACACTAAATGTTCACATGTACATGAAGCCTCCCACACAGACACACACGCTCCCACGACAGTGCCTTGGCATGTAATCAAAACCACTCTTATATAAATTCCATCTGATGCCAGTGCTACCATCTGTGAGACAGCACTCCTCACCTACGTCTGCAGGCAAGAAGCCACTCTCCCCAAAGCCTGACAACAGAGCAAGTGTGTGTGTATGTGTGTGTGTGTGCGTGCGTGTGTGTGAGAGTGTGTGTGAGGGTGTGAGGGAGGGAAGAGAGAGGGGAAAATGATTAATTTGCAGAATGCTTGTGATTTGCTCATATATTATTATAACAGCTCATCAGCACATGACGAATCCCCAGCCCTGCACAGCAGAAAGAAGCTGCTGGGCTTCAGCACTTTCAGTGTGTATCTCTGTGTATGTGTGTCTGTGAGGGTGTGTGTGTGTGCAAGAGGTAGATTATGTGCCGGTGATAGGTTTGGTGTTTAAGTGTGTGTTCATATAAGTATGAGGTGTGTGTGTGTGCACAATTGTGTGTGTGAACATTTCTGTGTGTGTGTTTGTGTGTGTGTGTGTGTGTGTGTGTGTGTGTGTGTGTGTGTGTGTGTGTGTGTGTGTGTGTTGGCACCTGACAGACTGCAGAGCCTCTAATGACTTTCAGATGCTCACAAACAGTCATTCTACCCTGAGAATTAAGGGAAAAGGCTGTGGGGGGGAGAGAGAGGAAAGCTAGTCTGTCTCATTTCCGCCCTGTGTGTTATTAAGGGTTTAGATGCATGACACACATTACAGGTACTCTAACACACAATTACTTACAGTGTACTATACACTGATTGACCAGTGGCAACGGCTTCATGTTAACATCTGTTATGTCAATGGTGTGATAGGGGAGAGTGGGGCATGTTGAGCCATATTTTACATTCCGCATCACTACGTCAAGGAAAATATAGTATTCTTTCTAGCAAATATATCTACATATATTTCAGGATGTTGTGTATCCGTGGAAATAATCAGAATTCATGTAAACATAACAGTTTTGAAAACATAGCAGAACTTACCCCGGGTAAGATGTATTTGAGGCTACTAAGCCCATGAAACTGGTCCGCAAGATTTTTTATATATATAGCAAGCTCAGACTCCATGTTATCAGATAAGACCTTGGTGCCTCTGCTACTCTATCACAGCCTCTCGTCGCACAGGTACATGTTTGTTTTATTTTTGGTCAATGTACCTCTTCAGTGTCATAAGGTCTATTTTTTCATCCCTTGCTGCTGCTTGAATTGACTTTTTCCCTTCTCTCACTTCCTTGGCTGGTCTTTCAAGAACCTTAAGGGGAGCTAGACCCCTGCTTGTTTTACATTTGTATACACAGGGCATGATGATGTCTGCTCTGTAACAATAAAAATGCACTATCGTGAGTTCATATGCATAATAAATTGCAAAAATACTATGCATATTATGCATAAAACTGACCAAATGTAATCATAATTTGTATGGGGTATGTTGAGCCATTTGCACAATTTACCCCAAAGCAACCATTTGACTATATAAGCCCACACAGCTACAATGATACACTTTCATGCCAGGTTTAGGACCTCATATTATAGCTTATAGATACCCCAACTGATGTATAAAACACTCTTAAAACGATCTACTTTGGTTTAGATACAAGCATCATGAAACCTATAACACAATAAATGAATTTGACTTTGTGAAAATCAGTTTTCTGGACCTAACTTGCTTACCAATTTTTCCATGTGGTTTCTTCCTTCACAGACTCCATGAAAGGATGACCTCTTTCTAAATATGATTCAGTTTGTTAATGGTTTCCTAGAAAAGAAGGGCTGGCTTAACTAACCCTTTGGCACAATTTACCCCACTCTCCCCTAAAGTTCAATCCCAATACCCCCCCTTAGCCCTCCCCTTAGCCCCCTCCCCCCCTTCATTTTGCGCGATCCCGCGATCCCCATCGAGTCATAGTGGTATCCCAATTCAACTTTGAGCAAGGTGTAGTGCCTTTTCAGCCCTCTAGTTTGCTCTCCAAACAAAGCGAATCGAGATGCAGACTTTCTATCAAGTGTTTCCCAAAACTCCCATGAAGCGCTGTTACCCAACCCTGGAGAGTTGCTTCAAGAATAATGTCTGACAAAAATACTAGAATTTAAGCAAATGTAAGTAATTTTAACTTCATAACGAATCATGCAAAAAAATGTACAGTTAAGAGGAATATGTTAGTTAATAAAGAGACAAACGATTATGCATATTTCTTTGTCATAACGTTAACTTATGAAAATTGCTATTTAACAAGCTATCTGACTAGCTAACATTAGCCAGCTAGCTATACATTTAGATTGCTAGATGGCCGTTTGACATTTGTATTAATTGTAATTTGTTATGTTTAAAGGGATAGTTCACCCAAATTACAAAATTGCATATTGGTTTCCTTACCCTCTAAGCACTACGGACAAGGCTTGACAGCAATCCATGCTTTGGTTTGGTTTCTCTGGCACTGTTTCCAAATGCTAATGTTTAGCATTTATGGCACAAATCCCATCCAATTCCTGGTACCGATATTAGCATTTTCCATGCATCATGTCCAAATCATCCAAAAGTATCTACAACTGATTGTGAAGCTCAACAAAGTCACTTATAGATGATTTGCTAATATTGGTACCATGACTTGAATGGGATTCGTGCCACAAATGCCACAAAGTTTTAGCATGTGTGCCACAAATGCTAAAATGTAAGCATTTGGAAAATGCAATGACACCTTGTCCATAGACTGCTTACAGGGTAAGGAAACTAATGTGTCGTTTTGTAAATGGGGGAACTATCCTTTTGTTTTAGGTACTCCTGAGCAAACCAGGCTGTCATCTTGTGAAACCAAGTGGATGTAAGTGGAAGCATTTACTGCAAATTGAATGAACAATTTTGTAAGCTTGCCTTGCTGTTCATTAAAAAAAAGTAAGTCAATCACTTGTCAATGTTCTTTATTGTAGCTAGTAATGTTAACGTTAGAGATTGAAGATATTTGCCATGTAATGCAGCCGAAGTAACGTTGCTAACTCTTTTCTTGCTTATTGTGTAGTGGAGGATAACATACGTATGGACCCTTCAACCTTTGGTCTAAATATTAGTTGCACTTGTTAATCATGACTGTTACATGTCAAACTGCTATTATGTAATGAATGTTCCTGCTTCAATACTACTCTACAATACCTTGAATCACAGCCACAGCAGCCAGAGGATGGCTACATTACGGCACGTTGTTGTTTTGCAGTTCTCATTTGTTGCTCATATGGTAAGTACATATTTGTTGCATGAGAAATATAAGGAAAGCTATTACTGCTGCCAGTACAGGCATTGTGAAAAACACAAGGCTTTTCGTCAATGAATTGCATGGTAGGCTATCCTTTGGCGGCTTCTGCTGTGTGCAAGTGATGTCCCTTTCCTTAGGGTTATTTACCTCTCCCTATCATTAGTTGCTTTGTTTTTGAGAGACACTCCACTTTTTTTTTTTTCACCACAGAGGGACACTTGAAAATGAGGCTAAGGCGGGGGGGTATTGAGATTGAGCCTAAATTTAGAAATAAAGAATGGCACAAGTAAAGTTAACCAAGCCAAACCTTTTTCACTTGTATTAGAGAAACGTTGTCGCCAACTTTAAAATAGCCTTTTATATTGCTGTGTTTGAATTGCTATATATAATGATGACGACAATATGTTCTGAATAAATTACAATTTACACCATTATTAAAGGGATATTTCGGGATTTTGGCAATGAGACCCTTTATCTACTTCCCCAGAGTCAGATGAACTTGTGGATCCCATTTGTATGTCTCTGTGTCCAGTATGAAGGAAGTTAGAAGTAGTTTCGCGAGCCAGATACCCATAGACTTCCAGTCATTGCACTAATGCTAGTTAGCAATTGCGCTAGCGCTAGTTAGCAACTTCCTTCAAACCGCACGCAGAGACATAAAAATAGTATCCACGAGTTCATCATACACTGGGGAAGTAGATAAAGGGCCTCATTGCCAAAATCCCAAAGTATCCCTTAAGCAATACATTTCTGTGGGATGTAAAGAAAAAAAACATGTGAACTGTACAGGGAAGTCCTTTAATATCACTAAGCAGTCTCTAATGAACATGTACAGTATATGGAAACATACAGTATCCTTATATGTAAACATATGTGATAACAGAATTATGTGTATATGTACAGATATGTACAGAATGTGCATGACAGAGAAAAAAAGTAAGGTGTTCGAGTCCCTAGAAGAGACACATACCGAGAGAGGTAAGCGTGTGTGTTTGTGTTTGTGCATGGGTTTGAGAGAGAGTGTTGTGTATCAAAGAGTAGCGCTATGATCCATTCCTCTGAAGAGGTATAAAAAAGTGAAGTTGCATCTGAGGAGAGAGAGAGCCACAGAAGGTGTGAGCAGTAAAATGTGATGCACCATCTGTCAGCCAATAATAACCTGCGTGTTGTAAAGGCTCAGCAATTACTCAACAAACAGCACTCCCAAACACCCAAGTACCATCTCACTCTCCATGTCCAACCTATACACCTACACCCCCTTATCCTGACATATAACCCTGTCTGGGGCATCCTAGGCATCATTTCTAAACGTTGCAGTACACTTAGAAAAAAGGGTTCTTCGACTGTGCCCATAGGATAACTGTTTTTGGTTCCAGGTAGGACCCTTTTTAATTCCAAGTAGAAACCTCTGTGGAAAAAGTTCTACATGGAACCCAAAAAGGTTCAACCTGGAACCAAAAGCGTTCTCCCTGGAACCAGAAAGGGTTCTTCAAAGGGTTCTCCTATGGGGACAGCCGAACAACCCTTTTAGGTTCTAGATAGTACCTAAGAGTATTCTGTAGAGCGGGGCGATATGGACAAAAATCCATATTGTGATACATATCCTGAATTGTTGCGATAACAATAAATAGAACGATAAGTTTATCAAATTAATGTTCAAGAAAGAAGACGAGTAGGTGGCCAGTATGTTGCAATAAACTTGCTGGAAGGTAGGCCATTTAGAGGCCTAGCTTCCCACTGCCCTCATCTAATATTAATGTTCACCACAGTTTTTTTTCAATTATCCTTTAAACTACTACTACTACTTTGATGGTTATAGCAATCAATTGTCCCATTAACAACCAACCATATTAGCAAACGTATTTCAATTCAAACTTCACATTTCTCTAGTATAGGCAACTTATTTTAATGAATGATATCAGCAAAAGGCCTGCGATAAGTGATCGGTATGGTCAGGGTCGATTATTTTCGGTTTATCGTCACAGCTCTATGTTACAGTAGCAGCCATTCATTGGTGGCATGGATCTGTAAACATCAGACAGGAAAATGTAATGGCCGAGAAAAAGCATTAGAACGTATATGTCACGTTCGTTGAATGACGGGACAGACCAAGGCACAGTGTGATATAAGTACATGTTTATTAACGTATTAAACACTCGACAAAACAATAAACGAAACGAAACGTGAAGTCCAAGGTAGCACACACAACATACCTTACAAGGAACAAGATCCCACAACCCACTAGTGCCAATAGGATGCCTAAGTATGATCCCCAATCAGAGACAACGAGCGACAGCTGCCTCTGATTGGGAACCACACCGGCCAACTAGAATACAAACATAGAAAACGCACAACAAAGAATATACACACCCTGACTCAACATTTAAGCGTCCCCTGAGTCAGGGCGTGACAGTACCCCCCCCCCCCCCCCCCCCCCAAAGGTGCGGACTCCGACCGCACAACATAAACATAACAGGGTAGGGGCTCGGGGCGTGACGACCTCTCACTCTCCGCCTCCCTGTTGCGCCCCTGGTCTGGTCTGGACCTCGGCGCGCTGCTTCCCCTCTCCTTCCTCCCACGATACGCCAGGCCCTGTCTGGACCCTGGTGTGGGAGACCCCGAACCTGGAGAGGGGCTGACGTCATGGTCTGGACAGGAGCCGCTGACCGGAGCTGGACTGGGCACCGGTGGAGCGGACAGCTCTGGCTCCGGAGTGGAGCCGCTGACCAAAGCTGGATCAGGCACCGGTGGAGCGGACTGCTCTGGCTCCGGAGTGGAGCCGCTGACCGGAGCTGGACTGGACCCCGGTGGAGCGGACTGCTCTGGCTCCGGAGTGGTGCAGCTGACCGGAGCTGGATCAGGCACCGGTGGAGCGGACTGCTCTGGCTCCGGAGTGGAACAGCTGACCGGAACTGGATCAGGCACCGGTGGAGCGGACTGCTCTGGCTCCGGAGTGGAGCAGCTGACCGGTGCCGGACCAGGCACCGGTGGAACGGGCACGGGCCGTGCCGGACTGGACAAACGCACCACTGATCTGGTGCGAGGAGCAGGCACGGGCCGGACCTGACTAGGTACACGCACCACTGGCATGGTGCGAGGGGCAGGAACGGGCCGGGCCGGACTAGCGATGCACACCACTGGCTTGGTGCGAGGAGCAGGAACAGGCCGGGCCGGACTGGCGACGCGCACCACTGGCTTGGTGCGAGGAGCAGGAACAGGCCGGGTCGGACTGGCGACGCGCACCACTTGCTTGGTGCGAGGTGCAGGAACAGGCCGGACTGGCGACGCGCACCACTGGCTTGGTGCGAGGAGCAGGAACAGGTCGGGCCGGGATGGCGACGCGCACCACTAGCTTGGTGCGAGGAGCAGGAACAGGCCGGGCTGGGCTGGCGACGCGCACCACTGGCTTGGTGCGAGAAGCAGGAACAGGCCGGGCCGGACTGGAGACGCGCACCACTGGCTTGGTGCGAGGAGCAGGAACAGGCCGGGCCGGGCTGGCGACACGCACCACTGTCTTGGTGCGAGGAGCAGGAACAGGCCGGGCCAGACTGTGGAGGCGGAATGGAGGTCTAGAGCGGAGAGCTGGCACAACCCATCCTGGCTGGCTGCCCACTTTCGCACTACACGTGCGGGGTGCTGGCACAGGACGCACTGGGCTGTGCACACGCACTGGCGATACAGTTCGTAGAACTGCCGCAGGATATGAGGGACCAAGGAGGCGTACTGGAGACCAGGAGCGTTGAGCCGGCACACCCCGTCCTGGCTGGATGCCCATCTTCGCACGGCACGTGCGTGGTGCAAGCACAGGACGTACAGGACTGTGCCGGCGCACTGGCGACACAGTACGTAGCTCCGCATAACACGGAGCTTGCCCAGTCATACGCCTCTTCGCGTGAGTACGGGGAGTTGGCTCTGCTCTAACCCTAGGCTCCGCCAACCACCCCGTGTGCCCCCCAAAACATTTTTCTTGGGGCTGCTTCTCGGGCTTCCTCCTCGACCGGCCTCCTCCGTGTTGCCGTTGCTCCTCTCCTGCCTGGGCATCTAACTTAGCCCATGGTCCTTTCCCCGCAAATACCTCCTCCCATGACCACAAATTGGCCACCTGTGACATGGCCATCCGCTCCGCCTGGGCACGCTGCTTGGTCCTCGTTTGGTGGGATCTTTTGTCACGTTCGTTTAATGACGGGACAGACCAAGGCGCAGCGTGATATACGTACATGTTTATTAACGTAATAAACACTCGACAAAACAATAAACGAAACGAAACGTGAAGTCCAAGGTAGCACACACAACATACCTTACAAGGAACAAGATCCCACAACCCACTAGTGCCAATAGGCTGCCTAAGTATGATCCCCAATCAGAGACAACGAGCGACAGCTGCCTCTGATTGGGAACCACACCGGCCAACATAGAACTACACATACTAGAATACAAACATAGAAAACACACAACAAAGAATATACACACCCTGACTCAACATTTACGCGTCCCCTGAGTCAGGGCGTGACAGTCTACCCCAGGGATTATCAACTAGATTCTGCCGCTGGCTGTTTTTATCTTGAGGATGGTCATGGGGCCGGAACATAATTACAAATAATTTGTAGACTGCAAATTGACCACATAAAGCCCAAACAGATATAATATTTGACTAAAACATAATCATTTCAAACCTTGCTTACATTTGTATATGAACATGTTGGCTCTATTATGCGTTGGAATACTTGAGAACAGATTTCCAAATTAAAATCACTTGGAGCTGATTTCCTGGTGTTTTTACAGTCTTTTATGTCCAACAATGAAAATTCCCCAAATTAATAATATATATATATATATATATATATATATATATATATATATATATATATATATATATATATATATATATATATATATATATATATATATATTTCTGCTCAGAAAACATGGGGGGCCAAATAAAACCACCCGGCACGCGGGCCGCCAGTTGGGGAACCCTGCTCTACCCTATTCAAACATTAAAGATCTTATATTTTTACTCTGACTCAAGGTACGTCTATTGATTTACCAAAAATATTTGTATTTATATCCAAAGCCCTGGAGGGATTTACTTTCTTTTTTTATTTCCCCAATATTAAGAGGTTTCAGAAGTCTGTGTGTGTTGATCTAAAACTTAAGTTTGGGGAATAGCGATCTGGTCTATTTCTCTGATTAACTAGAAAAACCAACACACACATAACACTAAGGAATACACTTAAGGAGAGGCAGAGGGGAGGGGGTGTTGATGCATCAAAGAAAGCTAAAAAGTCATCACTGGGGATTCAGTCCCATGTTAAATACTGAACTAGATTATTAATTGCTGTACCAGGAGCTGTTAATAAGTTCCTCAAAATAGTGTCCCTTTCTATCCCTCTCTCCTTCTTTGTCTCTATTCCACTAAAACTGTTGTTTTCTTAGTGTCTGTAGATGCCATTCAACTAGGACTATAAACCACATACAGTAAGTTCACACTTCTCCAGTGGTCAGACACTCTGTACCTGCACCTTCAGTGTCAGAGTGTCATCTCTGTTGAGCAGACACAAACTGGGGCCTCTCCCACTGTGATTGGCTGAGGGCTGTTAGGGTTTATCATGTGATGAGGCTTGTATGGCAGCTTGTCTCAGCAGGACCAGGTCAGTGTGTGTGTGTGTGTGCATGCGTGTGCGTGCGTACGTGTGTGCGTGCACGAGTGTGCATGCGCGCATGTATGTGTGTGTCCGTGCGCACGTGTGTGTGCATGCATGTGTCCAGGAGCAGAGAAGCTGGCCTGGGGATGGACAGTTCATGAGCGTTCGTCTCTACTCCAGCTTTATTCTCCCACTGTCCCTCAAGAGCTAAAGACTGCACTGTCTGTTGCTGACCTGTCACTGCAGACAGATAACAGATGCCCAAGTCTGTAAGAGTGTAGGCTACAGTCTCTGTAGCTAGAAACAATAACCAAAAGAGGGAGTGAAAGAGAGAAAGAGTGCATTTGGACTGAAAGATAATAAACCAGTTATACTGTAGATAAGCCTTGTGGTAACTTCCTTTTGACCTTTATAGAAAGAATGATAAAGGATGATAAAGATGAACCCTCGTCAAAAAGGAGCATTATGACTGAAGCAGTAGCTAACAGAGGACAGAGAGTGATGTGTGTGTCAGGCTAACCGTGGGAGCTGAACAGCCAGAGGAGACAGTGTCCTAAACAGAGCAGATCATGTCAGCTCGCCCCGATACATGCCAGGTGTTGCTCAAGGCCTCTGAGCCAATTAAGAAAAAAGAAAAACAACAGAAGAGAGGACGAATAAAAACATCACACTTCCCATGGGCTCAGGAACAGAGGAGGGCAGGGATGAAAAAGTTTCCATATTGAGTAAGTCCCCTACAAGCTGCTCATATTGCCATAACATGATCTATCTCTCTCCTATGGCAGACATTACAAGGGCAACACGGTCTCTGGCCGTCACAAACATGTTTCCAGCACGGCTAAGTGGTCTGAGGGTATCAATAACAGTCACTGTGTTTCCAGGCAAGATGACTGGGATGAGGGTTATTGGAAAGCACTTCTTAATACAATCCATTATGATGAATAAGTACCTTTCTCAGTGACGATCAGTATAGAACAAGATCAAGACTTCACTTCCCTCTGTGTGAGATCGGGTTGTATTTTCAGCGTGTGATCTGCAATGTGTTATACGGTATAAATCTGGCGAAGCTTTATTTCCTGCAAAGCTTAAATTTCTTGGCTTATTTTTTCTGGCATAACTTTTTAAACCTTATTATCAGTGCTTTCCCCCTCGCAAGCTTTGCCTGTCCTTATCTCCCTCTGTCCTCCTCCTCCTCACCCTCCCTTCTCTTATTTTCTTTCCCTCCTTCTCTCTTCCCTTTGCTCGGCCTCTCTTCTCTCTTCCTCTCAGAGAGAGAGAGAGCCCTATTTGTCTGCTTTAAGTGAAATCACTCAATTCTCAAAAGTCAGTGGAGGACTTTGGAAAGGGGAGGGCCAGGAGAGGGCCACCTCCAAATAAGTTCCATTAATCACAAGGCAGAGTCTAATGTAACTAATATTTTACAATTAGAGGAGACAAGATGGAGCTAAAAGCCATCTATCTCCCTTACACCACATGATCATCGATTCATAAACCAGAGCCTGAGACTAGCACAGAGACACATTTACCAGGAAACAGGAGGCCAGGGGACTGTGTGTGTGTGTGTGTCTGTGTGTGTGTGTGTGTGCATTTTTTGAGAGATTACTCTACACTCTACAGTACATACAATGCAGTATTAACAGCATTTCAGTGTACTGTAAATATGCAGGGACTGTCTAAACTGATTGAGCAGAAGAGATTACATTATGTGGCAGATGACCAGTGTATGTCTGGATGTGGGTGTGTATGGGTATATGTGGGTGTGGGTGTGTATGGGTATTTGTGGGTGTGGGTGTGGGTGTGTATGGGTATGTGTGGGTGTGGGTGTGTATGGGTATGTGTGGGTGTGGGTGTGTATGGGTATATGTGGGTGTGGGTGTATTACCGAAAAGCATTACAGTGTGATTTCGGCTTAGAATCCCAAAAGACTACCGGTATTTCTAAAATTGAAATAACTCAACATTATGATCTCCCTGTCTATGAGAATAGCATCAAGTTTGTACAACCATATCTTATGGTTACAGATGGGTATGATTCAAATGACAGATCATAAGTAACTAGCACTTATGAGCATATATTTTCAACATTAAGTAGACTTGGTTATTCTACACTGTGGTTACGGGGTTGATAACATTTGATCAAATTGCACAGATGCAGTAATTCAGTATAAAAGGGTGCCATTTATTGTAGCATTCATTTTATAGTTTTATTCTATGATACTATTTTCATGAGTCAGTCGTTATGTGCCTTTCAGTGCAATGTGAAAACAGAGAAGGCAAAGTAGCTAGTTGCCTCCTGATGTGGTAAACGCTGGTCTTTAGCGCTCTCTAGTGGCCATGAGGGAGCAGTGCATAATGCAGAGATGCTGCCTGCAACATGGAGGCCTGTGAAATTAACCACAGCTGAACAAATGAGCGGGAGGACAGGTTCAACTGGAGGTCACCATCTGCCCAGTTACAACTGCTAGCACACTTGAACGGAGCCGTACCATCATTTTAAGCACATCAATCGCCGCCGCACACATTGCAGCACAATATGGCATGAAAGGGAAAGAGGAAATGGATACAGAGGGAGAGAGAGGAAGAGAGAGAGGCAACGGCAAGACAAGAGATGTGAGAGAGAGAGAAAAAAAATCGAAATGAAGGAAGAAGAAATGTTCATCAAGCTCTGAACAGGGTCATGAGGCAAACTGATGATGCATCACAGAACATCAAGCAATGAAAAAGACAGAAGAGCAGAATCGAATGAAAAATGACCTGATGTGTTCTTGAATCAGTGACACGTGCACGATCACATTCACAGTAGTTGAACAAACACACATTAATATCCTGGTTTTGATTAGGGACTCTTATCTATCTGATTTGTAACCATACAACACATCCTTCCTTTAAACACTATTTAATGCATATCACTACCAGAGAGAGAGAGAGAGACAGAGGGAGAAAAATAAATAAGTCAAATGGTTACTTTCTACGGATGTGAGTTTTATTAGGACCAGATCCCCTGCATCACAAGCGGCCCCACATCTGGTGCAGTGTAGCTGATCCGTTAAAAAATTAGTCAGGCATTGACCTGGGCCTCTTTCCAGCAGGCTCAGCAGCCGCTGGGACCTGACTGGGTCCTGACGTTAAGTTAACTCAAATATGGATCAGGTTTCAGCCCACACCACCACAGAGGAGGAATAAAAACATAAAAATACTTAGACTTCAACTAGGGGAACAAAGTGGATTTGAGTGACGTGTACTTTGATGTGGGTAAGGAAGTTTTATATTTTTGAACGTGTTGATACAGTTACTTTCCTGCCTATGACAATGATATGGGAAATGGAGAGATTCCTTAGATGAGACCAACATGGTCTCAGGGGGTGGAAGGGGCAGCACCCTCAAGCTCGGTAATGGACCTGTGAAAAATTACATCACAGCACTATCTGTCTTAGATCATCCTCACACACACACACACACACACACACACACACACACACACACACACACACACACACACACACACACACACACACACACACACACACACACACACACACACACACACACACACACACACACACACACACACACACACACACACACACACACACACACACACACACACAGAGAGAGAGAGAGAGAAACACATACACACACTAACCAATTACACAAAATATGTCCAAAACAACTTTGGGTGATGGATAGACTAGAGAAAAAACAAAACAAGGAGAAGAGCAATTATTTGCCCACCCTGAAATAACACTCAATGGTGTTTTGGAATTAACAATACATTGGCCCAAGGGCACAGTGCTACTGTTAGCAACACCATAACTTGTCATCTGAGCTGTCATGGGCCAGGCCATTTTGGTGCTACACAGTCAGCTCTGTAGTCAGTCAGCTCTGTATCCCCTCTGGCTACTTCCTTGTACAGCACTTAACAGTGAAGTCAGGGAGAGGGGAGAAAGATACATCATTTATATTGCTCATCGTTCAGCGCAATATAACAAGCGCTTCACTAACAACAGTCAAGAGAAGTGCTCTCATCTGAACACTGATCTTTCTTTCAGTGTGTGTGTGTGTGTGTGTGTGTGTGTGTGTGTGTGTGTGTGTGTGTGTGTGTGTGTCAGGCGGGATGTGGTCCATTGTGGGTCTCTCTGTTTTGCATGAGTGTGTAACCATTTTCAGTATGCTTTTATCTGAGTGCATTAGGGGTGGTAGTTCATGACTAGGACTACATTCATGTGTGTATGTATTTTAGTGCACAGAACTCTCTGAGTCTGCACAGGACAGTTCTCAATCCAATGCAGTGAGGTGACTTTGTTGATTGTGGTGGATGACAATATCATATAGGCCTACCACAATCTGTTTGTATTGTAGCATATTTAACAGCATGAGCATAGTCCATGAAGCTCTGGGAGAAAGGAGTAGACTGAAAACAGAATAGTTTTGAGGGAGTGACATGTTCAGACTATTGTTTACTCAACACTGGCGTTTTGATGCTTTATTTTCTCTTAAGTGACTGTTATCCTGTGAAAAAAGAAATGATCCATCGCTCCACAACAATCCATTATAGTTTGAATACATTTTATTTTTATTATAAGTACAGTTCAGTAGTTACAAAATGAAGCATCTGCCATGAGAATACAGCAAACAAAAGGTTTTCAGCTCACAAGACAGGTTCGTACGTGGAATGCTCATATACTGGTTCAGAGAGAGCCAGACTGTTAATATTATCCCCTCTCAGATATACAACCACACAACAGAGAGAAGGGGAGAGAGGGCATCACTATGGGACTGTCCGGGCCCTCTGATTGGTTAACTCAGACCCTGTTTAATTCCCTACAATATCACTTTTTGTTTTAATTTCTCATCCTTTTTTTTCTTCATATTTTGGAATTGGGAATTCTAAAGTCTAGAAAAGCAAATAAAAACAGAGGCTTTTTTATGTGGAGAGGAATTTCAACCCAATGTGGAATTTGAGCATCGATCATCACTCTGCTTTAGTAACAAACAGTATGTATATGATGACCACACAGGTGACTTGCATGCCTTGGGTTGGCACTATGATAACATTTTGTCAAAGCCATGTACTGTAGTCCTTCAAACTGAAAATGTACTGTATATATTTGCACTGTACATACCGCATTAGAATTCTCAGGTTTCACAAGAGGACATAGAAACATTTCACAATGTCAAGGGACACACAGACACACACCTTCATTTTAGTTAGTTAGCTAGTTTTGTACTGTATAGATTTGATTTATAATACTATCACAGTGCAAAATACTTTTGAAAAAAAAAAAAATCCTTCTATGCATAATGTATTATGTATATATGGGCATATGTTTGGAGCACATGAGTAGATTGTCAATCTTTTTCTTTTTTTTCTTTAAAATGTAGAAGGCAAAAAGTACAGTACTTGAAAAAAAAGATCAACCCTAAGGCCTACCATCTAGAACAACTAGCTTTGTAGATGCAACAACGGATGACTGGATCTAAGGCTAGACAATATTTGTTTTTCCAGTTTTTTCTTCTTTTTTTAAAGTAAATACATCAAACCATTTCAGTAGTCAGTAACACTTTGCAACATTGATTGGTGGCAGTATCTTACAAACATTTGCAACACTATCCTTGAAGTCAATAAGAGAGAGAAAAAGGGGAGAAAATAAAACCCCATTTGTTTTTGATATCTTCTCTTCAAGCTCTATGTTTATCTAAGGACAAGGTTGTGTAAACTAGTTATTACTGTCACTTCAACACTTTTTGCTCTTCACAAACAATGTATTTTTTTTGCTATTTCTCTCTTTTTACATTTAGTTCTGAGCATCTACAGGCTCTGTGATATAGAGCGAGAAAAGACAGCCCATGCTAGGGCAGAGTCTTCACTTCAGTCCTGTTTCTGTTACGGGGAGGGGGTGGGGTGAGGATCCTCACTCCTCTGTCCATCATCACACTGTATTGTACTATGCTCAGGCTTTCTCTTCTCGTTGTTACATCTACTAACATCCCAATCATATCTGAAAACTACTGCTCTCTGTCCATTAGCTAGCACAGGAAAAGATTGTCAGAGAGTGTCATACTTCGGGTTTAGTTTTTAGGTTTTCCTTTTTCTTCTCCGTGTTAGTTCGTTTTTGACACACAGAGCATTGGGCCCTAAAACAGGGTAGAAAATAGCAACTAAAATGTGCGTGGCAATTAGTGTGCTTAGTCTCCATAGATGGTTGGTCTGGTCAAAAGGAGCGAGTTCAGCTACAGCTCCAGCAGGACAAGAGTGGGAATGGTACAGTCCAGGGACAATACCATTACTGTGATCCAGGGGTCATTGAATACCTGTCTTTGTACTGGGTCTGATAGGAGAGAGAGAGAGTCTGTCGTACAGGTGAAGCACAGGTCAGCACAACAGTTCAGTCTGAATATTTTCTTCTTTTTTTGTCAACAATGATGGACGCCATCTTGGATCAAGGAATGTGTAATAGTAGGGGCGTGTTAGGGACTGTCATTTAGCAGGAAGTTTAATAAAAAACATCAAATCAAAGGAGAGTCATGAAGAAGACAGAAGATGGAGGGAGGAGTCATCCATGAGAGGACAGGAAACAGAATGGTTCAAGTCGCTGTCTGTCTGTTACTTTGCTGAGCGTCACATCCAGTGGCCTCTACAAGTCATTTCAACAGGTCTGTCTCTCAGTCTCCTCTCCATCCTCACACAGGGCAGAAACACTCCTTCATAGTTCATTTTGAATGACTTCTCTTGTTTGATGGTAGCATGTTTTAAATAAAGTCTTTGATATAGTGTGTTCCTTCATCATCACCATCATCATGTTCCTGCCTTGCTCCAGCCGGGTGCTCGGGCGGGAGTTAGTCTCTGTTAAGAGAGGCTGCGTCGTGCGTCTCAATGTCAGCTAGGTTAGGCAGCGCGAGGTTAGAGTCGAGGGTCAGCGCGGGGCCCAGCGCTCCATGGCCTTCCTCCTCTCCTACCCACAGATGAACTACAGTTAAGAGAACAAACGCAGATTAACACGACTGCCCCGGCCCCCACCACAGCCACAACACAACCATTCTGACACTAAACATAGTATAGCAGTTATACACACAAAATGGCCACCTCTTACTGTAACAAACATCACATAGGGTGAAGTAGGAGCAAAACAGAAATGGACATTCTGTTCAGGAACCAATTTTTAGCATTAGCATTACACATATATGACTGACAAACGTCTAGATTAACATTGAGATGACTAAATATCACATTTCTAAATTTGGTTCAAATGTAGGCTTAGCCTCTAACAGGAACTCAGAGGTGAGGTTGTGAGGTGTTTAGCAAAGGTTGCAGTCTAAAAATGGTATGAGACACTAGCAGTAAAATGATTTCCATACTTTTTCCAAGCAAGTTTGTTTGCAAGATAAGTGTGATAACTTGGTGATCATGTACACAAGTAAGCAATTATAATACACGTTTGAATCCCAGACAGTAAAACATGCTGATCTTTAAGTTCTGCAACAGTGTGAGAGCTAAATAATACAATCCCTGTTTCCTTTCACAGTTTCATTCCCTCAACAACTTCTGAGAAAATTATTTGGCAATAAAATCTACTGAATGCATTTCCATGTCATGTTCTTTTAAAGTGCCGTTATGAAACTGACAAAATTAAATTAAAACGTGTTTAGTTGATTGTGCTGTCGCAACGAATATATGGAAATGAAATGAAGAGTCGGTGCAGAGCAAAGGAAAGCTAAAAACAGGATAAAACATCATCATTTAGATTTCCCAAAGAGCAATAACGCTGAAACCTACTCTCTCTGCATTAAGCACACAATCACACCGTCACTCTCAAATGAAGATGTATGTTCACTTAAAACTCATATGTCAAATGGTTTAGAAAAGGAAGATGAAGATTCTAAAGAGAATTAAAGTAGCTCTCGGGGCTCGTCTGATATTAATGCTGGGAGATCTGGAGATGTGAATGCCTGCCTAACAACCGGAACCCTAGTGATTAGCAATCCTAATTCACACTTGAAACATCCTACGCCAGACGCACCAAAAAATTAAAACGATCATCTCTGGGAGTTAACTTTTAAGACATGCTGCACATAACTGCTTTAATCTCTTAAAGAGAGAGCATCACTGTTCTGTGCATCATTTGTAGTCTCATCTGCATGGTACTGTATGATGATGCAGTCTAAAGAAATACTGTCAGAGCCAACTTTGACCACTAGATGGCACACTAAGCCTCTGTATGTCATGTATGCGTTTTATATGGCAATATGATTTGAACAGTCTGTTGTTTTATACTATTCTATGTCTACATCTATGCGTCACGCATCAATCTATCATCACTCAACCATTCACTAAGGAATCAGACTAACTATTTATCAACAGTTTAATTTTGGAATGCAGCCAATGTCATCCTAAATGTCTAGGATAGGGCGACGCTCCCCCCACCACTACATCAAATATGT
The DNA here is from genome assembly GCF_964263955.1 of Coregonus lavaretus. Taxonomy (NCBI): domain Eukaryota; kingdom Metazoa; phylum Chordata; class Actinopteri; order Salmoniformes; family Salmonidae; genus Coregonus; species Coregonus lavaretus. Next base: position 15,724,024 of record NC_139991.1, on the reverse strand, counting down.
TTTCGTAGTCCACCTAATAAAAAAACAAATGTTTTTCTTTGCATAAAAAGTATCTGGTCTCTCAAGGGTGGCTTCTCCTCATGATTCCCCTTTAAAGAAACTTCCAGTAACAGATTACGCCCCATATTTGATTTTCACTGTTCATTAACTAAGCCACCTGGAATGTTATTATTTAAGCACGACATTTCTTCTCCCCAAACAACTGCCACTGCGGGCAGGAGATTTCCAGGCCAACTTTATAGATTCATCATAACTTCCTCTCAGTTTTTAATTTCCCATTCGGGTGCAGAACAGATGCACCTCACCAACCAACCCAAGGACCTCGTTGACATTCCACTTGTGTGTGTCATCTTAAAAACAACTACTGTTTATCATACCAGGTCAATACTGTTTAAGTAAATACTATCTGGTCAACACTGTAGACCACATACTTTATCATTATAATGTAAGGAATCCTACCATTAGGAAAATAATTATATGTATTATGCAGAAAATATATATTGGGATGGGTAAATGCTACAATTTAAACAACAGCATGAGGTCAGCAAGACTCTCTACATCTGTGACAACTGATTACATCATCATTTGTATGAGAACATATATATTTTACACTGAATTGCAAAAATGCACCTAGTCAATAGGACTATTGAAAATGCTGGGTGAGGTCGCCCTCTACTGGTAAACTGTGAGATAACAGTCAGAATGGCCATTTACTGGAGAGAGGGCCCTAGAAACCCAGGCATATGCTAAGAGGACACATAGCTCCAGGATCCATCCTGTGTTAATACATGTGTCATGCTTAACATAATGGATAAATTAATAGACGGACAGAACAATGGCCTAACACAAGGCTGAGAGCATGTGTTGTAAACTGCCTTGGGTACTACTAGTGTCAGTGTGGGGTCTCTAAGCATAGTCTCTCACCTGACAGTCATAAGCCATTTTGCTGTGAAAGCCTCACTAGTAAACTACACAAGACTATTAACCTAATCGGTCACTATGGAAAACGGTATAAATCCTTCTATTTTAAATTGATTTTGCTCTGTATTTGTTATTTTTATGTAAAGGTTTGAGATTCATATTTGGAATTCTGATGAGGCCAAAACTAAAGCAGGAGAAGTGAGTCCCCCAGATAATCCTAGCCTCCATGTATTGTAGATTAAGTGCTAGTCTTCTAATGATGTGGGTTTGACTGCATGAGACTTGAGTTTAGCTGTAACATAAGTGCCATGGACGTGACAGATGCCCTAGCCCTATGTACATTTGAGTCTGCTGCAGGCAGGCAGGCAGTTACATTGAGTACTGCCATTGAAGGTGCCTCTGAGGCATTTGTTCTCTCCCAGGCATCCGGCGACAGTAGAAAAGTGTTGTTTTTGGCAAAGGTAGGCCTCATTGTACAGCCAGTATTTATAAATATGTAAATATGAACAGCACACACCACCGCTTGAGCGCGAGGAAGTGCACCCAAATCATATTTTTAGAAGGTTTTAATGAATACAGGATGTTTATGAATACCATTTGCTGTGATTCACAAAGACTAGAGGAATCCACATCCACCCCCATCCCTCAAAGCACCACTAAAGAAGAAAAAAAGCACATTTGCGGTGAGACACAGTACGATTTTGTGTTTATGGCTGTTTCTGCTCAGATCCCCATTAGAAAGCACACTACCGTGTTAAGGTGCACAAACAGTGACAAACTCCTACATGTGGTAGTGGCACATTGAATAAGTTCCCAGCGACACTGCATCAAGGAAGAAGATTTGTGTTTCCTTTTTAGGTAAGACAAAAGTACAAAAGGAGAATCCATATATGCAGGGGGGAAGGGGCCTATTCTGCACTGTCTGATATTGTATTTTTAAAGAATAGCACTACACAATGTAGGTATTGTTGTTTTAGATGTAAAAAATGTTTATTGCTTACCCGTAGGTATTGTATGAGACATGGGTGTACAGGAAAAAGCTAGGTCTTGGTTGAGAAACAGTGGGCTGGAGTGAGTGCCCTCCTTCTCCCAGTGACTATTTCTGAGACTAAGATGGTTGGATAGATAATACCTCCGCTGAGCAATTTAAGCCCAAACACTCTGATGCAACAATCTGTCTTATTTGCCTGATAGCGCTTTTTCCCTCTTTTCCAAATTACTTTCTTTCATATCTAATTATATTTGCTAATGATCTTATAAGAGAATAATGGAATGTGCTTGATCTATTACCTTTTTCAATACATAAATACAATACAGAGAAAATGGCTATTCAGACAGAAGATGTATGCAAGGGTTTTAGTGCTTCTGATGAGCAAAATAACGTTAACCCTCTGAGCCAGAGCACTAATGGGGGGATTTGAACTCACAGATCACAGAACACCAAGAGCATTATTCCAACTCCAGATTCAAACATGCAGTCAGAATTTGAGCCTAAGTTGACAAACAAATGGCAGACAGGCCCCTTTTTGTGTCATGGGCATAACTTGAGGGTTGGTTATGTGACTGGCAAGGCATTAGCAGCCTGTGAGGCCCAACAGTAAGGTGGGTTGTCTGAATGTGGCCCCAGAGGGCAGGACCCTTACCCTAACGCATGTGAGTCTCGAAGCAGGACAAAGTGTTGTATGAGTAGGTTTGCACAATGTGGAGGGAAAACTTGACCATGTGATTGCCGCCTTTTGCCTTTACCCTCCATTTTGTGTGGTAGAGTTACTGTTCAAGGCTCATCTCTCTCTCTCTCTCTCTCTCTCTCTCTCTCTCTCTCTCTCTCTCTCTCTCTCTCTCTCTCTCTCTCTCTCTCTCTCTCTCTCTCTCTCTCTCTCTCTCTCTCTCTCTCTCTCTCTCTCTCTCTATGCATGTCAGTGTGCCTCTCTTTGGGCCCTGCTAATGAATAGCCCTGCACTCCCTTGCCAAGCCCCGGTCCCCTCTTAATCCCCTCCTCCATTCTTCCCTCTGTCTTTTTCCCACAGGCAATCGGACAGCCATGCCATGACAGACGCACTAAACCCCCCCCCCATTAATGGAAGGAAATGGCATTCGATCTCTATTTGATCTCCTAATCATTTCTGCTGAAATGATAATGAGCGCCCTTCCAATCCTCCCACAGAGGAAAAAAATTAATAAAAGAGATCCTCTCTGTACCGAGAAATGACATCTCAGTCACCCCCATGTATTTACTACCAACAAATAGTTCCCCTTTAAATAAGCAACATTTCAAATACAGACACACAAACGTGCACACACTGGCGACTGCTGTCTGTGATTCTTTTCAGCTGACATAATCCTGATTGATTCGTTCAGCAGATAAAAACTTCTGCCCTTTACTGCGGGAACATAATACCAGCCTTTATTCAGCAACAATGTAACATAATGGCATTGGAATGTGAAAAAAAATTGCCACGTCTTAAATGCTTGTGGTTTGAGCACAAGCTGTAGTCTAATGTAGAAGGGAGGGGAAAAAAATAATTAAGCACAGATTACCCAAGTGCCCTGACGCTAACAAGGTCAACCAAAGGCTGTCGCTAAAAGTTTTTTGTTTTCTTTGTAGAGGGTACATTCTGGTTGGTGGGACGAGCCAGAGATCTTCTGTACTCTACATTTCCCCCCTCTCTATTATAAAAGGAACCTTTTGTTTGGCAACAGGAAGAGGTGAGGTCATCTGTGCTCATCAGGCCTCATTTGAGTATGAATCAGGCTTTTTATTCTACAAGCCTGTACGCAGGGAGGGCCTAGTTGTGCTTACATAGACCGCACACACTTCCTTCCTTCACTTACACATGGATTACAGCCTGGGAATGTTACTGTTACTGGATGTTGTTGTTAGTGATTTTCAATGGACAAGTATGTCTGTGACAAGCTACTGTACAGTACATGACTTCAGGGCTGTAAAAAGGAAGATGACATCAAAACACCAGTCAAAATTAGGGTTTCAATTCCACAACACACACACAGACATGAAGCGTACGCTCACACACACTCCCTCGAACACTGACACACAGGGACAGTTTCAGTTTTAGAGCTGTAGTGGCTAAAACATTCATAAAGATATTCAGAGGTCCTCTCACAGGCATGTCTTGTATTAATTGTCTGTGCTAATCTCACAGCTCTGGGCTCCCTTGAGTGTGTGGTATTATTCGCACTAGCATCGCGCCACTGCCATATCTGGTTACTAATTTTGTGTGGCGTCGCGCTGCGGTGGGAATGGAGAAGAACGCTGAAGCGACTCTGTCAGCCTGGGACGAGGTCCCCTCTGAGTGACGAGAGCGACGCTGTCTGTCACTTCAGAGAAATGGGAGAGAGAGAGAGAGAGAGAGAGAGAGAGAGAGAGAGAGAGAGAGAGAGAGAGAGAGAGAGAGAGAGAGAGAGAGAGAGAGAGATAAAGAAAGAAAGAGAGAGAGAGAGAGAGAGAGATAAAGAAAGAGAGAGAGAGAGAGAGAGAGAGAGAGAGAGAGAGAGAGAGAGAGAGAGAGAGAGAGAGAGAGAGAGAGAGAGAGATAAAGAGATAAAGAGAGAGAGAGCGATGAGCAGAAACAGAGTGGGCCTGTCACCACACCTCCTCACAGGTTCCCTACTCTACTACTACAGACAGACAGACAGACAGAGAGACAGACAGACAGAGAGCACAGCTTCCTAGGGCAGGAATCACACAACAATATAAGATGGGCTCTTAACGAATCAGGGATGGGAATTTAAAAGAAGAAAAGAAGGCAAGAGAGAGCTGGAGACCTGGGATGTGCTCAGTGATGAGGATTCAGACTAGCAGGGAGATGCAGACAGGGAACACTTCACTTTCTCTGTGTTCATCGTAAACTTTGGATACACTCGTGATTGTGAAAGTGCCAACAGTATTAAGTGTGTCAAAACAATGATTCAGAATACGTTTTCTCAGATAAGTTCTACAGTGAATAATCTGATGCTTACTATCGTAATAAGAACAATAAAATAGTTTATGGGCAAGATCCAACAGTAGGGTGACATCAGAAATGTCTCTGAATGATACGTTGCACTAGCACTCTCTCTGTTGAACTTTCCGGATGAATATCCCTCTCCTATCCTCCTCCTCCTTTTCCCCCTCTTCCCTCCCACATCGCCACAGTGTGCTGCAATGGAAAATCACGAGCACCTGGCTTGTTTTTTTAATATGATTTTGCAGACTTCCTCTGGTCTCTGATGATTCAACAGTTCCCGGTATAACATCTGCTACTTACTGGGTCTCAATTAAGACAGCGCTATTCATGAATCAACTTTTATTTATGTTTCTGTTTTTCACATATGTGCTCGAGAAGAAGAGCCAAAAGGCCAATTCCACGCTCAAAGAAGATGTTTAGAGTAGGTCAAAAAACTGAGTATAGATTTAGAGAAGCTCTGGCAGTAAGGGGACACGTATTAGAGGGAATTAAAACAACAACAACAGCTTTAAACCTACAAAAGCTGGTCTGTCAATTAGCATTCGCCTTAGAAGGGACCAAAGAGAAGTGGTGATATGATTATGTAAATGAAAACAGGATATCCTGCTTGCTGGAAGCATTTCTGACCCATTCTCGTTGCAAATCCTCCATTTAAGAATAATTCCCGAGGGAAACCCGCCGTTGCTTAACGGGATAATTATGATATACGAAACCTTCCAGGATACCCCCCCCCCCCCCCCCCTTCTCCGGCTCAGTCTTTCTCTCTCTCCCTCTCTTACCCTGCAATGGTCAGCCAGCACATCCAGGAGGCTCACTCTTTCAGCTACAGTAACAGAGGACCGTGACAGAGACAGAAGCGTTTCTTTTCTTTGCAGCTACGTTTAACATACACAGGTTGTTAATTCTACAGATTCTTTAAATAGGGGGGAAACATGTCCAAATATACTGACAGACACCATCTCTGTTTTTACCTAACGCAAGACCAATTACAGATTATTATTGTTATGGTGAAGTCCAATGACATTTGAGCTGTATTAAAGTATACATCTACATTGGGCATTGAGTTTAACACCATCTGAAGCTATTTATTTGATCTCTAGTAGACTGTCTGGACTGACTTCCTGTGTCTGCATGGTGAATCCTTAGCCTCTGCTACAGTACAGTATCTCTAACCACAGGCCCTAAGCAGTGACACCCTGCTCTTCATGATTAGACCAGCTCCTCCCACCTCCCACTCCTATTACCCCTCTCAGTCAGACTGTAACATGTGACCTCAGTGTGGGAGAATGGATGTGGAATTGTATCACATATTACTGAGCTCTCAAAGTATGTGTGTGGCGGAGCGTTGGAGGCAGTGTGAAAGGCTGCCTCTTCAGGTTTAGTGTGGCTTTGTGTGTGTGTGTGTGTGTGTGTGTGTTTGTGTGTGTCCCTCTGCCCACAGTGGATGAACGGCACTGTCTAGCCTTAAGCGCTCAGTGAGAATGGAGGGGCTAAAGCAGCCGTGACCAGAGGCTATCAGCACTGGCCACATCTCAACCCCGGCTACAGTCCCGTTGTGATCTGACACAGCCCTTACAACATCACACACACACACAGAATCCCTTAAAAAACTATAAATGAAAAGGGCAAAGAGAAATCACTCCGGTACAAACATTTCATATTCAGATCTACAGTTAATTACAGGCTATGCCGTTGTTTAGTTTTTATTTACTTTAAATACGTTGTTAGAGAGCAAGATGTCAAACTATTTAGTGCTGGTGTAAGCACTTACGGCAAGTCTTTTTTCACTTGACACGGCGATAAACAGTCGAGAAAGATCAAAACTATTCATCTGAGACCAAGACTCCATTTTGAGATGACAGATATGGCAAAAGTTTTCAGTGAGATTTTGTGCGAAAAGGGAAACAGACTCGGAGTGCGAAGGCAAATCAAAGAAAGATTTTTGACGTATAAAGATGTGATCACTGAGGAATGTTGCACAAGGGGACGCGTCCTGTTAAAGTTCTCTCCTTTTTTTCAGAGGAGGTTGGGGGGTCGGGAATGGAGGAGGAGGAGGGGGGGGGGCGGGGTATAGGCTCTGTAGTGAAATGGCCCCCTACGCAAACTCACGACGGAAAAGGAGATGTTCTCTTTCACTCCGGAGCAATAATGTGTAATATCAATTATTTATCTCCAAACACTGTTCATGAAGCTTGGGTGGCAGTTCTAATAAGCAAAAGGCAGAACATAAAATTTCACAAACACGGACAAGGCGTTTTCAGAATCATTACTTTGTGTGCTCTTCTAATTGAGTCCTCATAAATTACCAAGTAGGTAAAGCCTTGGTGATGATTGTTCCTGCTCTTGGCCAGTACCGTGCCCTTGGAGAGACAAGCTAGTGATACCCTCAAGAGGAACACCTCATTGCTCTGTGCATGACGCTCTGTCTGGTGTGGACAGTGTCTTACAGTACAGGTAGACAACATTACATTTACATTTTAGTCATTTAGCAGACGCTCTTATCCAGAGCGACTTACAGTTAGTGAATACAATAAAAAAAAATTCTCATGACTGAGATATGGATGAGAAAGCACCCACTGGGCACAGACGTCAATTCAATGTCTATTCCACGTTGGGTCAACGTAATTTCATTGAAATGAGGTGGAAACAATGTTGATTCAACCAGTGTGT
>NC_139991.1:15671297-15716268 GCF_964263955.1 Coregonus lavaretus | reverse complement strand
TCTGTACTCGGACTGCATATCTCACGGGAGCAAGTGTAAGTGTGTCTGTGCATGTGTAAATAAAAAAAAAACAGTACACCCATGGCGATTTTTGCAATTAGAAAAGACACAAAAATAATTATTCTGCAGCACACTCAGGCGACATATCCTGAATCGACGATGCACAGATCACGTGTTAATAAAAAGGTTAATCAGTTGTTAATCAGAGGATTAATAACTTGTTATTTTCTTTACAAAACCATTAATATTATGCCATAAATATTTAATGTTGATGGGTCATTTTTTTGGGAGTGGGGGTGAGGGCTAGAGTGAGCAATACACAGGCTAATGTGCATAATCATGTTTTGGTGAAGACAAATAAATTCATTCATGTTTATTAATACAACCTTGGAGAAAACCAGATACTCTTTACATTATTAAAAAAGTTATTAATAAAGTATTTATCAACAATGCCACAAAAGGATAGAGATTAGGGACTGGAGACTGGAGAGAGCGGTCCAAAGTCAAAATGCTGGGGGCAAAAGTTCATTAACATTTAAGATAGGGCATAAACGGCTTAAGGAAGGAGGGTCGAGGCTGATTGCACATTGTAGGGACTGTGTTGGGAGGGGTGTGTGGGGGGGTGGTGAGAGTCTGTTTGGGGGGAGGGGGGTTAAACAGAGATTTTCTGTCCCTTTCTTAACAAATTACCCTGCCGGTTTGCTAATCAAAGCAAAACAAATATTGCTTTTCGTTCGCTCCATTTGTTGAATGAACATATGACGTTCCCAAAATACTCATTCCCAGCTCAAATGTAATTAAATTGTGCCTTTAGTGAAAACATGCAGTGGTACTCCAATTAGTTCTGTTTTTGTCATTGGGAAAAAAATGGAATCGGGCATGCCCAAGGCACCGTCGTGTCCCGGAATGATACAATGCCTTGGCGGTATGAAGTGGGTGTGTTTTTGAGATGGTGTCTGGGTACGTTGGGGTGATAGGGGTGCAGAGTGTTTATGAGTAGCTGCCTGGATGAGTTTGGGAGATTGTGTCTTGTTATGAGGTGAACACTCAGTCAATGTGTTCGTAAGATGGTGGATGTGTCTATTTGAGATGGTGGGTGTAGTAGGCACAAGATTTACAATGAATCTCGCGATCTTTCTTCTTCTTCTTCTTCTTCTTTTCTTCTTCTTCTTCTTCTTCTTCTTCTTCTTCTTCTTCTTCTTCTTCTTCTTCTTCTTCTTCTTCTTCTTCTTCTCTCTCTATATATATAGCTCTGTGAAATATGTGGGTAGCAAACTATTGAACTGGCTAACTAAGAAATTGCTTATTTTCATTTAACTCTAAATTGCGTTTTATATTGAGGGACTGCATGGATTGCTCTGCAAAATGTCATCCATCTACCTGTCAATGAATCTATCCATTCATTTAGCGATTGGTCTACCTGGTATGCATTTTACCCATGTCTAAACACCTTTATTGGCAATCAATGAAAAGCAAAGAATGTCGTAACTAAGTAACTTGCAGGCCTGAGGACATATACATACAACATTGGATATTTGTCAATGGCCACGCATCAAGTCCTGTTGCTGGACTTCTAGAAACAGAGAAAATGTATAATACCCACTGGCAGATCACAATGTAAAATGCAATGCATAGTAGTGTGTCCGTGTGTCTGTCTGTGTCTGTGTGCCTATACTACCCCTAATATCCTCCTCTCCCCTCATCTCCATCAACAGAGGAGAGAAGGAGAGAGAGAAAAGGCAAAGAGGGCAAGCAAGGGAGAGATCGAAGATGAAGAGAGAGAGGGAGATCCATTTTGTGTTCAGTTAAACACTGATTTCATCATCTGGGTAAAACACATAACTTAAAACTGAAATCAAATATTAAAAATGACAGGCCTTATAAGTGCGGTGAGTGATCCGGGGTCACGGAGGGAGGGAGGCGCGGGCGGCTTGTCAGCCACTATCTGTCAGAGTGAATTAGAAACAATCAGGGGGGACTGAAAGGGAAGGTGATTGTTATTAAGCAGCAGGGCTGTGAGCAAGCTCCCCAGATGTGGCCATGCATATAAAAGAACAGGAAGCCAGCAGTTTAATTCAGGAAGCGCTGGCGTACACGGTCGCACAAAGCAGGAAGGGGGGGAAAGGCCCTTTGTCGCTAATAAGCTCAAAGTTACTTTGATAACAGGCAGGGTTAGGCGCCGGAATAAAAGCACTTTTCTTTTCTTTTTCTCTGTTTTTTTTCTTCATATACCACCCTCACCAGTCAGTCAATATCTAGGAAATATAATAATGGGGAAATCAGGGGTGAAATGTAGATAAGTCAACCTTAACACGCAAAGGGGAAGAGACGGCTGTGCCCATATATCAATTACCCTTGCTATCATAGAAGGATGATGGCGGGCTTGAGTGTTGGGCCCCAGGCCCCCCAGCCCAGCCCCCTTCGGTCCCCTCTGTCGTCTGAAAGTCCTTCTCTCTCTCCCCTGCGCCGGGTAGGGAGGAGGACGGACGTGCCTGCTTTTGACTCCAGCGCCAGACCTGCTATCTGTCAAGGGCTCCCACTGCTCCTCTGAGACAGACATCATGCCTACAGATTGTTGTCATGGACGACGGCAGGGGGCGAGGGGGGAGGGGTAGATATGTACAATATGTTTTCAAAGGGAGCAGGGCTTGATTTGAATGATAAGGAGAGACACTAATCTGCTACGATACGGCCTCAAAGGCACATTGGCTCTGACACTTAAACCCTCGCGCCACAGGGAAACAGCTCCCTGGTAAACCCCTATAGACCCAGAGAGGGCAACTCTCTGCACATGTAGCACAGTCACACTCCAGTAAGAACTCCACTTTCCTTTCACAAAAACACACTGCTAGGCTAAAAATGATCACTCAATCCCGGGCCTTTATGTCACTGTTTATACAAAGAATATTGGACATGTTTTTGTGTAATTTCTTGTTTTTCTGAGAGACTGAGGGATTGAGGATATTTTCTACTGACAGCTTTCAAATGTTTAGTACTTTCTATGAGTGTATCTGTACAAAGCTGCAGGTAATGCAGGTCCTTGTCTCAAGCACTAGTAGCATTGAACTTCAGCAATGTGAAATCAATGAAATCTAGAAATGAAGGACGTTGTTGAGACTGTTGCTTTCAAAGTGCTTTCCTCTCCTTTAAATGGTGAATGGCTTTGATTCCCATTTTCTTTGTAGTCGGAGAGATATCTCAGAAAATTATCCCAGGCTTGAGATTTAGCGATCCAGTAATAGGTTTAAACTGCAAAATAAAAGCTTTCTGTTTATCATTGTAATCATTGTACAGTAGTATACTTACACATGTTTGTGCCTTCCAGGTTTGTGTTTGGAGTTAAGACTAGAGGGTGGTATGTGGTGTTGAACATGTTACTGCTAAATATTCCCCAGGGTAATAACAGTGTATATAGGACGATTGGAAGCGTGAGAAAAATAAAGAAAGAGGGGGAGTTGGGTAAGGGAGAGACAATAAGAAAAACATATGGAGAGAAAGATTCAAAGGATATATGTAGAATAGTGTGTGAGAAAAATAAAAAGCTAGTGACACAGACAGAGAGAGAAAAAACAGAAAGGAAAAGAGTGAGAGTCAGACAGTGAAAGGAAGAGGGAACAGAGATGGAGAGAGGGAGGTTGAGTGAGGTGGCTCTTATAGTCAGATCCCTCCTTACAGGACATGTCTTAGATTTCAGTGCGATTAGATTGTGAGGGATATGGAGATGTTCTAAAGGAGCATTAGTAATTAATCACTATGAGGTCTGGGATTTCCACTTTCACTGTCTGGGCCTGGGCCTAGCTAGCTACCATACCAGCTTTTTAAGAACACTACCCTATGTTCCTGCGTATTTTGTTTTTGTGTGTAGCTTTCCCAGTCAGTGTTAGAGAGAACGAAAGGGAAAAAAAGAAAAGGAATCACAAAAAAAATAAAGATATTGGGGGCTTAAGAGGCAAATCATTTCCTTTGTGCAGTGTGCTAATTATTACTCCAGTCATAACGAGCTTTATTCTCCTCCATAGACACAGACAGTGTGCTTTAAGCCTTCACACAGATCACTACTGTAGGGAAGGAGTGACCATAAAAACAGAATGGTCTTCACTTACGACTCTCTCCCCACCCCTTCTCTATTTTTTTTATTTTCTGTACTATGAATAAATTTAGTCTGTCCCGGACATGAAAATGTCAAATACCTAAAATACACCTAGGCTAAATAGCGTATTAATTTTTAATGCTCGCTCATCCTATGCTGCTATTCTCATATCTAGCCTGTCTGCCAACAGCTGTTGCAGGCTCCCTCACAGGGAATTTATCATCCATCTAAAAGAGTTAGGGAGCATTGTTCAAATGACAAGGAAGGGAGCCTTATTTTCATGGATCCATACCTCTCATTTAATTCAAGCCTGAAACTTCTCTCTGTGATATATGAGTAGAATTCAATTACACTAATGCCAACCATAAATTGTTCATGATTTGTCCCATATTTGTAATGTTATATTGCTTGCTAACTCTTATAAAGGAAAAATAAATAGGGTGGGTAGTCATGACATTGGCATGGAAGTATAGTGACATTAGAGAGGTGGCACAAAGGGAGGGGAAGATTTGGAACAGACATGTTTCAGTGTGGAACTGAATGAAATTCATGTGTGTTTTTAGGTGGCATGTGGCTGATGATTATGGTAGATTATCACAATCCAGATTGTAACAAGTTACAGGCATTAGCAGTAGCCTATGGCAACGTAGAGAGAGAGCGATGTGAGTGTGATAGAGCTGTGCCGGTGGGACAGGGGGACTGATCACTGATCAGTGTGTGACAGCAGGTGGGGGTGGGGGCGTACCTTAACACACTAACGGCATACTGGTCTGGAGCCTGTCTGTCAGGTTCGAGGAGACCCAGGCAGTCACTGCCACTGAGTCACTACAGCACACAGCAATGACAACCGACCTAGAGGGATGTGTCTCTGTCCTGTCAGAGAGAGAGAGAGAGAGAGAGAGAGAGAGAGAGAGAGTGAGAGAGAGAGAGAGAGAGAGAGAGAGAGAGAGAGAGAGAGAGAGAGAGAGAGAGAGAGAGAGAGAGAGAGAGAGAGAGAGAGAGAGAGAGAGAGGGAGATGATGTCAAGTGAAATGTAACAAATTCACTGAATGGCGGCGATGTGCAGAGGTCAAGGAAATGCCGCCGAAAAAGGTTAAAGATGAAATAAAAGCCGTGCCTTGCAGCGGGCTGAAAATCTATCCCTCCGAGGCAAGGCCATCGCTGACGCGTGGCAAACAAGATGCTAAATACTGCACGGCACTCTGGGATCTTTCATTTTCATCCGATCAATAAGGGCTTATATTTATCAGGATTCCAAGCAGCTGCCACATCTGACAACCTCCACTTCATTTTCTCACTCCTCCTCCTCACGCTAAATCGGGAACCATCGACCATAAAAGAGACTGAGGCCTCTAGCTTTGCCATTTACACCCCCAGACAGAATTCCATTAAAGGACCCCCCTTTTCTGGTTAAAGAAACATGCGTTGTCATTATAGTTTTGGCAACAGACCACCACACTCTTCATATGCTCTTTGTTCCCCTATCCCCACCCATACCGTCACAAAGAAGTATTAAAATGAGCGGAAGATTTGTTAAGGGTATGAGTTAAAATCGCTCAATCTCTAATCATCTGTACGACAATATTTGCTGTGAGGCATTCTAAATAGATTATTGCTGGTCCATCTGTGTCATCATTGATTTATAAGGCATTAAGCTGCTTTGGAAAGGGAGGCCTTCCCACTACAGTAAAAGGGTTCTTCTTTTTGAAATCAGGGGCATGGCAACAGAACAACCCCAGCACTTGTCTGCTCAATAAACTCTTTCCTTTAAGCGTTGGTGAGAGGGGAAATAAAAATAGGACGGCTGTATCCGGTTTTGGGAAGTATGAATCTTCTTTTTTTTTTTTTTTACAAAGAGATGGGGAGGAGGGGAGGAAGCACTAAAAAACACACACAAACACACACAAAAACAAGGGACATCATTAACATATGAATACTATATGCAAATGGATAGGAGAGAGCAGATGTTGGTGCATTTAATTGACCTATATGTGAATTGCATCCAAACCTCTTACTCTGTTACTACGCCCAGTGTACAATATAACTGGATTCAGGGACTGGCACACAGAACAGCAGTGTGAATGGGGAGTAGACAGAGTAAGATACAGTTTGAACGAGAGAGACGGAGAGATGGAGAGAATAGGTGTTTCAAAGGAGAGCAGCGTCTTGACAGGAAGCTGTCAGAGCTGGATGAAACCCAAACACAGCGCCTGGCTGTCACTGTCCCTCTGCTGTCTCGTGTGGATGACATCACTGTGCGACTGTGGAAATTGATCACTTAATGGCCTTTGGAGAGCACTGCCGTCTGTGACATGTTACTGTATGCAGCATTAAGGCCTGGATTACAGCACACTGTCTTTATGGGTAGTCATATTTAGACTTCTCTTTCCTCTCTAATTCTCCCTCCCATTAGCTTCTCCCTATTTCCCCCCTTTCAGCCGGAAAAAGGAGAGAAGTCACGCATCTTAAGCTGAAATGTTTGCATGGGTGAGCCATGAGAAACACAGATGCTATTTTCATCTAGGCACTGCCTCCTTGCCTCCCTCTCTTTCTCCTGCTTGGGAATGTCATTAAATTGTATTAAATAGCCTTTTGTCCAGAAGGCAAGGACCACCCGATATATGATAATACATTAATGCCCCAGTGTTGCAGCCAGTGAGCTGAGACGATTTTAAGGCAGAGAGCTGGGCGGAACAAGCATGAAGCACCATTGTGTGTGTGTGTGTGTGTGTGTGTGTGCGCGTGTGTGTATGTCTATACGTGTGCATGTGGCTCTCTAACAACTGTGACACATACTAATAGAAACATACCTAATAAATAACAAGCTTTCAGGGTCTGGCAAGCTGACATTTTCTCTGTGAGCAGGACAATTTCATATCTGCGGTGCAGGGAACCAAATTGCATCACACGGAGATGCCAGCGGATTAGCATAAAAATTAACACTTAAATTTCAGCTTATTGCCAACCCCACCCTGCTCCTACTGCCACACAACAATCAATTCCTCTTATAAATCTGATTAGATTCCATGACGCTTATTATCCTAGTCATGTCCCTACACTGCCTTCCAAGGCTCCAAGACTATTTGTTTAAATAGAATGAAGGAGCTGATAAATCTATAGGTGTGCCTCTCATGCACACACATGCCACCTCTCCCCCACTCTCTCTCTCCTTCCATCTTTCTCTCTCACACTCTCACACTCTTCTCTCTCTCTCTCTCTCTCTCTCTCTCTCTCTCTCTCTCTCTCTCTCTCTCTCTCTCTCTCTCTCTCTCTCATAGTTAGTCTGATTTGCAGATCACCAACGGTGTGGAAAAATAGGGAGTGAAATCAATCTTGACGGATACGCTGTACCACTGTAAAACGTAGCTGATGTCCAGATTGTTCTGAAACAAAGCAAAAACTAGTTCATGCATTTCTAAAAAATAAGTTAACACTTTGTATGGCCTCCAATGTTCTGAGCTTGTTTATAAATGGTCCAGAGGCCATCTTTGCTTGGTCTCCCCCTTTGACTACCTCCCTCCAATGACAACTAAATCTATGAACTTTCCCGACCCTCTCATGACCTTCCATCTCATGAATGATGTTGCTGTTTTCTAAATTGCTTGTCCTTTTTGAGATTCTTTATGTAATGAATAGCGCTATAAAAGTTGAAAATAATATTATTGTTATTATAAAATGTTAATCCAATGACAACGTTTTTGGTCTTTTTCTTCTTTTGACCAACCCTAAAGTATGCCTTTTCAGTAATTCATCAAGTGTACAGCTACTTCCAATGGTCTTCATGTTTATCTAGGGGGGAATTGGAGCAAAGAAAACCATCTCATGTTGGAAAGCTTAATACTGTTGCAATGAAATATTTGTCAATATAGTACTTTAGAAAACATTGCACAAATATGTAGTAAAAGCAGAACGCACGTTGGGTGGCTTGCTAGGCAGAGAGACGGGGCTCACTTTTGTTTAGACAAATGGCATTTCATCGCATCCAGATGTCTTTAAGCACCATCCCTGCACTCCAAGATGTACGCAAAATGTATACAAATATTTATTCCTAACTGCATTCTCCCTCCATGCTTAAGAGTGTCACGGTTCCCTCCACTCCCCAGACTATAGCTTGTGTTAAGGTGAATTACCGTTCAGATCCAGGGCTTTAAGACTGGAGGTTGAAACGTGATTAAGAGGAGACAGAGTTCCTGTGTTGTGTTGTGTATGCCTGCTCTGGGCCTGCTGGCTGTGAACAGGAGAGACGTTTTATCCTCTCATGGGTTGAAAATTCCACGTCGGTGTGACGCCGCGTCACATTGTAGGCCACGCGCCTGAGGAGATCTGGGACAGAGGTATGCCAAGGCTGAGTCAGGCATCACAAAATAACACTAGTATTTAGGCCCCGATTTGATGCCCAAACTGCTCTACGACACAGTGGAGCAAAGACGAAAAAACGAAGGAGAGAGAGAGGGAGAGAGGGAGGAATATGAAACAGAGGGAGTAAAAGAGAGAGAGTGAATGTCTGATGTTGTAAGTGGATAACAACAGCCCCTGCTATGCAGCAGCGGAGGCGCAGAATAATTTCAACCAGCTAACCCCCCTCACCCTCTAGCCACCCCTCTATTCTTATGTTAACACAGCTAAAGAGGAGTGGGCCACCCAGCAGTAGAAACTTAAGTCCATGCTTCAGGAAAAATAATCTATTTCTCTCCAACGCCTAATGTAACTTTACTCACTTACACCGTCCATAAGAGCAAACTCCAGCAATACCAATACATTTACTGTGCCTTTAAAGCATATTACCTTTCACAGAGTTTAAGAATAATAAACGGGGTGCTTAGCTGGGCTATTTTCTCTCAGTAATGCCACACAATGGTGGGGGAAGAATTTGAAAGTCTTTAAATTCAGAGTAAACACTGCTCTCTTTGTTGATTGTACAGTCTTTTAGTTTTTTTTTGTTGATCTTTTTTTCTCCTTCAGAGCCTGTTGTTTTTTCTCCAAACAATACATCCCCTCTCACATCTGAGGTACAAACCTCACTGACATTTTATAGGTTAAACCCTGTTGAATGGAGAGTCATACTTTATACCGGCGGTTTATTTTTACGGGCATGTGTAATTAAGGCAGCATGTCCTATCTCTCAGCCATCTATGCCAAGGCCTTTATTTAAACAACTTTATTGTGAAATGTTTGCGTTCTCAGCATTCGGCGAGGCCCACACACAGATTATTATTTTATACTTCTCCAGGACTTTTTGAAGAGTTTACGCTTAGAGCGGTTATTGTTTTTGATTACAGCAGTCTCTTAAGACTCGAAGCGACCAGCTAAAAAAACATGTTTACAGAATCTGGGTGTGAACCTGAAGGCCTTACCCAGGCCAAATGTACATTCTCCATATGATTTATGGACCTCAGATTAAACTATTTATGTCCACGCACGGCTGTTTAAATTCACTGCTTGGGGCTTTTTAAGAGTGCACGTGCATGTTTGCATTCCCACTGTGTTTAATGGAATTTGATGGAAAGATTGACTGATTACACTTCATCAGAAGTGATTAAAAAATAATAGTAGACTCAGCAAATGCTTATTATCATCTTATTGGAGTAGTAATATCTAATATCATCCATATAAAAAGCTGTTTCCAGTATCCCCCAACACACACAGACACACACATAGACACACACGCACACACATAGATACACACACACACACACTGCAAACTTGCATATCCACAAACCAAAAACACACATCAAGGTTGTCTGGCCTACAAGGCTGGGTGGGTCACTGTGTGTCTGGCTGTAGATTCTAATAGGGTGGCTTTGGGGGGAGATTGGCAGTCTCTGTGTGGTTTCAGGATCAGGCTGAAAGTAAAACACTAGACAGGATCAGATGTCGGAGCAGATGTATTTTAATGGTGTCTTCTGATGAGTGATGCTCAGTACACCACCATGCACAATTTAAGTGTGACACATCACAGTTAGTCAGGTGGTGGTAGAGCACAGGGCACATGCAAACAGCTTCCAGTCAAAGAGGCTTGCTTTTAACACTTACACATACAGCACCTTTCACACCTTTGATGTTCCATACTATTCTGCTCCCATGTTTAGAAATATACAGCAAAGGATGCCGACAATCAAGGATGGGTATAGGGTGGACTGGTCACACTCCAGCAGTCACATGTCCTGTACTCTATGGCAGGCCACACATTTGTTAAAAGCCGCCATGCAGACAGTAACTTTATAAAACGAAATTCAAAAGGTTCTGTTAAATGTGCATCCTTATTTTATCCTGTGTAAGAAAAATCAGCTTGCCCCTCAAATAAAAAATTTACACAATCCCATATATGAATGCTGGTAAAAGGCTTTGGGGGAGTAAGCATGCTTTTTCATTCTTCGTTTTCATTCTCTGTTCCTAACAGAAATCTCTCTACCGCCGTTCCCCTTGTAACCCATAGCCGTCCCATAGGAGTTGGCCTGGGACATGCCCTGTTCTCTATGATAACCACAGGGTGAGTATCTCCTATGAATCGCTGGCCATCTAAGGGCTCGGGGCTATGCTGTGGTGTGCAGATGGGACTTCTGAAGCATGGGTTTGATGTCTTTTGATTAAGAAAAGGAAATTATTTCACTTTTAAGACCTGCTCTGCTATACAACCACCCAACCTTGCTAGTCGCTTCATTACTGTTCTGAGTTTAGGTGTTCTTTTCTCTTTTCTCTGTCTGCATATTTACTAAGACCCAGCTATATAACTGGCCTGTTAATGACTGGGTTAGAAAGCTACTATGAGCTCATTTTTCATACTCTCGCTACTATCCTAATAGTTTATACTGTATATCAGAGGTTGACTAGCTACATTTGAGTAGTTTAAATAAAGCTGAAAAAACGTTCTCAATACTGACTCCATCTGTTTAATAGCTTGACTTGTGCTTAAGGGCAGATGAGTGCCAGGCAGTCTGACCTGAGGCTTGTTAAGGGAACTAGCAGAGTGGATTGTGGCTCCATGATGCACAGACACAGACACACCAGTCATCTATAAACTCGCCAGAGAGGGAGACCCCAGTCTCTCCAGTCACATTAGGAAACCGCTCAGCAATGTGTTTGCACTTGTGCTACAAATCATGCTATTCCCACATTGCATTGGAGTTGAGTTCTAGCATAACGGTGTGTGTGTCTGCAAACAATCTGTATAACCTGCACAGACCCTGGCCCTGCCTGGGAGCAAGGCAAAGCCCATGTGAGAGACTTGTTCTGCAGCACATAGGCTGTCTCTCTCTCTCTCTGTCACTTTCCTCACAAGTCCTCAGACCATTATCCCCACACTTAATTTCATACATTGGCAAATCCACACACGCATACGCACGCACGCACACACACACGCACACACACACACACACACACACACAGCCTTTTACCACAACCTGTCCGACAACACTATGCTAATGTGGTCTACCCCGACAACAGATCGAAGGCATCCTACCAGATCTTGGCTTTAGTGTATAGCCTTGTATATCCCGCTCCCCCCACTGCATGTGCTGTTGAAGCCTCACAGCATATGGAGTCAGGGCAGACATTTCTTTACCTCAGACAAAGGGAAACAGATCGAACAGCCCACCTGGCCGCCGCCAAGTAAGCACATCTCGGACTGAGACGAGAGCGCTGAAACTGGAACCACTCCGCAGGGTCATGTCCCCAGCACACATGGATCAAACGTCCATTCATCTTTAAGTACAGGACACAGAGGGAAAACTGTTTTGGTTGAAAATATAATCTTGGGGCAAGTCCCAACAATACATAAAATAATGTCATGGTAAAATACAGGCAGCTTCATATTACAGATAATTCTGATGTCAAATAGAGAACATTGGTTGATGACCATTGAAGACCTGGGACGGCATGGTTTATGGTCCACACACACACACACACACACACACACACACACACACTGTGCACGCCACCCAGAACACTATCGATCGCACCTGGCTCCGACACACTCTCATCGGTGTCATTCAAACCCTCTCAATTCTTTATCACCAGTTCAACACTAGATCCAGTCCCTCCACTGGGCCACTCATGCACACACACACACACACACGCACACACACACACACACACACACACACACACACACACACACACACACACACACACACACACACACACACACACACACACACACACACACACACACACACACACACACACACACACACACACACACACACACACACACACACACGCACACACGCACACACGCACACACGCAATGCACTTGCTGTAAGCAAGGTTAGACTGCACAACTAACCAGACAGAACACAACAGGCACACAGACAGACTCATACAATACATCTCATCCCATGGCTTTTAAAAAGCGCACCAACTCACCCCTGTTCAGCTTGACCTTGCTCAGTGATATTCATTACATCATTAAGTTACCTCTTCATTAACTTTTCATTATTTATGGAGGCTTTGGGGAGGGGAGTCTTTATCAAATAGTATCTTTTGTTGAGGCAGCTCCCCCTGAGAACCAGCCTGGTATCTTTCTCTCACTGTCAACAGGAGTATCAGCCATGAGCCCTGTCATCTCATACCTCAAAAATACTGCTCTCTTCAGACTGAGGGCAGCTACTGAGGCTTACAAACAGAGGGCGTGTCCTCTACACAATAGTCACAGGGATTCTAGCATAGCTTTATAGCCACAACGTATAGTCATTATTATCTTTTTTCCCACTCCTATCTTTTACCCTTCATTGATTTAATATCTTTCTATTACAATGTCAAATTGCTGTACTATAACCTCTGACTCATCCAAACATCTCCGTACAGAACACATAAACATATTTGTGTTTTTCTAGCCTTACATGAGCACCATTCTGTTCCCAAGCGTTCGTGGCGATCTGTCATTAGCGATACATCGGCCCGAACATAGCCACAGATTGCGTTTAAAAAAGTTCTGGCCACCGACCATTTAGCATCACCAGCCAATTATAAATGGCAAATCACAATACGCAGATTTTTTCTCCCCTCCTAACAGCAGACCCTGGCAAAGCTCCATGGCTTCTCTTGAATAATGTGGTGATAGCCCTTTGTGCTAGGAGCTGCCCAGCCATTTGTTATTTCACACAATGAGCTGTGAGAGAGAGAGGGAAGATTAGGGGTCTGGATGGTACAGTGACCTGAAGACCCCCTGTACCAAAAGAGCCAGTCCCAACAGACTACAGTAATGCAGCCCTATACTGTAGTCAGGCTAGTGAGCTCCCCCTCAATCTCCAGACCGTCTAAAGATCATTTGTCAATTACAGGAGGCTAATGCATCGGGAGGCGAGAATCCCACTGAAATAAAGGGAGAAAAAAAAGCGGAAAAAAAATCTCTTGAGAAACGCTCACACGCTAATAATATAACTTAAACATGCTGAGAGAGAGCATTATGGGCAAATGGAAATCAAAAAAGAAAAACACTGTAATTTAAACTGGGACAGGGCTGGAATGGGTTTATTTTACAAATAGTAATCTCTTTCTCTCGCTCTCTCTCTCTCTCTCTCTGCTTCTTTTGAGTAGGAAGACCACTGTAATATTATCATGGAAAGAGCATTCACTATGAGATGGGTCTCTTCCCAGTCAAAAGGAGATCTATGTTTTGTGATGAAAGTGTTAAAAGGTGACATTGAAGCCTTGGTAATGGTTGTAGAATTCCTTTCTGGGGTACTATGGCAGCCAGGATTTCCAACACACAAAGGTACAGTCTCTGAGGTAAATCACATCTCCACAATAGCACTTCTCCCCTGGCCTTTAAAACATGCCTAATCTGCTACATCACAAGGCACTCCACAGATTAAGAAATCACACCTACCGCCTCAAAAAGTGAACATTATAAAATGTACAGAAACATTTCCAAAATAGCTACCAGAACAAACTGCTCTGTCTATGAGATAGACGTCATGGTAAATAACATTCAAGGTCGCGGACCATTATTCTGAAGATAATGAAATAAAAAATACAATTTGTAAACCTGTGTATTTATCTTCAGTGGAGCTTGAGTTATAAAATAATGTGCAACATTTCAAGGCATAGCAGAAACCACAGAGAGACAATAGATGAACACAAACAAAAACACACACACGCACACACACACACACACACCAAGGCCCAGTCAGTCTGACGTTATCTTGTAAGACTTGTGTTTCCAGGCAGCTGCATTGCTGAAAAGAGGTGTGCTGATATATTCTAATCACTTTTTTAGCCTGGGTGATTATCGCATCAAATGGGCTGTGGCGTGATTGGTTGTTTTAACCGAGAATTGCTCAGTAGAACAGAATGTTACTGTCCTCCTTTAAGATCTCTGTGTCCCCTCCCCACTAGCAGAATAATCACCAGAGTGGAAGGAAATCTAGAATAACTTTGTTTCACTTTGTTCAGTTGTTGCTTATTTTGTCCTTCTTTTAAGAACGTTTCCTGGTTTGAGAAAGGCTGCGTAAAGGTGGGCATATCTGAAATGTTTCCTGATTGTAATTGTCAATTTGAGGTTAAAAAGAGTCTGGCTAACCCAGGTATGACCCAGCTATTGTTAGAAGTCTTCTTAACTTAAATGACATAATTGTGTGAGAGAGATCCTATCACTCTCAGCCCCTTTCCAGCTGTCCTGCTCCATTTACATCCCTCTCCCCTCCATCTCCTCTTTAAGAGACTAAAGCGGTGCACACACTCCACTCCAAGGATTACAAACACACACTCATTCTCTCTCAATCCCTCTCATGTCTTCACAATTCTCAGTCATCCCAAGACATAAGCCATCGGAATATTGGAAAGTTGTGCCGAGTTCAGATTGGATCTGTGTAGCGATGGCAGAATACATCATCCGACAGCCCGCTAAGCTCCGTCTGAAATAGTTGTGTCTGCCGCACAGCATTACTGTCACGCTTCTCTGAGATGGAGCGCACTACTCTGTTTCTCCCCTGTTAGGCTGCACCTTCAGGGAATACACTGAGACACCTAGGGCAGGCCCCACCGAAGAGCTGAGTCCTACACCACAGCCACACAGTCACAGTGACACAACAGCAACCAGAGAGAGAGAGAGAGAGAGAGAGAGAGAGAGAGAGAGAGAGAGAGAGAGAGAGAGAGAGAGAGAGAGAGAGAGAGAGAGAGAGAGAGAGAGAGAGAGAGAGAGAGAGAGAGAGAGAGAGAGAGAGAGAGAGAGAGAGAGAGAGAGAGAGGGAGAGAGAGAGAGAGAGGGAGGGAGGAGGGAGGGAGAGGGAGGGAGGGAGGGGGGAGGGAGGGGAAGAGAGCGAGAGAGCGAGAGAGCGAGAGAGCGAGAGAGCGAGCGAGTGAGAGGAGAGAGAGAGAGAGAGAGAGAGAGAGAGAGGAGAGAGAGAGAGAGAGAGAGAGAGAGAGAGAGAGAGAGAGAGAGAGGAAGAGCAAGAGAGCCTAGAAGGATGCTAATAGAGGTCATAGGCAAATAACACATCACCTCAACACTCCGTTCTTCATTACTGTATATCCTCCAGCTAGAGCTCATGCATCATGCATGTGATGACTTAAGTTGCGGGTTACATCTAAGTCTATGTTACCAGACTGTATACGTCAGCAAAATGTACATGTACCTGTTCTGTACACTACTGTATGTGGGTGTGGGATAAACCAATATGGTATTGAGTTGAACTTAACTTAGCCATGTCCTAGGACCTCACACATGCCTTACACAATACCCTGTAATCAAAGACTGCAGCCTTAACTGTCAGAGAGGGATCCCTGCCAGAGACAGGAGGGTAGGGGTGGTGGGGGGGTAGACCCCCGGACCCTAGAGATGAGGTGTCACATGCGCTCCATCACAGAGCCCCTTTATTAGCCGAGGCGTGGGTCTTACCCTCACTGTCATCTTCAAATATGGCGAACACCTGCTCATGGGCGCACAAAACAATCACACAGAGCCTGCAAATAATTAACTTAGAGTTTGGGTAATTGCAACAAAAACATGAAATCTGGACGCGTCACATCCATTTCTCAGGCCCCAACTGAGAGTAATTTGAAACAGTTTCCCATAGATGGACTTTCATCTTTTTTTTCTCTGAAAGCTGTGTAGTTTATTTTTATAACACACAGATACAGTGGGGAGAACAAGTATTTGATACACTGCCGATTTTGCAGGTTTTCCTACTTACAAAGCATGTAGAGGTCTGTCATTTTTATCATAGGTACACTTCAACTGTGAGTGACGATATCTAAAACAAAAATCCAGAAAATCACATTGTATGATTTTTAAGTAATTAATTTGCATTTTATTGCATGACATAAGTATTTGATCACCTACCAACCAGTAAGAATTCCGGCTCTCACAGACCTGTTAGTTTTTCTTTAAGAAACCCTCCTGTTCTCCACTCATTTCTTGTATTAACTGCACCTGTTTGAACTCATTACCTGTATAAAAGACACCTGTCCACACACTCAATCAAACAGACTCCAACCTCTCCACAATGGCCAAGACCAGAGAGCTGTGAAAGGACATCAGGGATTAAATTGTAGACCTGCACAAGGCTGGGATGGGCTACAGGACAATAGGCAAGCAGCTTGGTGAGAAGGCAACAACTGTTGGCGCAATTATTAGAAAATGGAAGAAGTTCAAGATGACGGTCAATCACCCTCGGTCTGGGGCTCCATGCAAGATCTCACCTCGTGGGGCATCAATGATCATGAGGAAGGTGAGGGATCAGCCCAGAACTACATGGCAGGACCTGGTCAATGACCTGAAGAGAGCTGGGACCACAGTCTCAAAGAAAACCATTAGTAACACATTACGCCGTCATGGATTAAAATCCTGCAGCGCACACAAGGTCCCTCTGCTCAAGCCAGCGCATGTCCAGGCCTGTCTGAAGTTTGCCAATGACCATCTGGATGATCCAGAGGAGGAATGGGAGAAGGTCATGTGATCTGATGAGACAAAAATAGAGCTTTTTGGTCTAAACTCCACTCGCCGTGTTTGGAGGAAGAAGAAGGATGAGTACAACCCCAAGAACACCATCCCAACCGTGAAGCATGGAGGTGGAAACATCATTCTTTGGGGATGCTTTTCTGCAAAGGGGACAGGACGACTGCACCGTATTGAGGGGAGGATGGATGGGGCCATGTATCGCGAGATCTTGGCCAACAACCTCCTTCCCTCAGTAAGAGCATTGAAGATGGGTCGTGGCTGGGTCTTCCAGCATGACAACGACCCGAAACACACAGCCAGGGCAACTAAGGAGTGGCTCCGTAAGAAGCATCACAAGGTCCTGGAGTGGCCTAGCCAGTCTCCAGACCTGAACCCAATAGAAAATCTTTGGAGGGAGCTGAAAGTCCGTATTGCCCAGTGACAGCCCCGAAACCTGAAGGATCTGGAGAAGGTCTGTATGGAGGAGTGGGCCAAAATCCCTGCTGCAGTGTGTGCAAACCTGGTCAAGACCTACAGGAAACATATGATCTCTGTAATTGCAAACAAAGGTTTCTGTACCAAATATAAAGTTCTGCTTTTTGGATGTATCAAATACTTATGTCATGCAATAAAATGCAAACAATGTGATTTTCTGGATTTTTGTCCGTCTCTCACAATTGAAGTTTACCTATGATAAAAATGACAGACCTCTACATGCTTTGTAAGTAGGAAAACCTGCAAAATCGGCAGTGTATCAAATACTTGTTCTCCCCACTGTATGCAGACGGTTATTTGCTTAAGAGGGACAACTGACAGAAATTATTTATCCTTCTATCTCGCCTCATACCACTCTCGCTTCAGATTCCACATGTCTAAGATATATGCTGGTTCCGGTGCCAGCATCTATGCCGCGAATAATATAAATGAGCAATGCAATAAGATTTGCAATGCTGCCACAATCAGCCCTGAATGCATAAGCAAATCAGCCGCCTTCTCTCACCCACCCATGCCAGTGTTGCTTTTTACTCAGTCTCATAATGATCCCTCTATGCATCTAGCTCCGAGACTCAAGCACTGCTAATAATGCATGGCACTTTTTATATGCCATTGTGCCTGTTGATGTTCCTCATCACTGAACCCTGCATGACTGGTGCCACAATTACATGTGTGTGTGTGTGTGTGTGTGTGTGTGTGTGTGTGTGTGTGTGTGTGTGTGTGTGTGTGTGTGTGTGTGTGTGTGTGTGTGTGTGTGTGTCCGTGTGCATGTGCTTGTGCGCGTGTGCGTGAATGTAAATGTGCTGCATACTTTCTGTGTATGTCCATGTATGTGTGTGGTGTATGCTCTGATCGAGATTAGTTTGAATGGTTAGGAGGGAACAGATGTCAGCGCATGTCGACTGCCAGGAAGACTGAACAAAGCCAATCACATTCATTCCCTTCCTGTCCAAATGCAGTAAAAGAGGGGACCTGAAAAACAACCAATGGCATTAACTGTGAGCATGCCATCCCACTCCATCCCGCACCGTGTATAAACCAGCACATGCTGCCCGCCTGCCTGGCACACAGAGGGACACGTCCATCTCATTCAGGATAAATCGCTTAAATGATTAGAGATGTGGAGGAGTGTAGAGGCAAGATACAAAATGGCGTCTGAATATTATCTACCCTCAATGATAGCTTAATCATTCATGAGATAGTATCTCAAGCCATTTAGTGATAGAACCTATACCCAAACAGGTCTTTTTCACACATAAAAATTATAATCTCAAATGCAAACTATCTTCTGACATAACGATCAGTTTCTGTAAGTTGTCTGATTTAAACTGCTATGTTTAGTAATGTTCCATGTTTAACAAAATCTGTTTACCACTATCAACATGCACATAGGCATACATACGCACGGTGGGCATTTTCATATGCTTGGATTGGAGTGTAAACCTAATTCAGGTGACAAACAAGCATCTTAATTATTTTGGAAGAAAATGAGTCATGCAGAAAATCATATTCACCAGATGATAATGAAGAGGAAACTGAGGAGGACAACAGAAGTGTATCTATGCCACGTTGTTTGACCTCTGACACACACAGCACTAAGAACCAGAGGGAAAGACAAGTGAAAACAATAGCACTCACACTTATTGGGGTATATTGGGATACTACATAATCAGTTGATAATCCAATGTCCTTGATAATCAGTTTCAGAAAAAGAACACTGATCCTGTCTTTGATAAGAAAGAAACACACACATTAGACCATTAACAGACATTCTGTGACGGACATCTCATGGAACGTAGATAATAACCGTTTTTCCGACAACTGGAGTGGTATTCTTTCTATTCCTTTTACTAAGGTCCTTGACACTATGGCTTCCAGGGCTTTTTGAGTCTTCCGAAATGTTTCCCCTTGATCAGGTTTCTGAATGGTTATCATGATATATATTATTCCGAAATGTTTCCCCTTGATCAGGTTTCTGAATGGTTATCATGATATATATTATGACACCCCTCTTCTGCATCAAAGGAGATGCGCCTCTACAAACAGGCACTGCGCTTAATTTCATTCTATCAGACCAACAGCCAGTGTATCATACAATAATTGGCAGTCACCATGTTAACCCCTTACCATACATTGGTTTGGTTTATTTATTTGTCTGCAGATATACTGTATCTACCTGCTCTATAGAGGCCAAATGAGTTTCGGATTTAGATACTCTGAGCTATGTACTAAATTGGGATGGAAAGAGATTGAAAGTATAAAAGGTAAGAAAGAGAGAGAGAGAGAGAGAGAGAGAGAGAGAGAGAGAGAGAGAGAGAACGAGAGAGAGAGAGAGAGAGAACGAGAGAACGAGAGAGAGAGAACGAGAGAGAGACCGTGACAACAAAGCATCATGGGAGCCGTGCTCACAGAAGTGTGCATGGCAATATGTCTGCTCTGTTCTTTCTCTCCTTTCTTCCCAGACCCTAGCCTGGTGTTGACAATTGGGTCTTAAATGTGAAGGAATGATTGGTGTAGCAGTCCAAGATGGACATGGGGTTAAAGTGACTGGCAAGAGTATCAACTCTAAGAACCACCTCCCAGTTTTGAAACGAGTTCTGTCATGTTGACTGTTGCAGATCCAATGGAGCATGTTTGTCATGACACACAGAGGAGGATGAATGAAAAAACACCACCCGCACCAGATGCCTTGAAGTAACAGATTGCTTGAGACCAGCCCCTTCAATGGCACTCTATTTCTCTCTTTTTATGTGTGTGTATGTGTCTGTGTGTGCGTGCATGAGTGTGTGTGTGTGTTTTGTGGTGAGAACCATAATGTGTAAATCTTCTCCTCGTGCAGAGGGAGGTAACCCATAGTGTCATGTGACTGTCATAGGAAGTGAGTGACGGAGCCTTGGAGATGTGGTGTGAAGAATCCGGTGACCTTTCCCCCTCGGTTGCATTGTAAACCACACTCCATTTCCCATAATACTTTAACAGCCTGTGAGTGGCGTGTAGCCCCGAGGTTAAAGTGCAATCTGTAACCAATTAACCGTTTGACTAGCAAAGCCTGCATACCGTGAATGGGAGGAATGCACAGAGCCTGGAAAACCTCTGACTGGATGCAGGCACTGGAAGGAGCAGTGTTGGTGGTGGCAACAACTGACAACTGAGGGAGGGGTTACGAGTTAAGGGTGAGCGGGGATGATGGGCTTAAAGCCTTCCATGGTAACACTGGGATCCAACACGACTACACTACCTGGTAAAATCATCAAACCTGACCACGATTTATGGGTCTTGGGATGTGGCCCTGGTAATCAGTCCCAGGCTTGGTGCACAACGCCGCCCCTTCATCTCCCCTCCGCCCCTCCACCCCACCTCCCTCCAGCAGGAGAGAGATATATAAAGGGAGAGAGAGAGAGATAGAGTGAGAAGGAGGGAGAGAGTAGAGACAGAGAGAGGAAGAAGAAAGAGCAAAGAAGGAGAGGAATCTTTGGGGCTGGGTCCCTGCTCTCCATCCATCAGTGTATCTGCAGTGGGATCAGGGCCGTGTAATGAGCCGTGCTCCCCCTTACACGTGTTGATGCGCCGCAAAATAAGATCCATTTACCTACACCGCTGCTAGCGACTGGAGGGGAACGCACGTTCCGCCCGCTGCCCCGCCCCCCAATCTCGGAGGTCAACCCACCCCCAAAAAACACGGAGCTCTGTCTGCTCTGCCTCTGTGGTCAGCCCATCTATCTCTGGGGAGGGAGGGGGGCAGTCAGAGGAGGAGGAGGAGAGGGGCGATCCTCTTACACAGACAAACAGAAGCAATTGAGCTCTAGTGTTACATGACTTCAAGGCATCGCTGTCAAGGGGACTGGGACAGTCAAGGAAGTGACCCTGTAAATGTTGCACTTGACTGTGTGGTTAGATTGGACAGAATGTGACTTCCATGAGTAGAACATTTTAAACTATTCTGGTTGATTTATGTGGATATAATTATAAACCATCAGCTAAATTAGTATTACAATTTTCATAATGGTTTTGGATGGATGATCCATTTTTCACAGTTTACTGAGAGATCTGATAAACCACAAAGATCTGATAAGACAACAACTGTAAATTAAGAAAATGGAAGTTCATATCCATAATAAACTAAATCTAACCAAGCTATTTGCTCTTTGTTTGTCTTGTCCACTGTCCAGCCATTTTCACACCACCCTAAAGAACTAATGATGCATTTAAAGGGAGAATTAGCAGGAGAGCAGAGGGGAAACTGCCTTTTCACCAGTGTACAGATGGCCAGAGAGCTCAGCACACAGCCATGAGTCATACTGTTCGTACGGAACCTACGTGGAAATATGCATTGTTAAAGACGACACCGATTCCACAAAGCGTCCTCAGAAAACAAAAGAGAGAGAGAGAGAAAGGACAGAGAGAGCGATAGAGAGATAGAGAGAAAGGACAGAGAGAGAGAAAGAGTGAGAGAGAGCTGTGCTGTTGGGCGAAAGAGAATGCGACTAATAATGAGACATCTATTTTACCCACCAGCCCTCTGTGTGCAGCGCCTCGATGATACGCCTGTTTTCCTCCGGCCCCCATTATCAGTGCACTTGAACCCGGGATAACAATGAGTTCATAGAGATTGAGAAGTGCCGGGCCTTAATTGTATGTATTTAGTCACGCAAACCGAGGCAATGGCCTGAGAATGGCTAGTTAGCCAATGACATCATTTAGCTTCAGAGTTGACTCAATGGGGCTGTAGCAAATGTGCACTGTTGCCACGTCCACCCATCCAGGCTCTGCTCTCACTGTCCAGAACTGTCTGTCTCATATCTACTGTGCTATCGCCCCTCCTGCATTACAGGACATATTTGGTGTTTTCTGAACCAGTAGGTCTCCCAAGATCACTCCGGTGGTGTCTCTGTCTTCATTGTCAACATCTTCTTCGTTAAAGAGAATATGCTTTAAGAATATGCGAGTTGTGTTGTTTTTGAGTGGTGTGTGTTTTTGTGTGTGTCCTTTGTCAATCAATGGTGGATGTTGGCGGCACAAAGCTGATGATCGCATCATGATGTTATTGTGCCTGACTTGCTCGGCACAAAGAGGGAAGGGAGCGTGTTCTCAAGCAGGGATGTCAGCACTTGAAAAATCAATCACCATCTGGGCTCATTTCATACAAGGGAGGCGAGAGAGAGGAACAACCAACAGCTCCGGTTTGGCCAGAAACAACAGGCTAGGCCAAACCTCAGAAAAGCGTTGTGGCAACATTGGAGTCTATCTGCACCATTAAGGCGGCACTGTGCGAAAGCAGCTAGGCATTAGCTGAGTGCAAGGTCACAGAAAGCAAACATGGATAAGAGTACAGAAAGCAAAGATTCACCTGCTTGGCTAACACCTCAGGTCATTGGGTTTCATTCAAAGAGCTCATCTCTGTTTATTCTTTGCCATTCCAATGACTAGCTGATCTTCCTAACTGAAAAAGTATTAAATCGTAGGAAAAAATTATAATGTATGTCACTAAATCGCTTTTTACAGTACACAAACACCCAGCTCCACATTTTGGCGGGGGCTGAGGGTGTGACATGATTTTTGCTGCAGCGTTGCCTGCTTTCAGTAGCACAGCTGTGTGAAAAATACCAGTTAGAAAGGGTGCTGAGGCAGCAAAAGCATTTAATACTCAACAAACAGTTATCTAAGCCCATGTCCAATAACTAGGCACCACTGTAATGTGACCTACATACTAAGTGAATAAGAATTTTTACATCAGGGAGGGGGCGAACAGAACAGAGCTCATTCAGCTGACAGTAATTAAATAGCAAGTATTCCTTTTCACTGGCCTTTTGCCTCTCTCCCAGCTAAGAAAGTATAATGTAACAGAACATATTGTGCCCTGTTAAGTATTCCACTCTTTTTTTCGGTTCTTTCGGATTTAATGGAATGACAAGTCAGTGGAGGGTTAGTCTGAATTTTTTCAAGGACGTGGGATGGATTCTAACACTGTTCCCTTCTTGCCTGTACTGCCTAAGATGGGGGATGAACACACTGACCTAAAGCCAGTGTGCTACATTGGAAGTCCACCACATGTCATATGTAAGTCACATACGAGTTCAGAGGGGAATGAGTTCAGACGGACCCGCGGACCACTAGTCCCTTCACACACACACATAAACAGACACACACATCCATACACTACATCCATAGCCTTCCGCCTGCATGCCCACCTCCCTTGAAGATGAATGTGAGAATGAAACCCAAGCCAGCCATGCTCTCAGATCAGGTAGGCCCGTTCCAGACAAACCGCAGAAGGATGATGAAAGAGGGGGAGCGGGTGAAACAGGCGATACGCCGGCCGCCAGAACAAAGCAGGTGTCCGTATTAATGCACCATCGAGCACTTGGAACCCTCCACCTCGATACAGGAGGAGGAGGAGGAGGAGGAGGAGGAGGAGGAGGGGGAGGGGAAAGACGGGGAGGGCGAGCACAGAGAAAGAGCAAAGTCAGTAAAAGAGAAAGTTTCAACCAATTAGAATAATGAGAAACAAGTCACCGGGTTACAGTGGTGGACAACATCATACACTTCGCATTGGGATGAATCATCACTGGGGCTATTCATTCTGTCTGTAACAACTGGTCATCTGTTTGAATTGACCTTACTTCTTAAAAACAGACAGATTCATACACTCCTTTTATCACTCTGGAGTTATGAAGATCAAAACGATATCAGAACAAAATGACACATAGGACGTAGATAATATAAAGAGCAGTCATGAACACTGAATGACAAAATAAAATGATAAAGAAAGTGATCCATTTAGTAAGGAGCATAGCATTGGCGCCTATAGAGATATCCACATTAACTAAATAACTGCTGATGAGTCACTGTGGCATTTGCATTCCTCAAGCCTGAAACAGGATTTGGTTTTCATTAAACAACAACGGCAAAAGGCAAAAAAAGAGGGGGAGAGAAGAAAAAATGTGTGCGGATCAATTACCACACCTCAAGGGTGTCTTAATTGAATTCTCCTCTACAGCTGCCACATATTCCTCTGGTTGTAGGTGTATACTGCATTTGCATAAATGTGCCTCCAATTTGAAGCCGAAAAAGAGGTCGAGAGGCATCCAGACAACAGAAACATCCAACCAGAAAAGAACAACCGCTGTTTAAATAGGGATAAGGTTGATTCTAGGAGTAAACCTTGGATGTTATTGAGAAGTACATTACAAAAAAAGATCCTTCTATCCACACAGAACCCCCATTGTGTGGTTTTGAAAAACACTGATAAAAACAAGGTTAAAGAATCCACTGTGTGATTTAACATGCTCCATCATACTGTTAATTCCATTCCAGATACTCCCCCAGCTGCCTCTCTTCTTGCTGTTCTCTTTCAGTGTAGCAATGGCTGAGTGTCCTGGGTGTCTAACTCACATCAGGTTCCCTGTCCCATGAGAGTTTCTTTTTTACAAGCCCTGTTTCATCACAACGCTGCTATTTTTAGGCCCCAAATTTTTAATCTGGTCACAGAAATCAGGCTCCATTCAGGAGAGGGCCTTTGTAGAACTTAAATACACCCCAATGTGTCCTTCAACAAAGACCTCTCCCTTATACTCTCCCTTTAATGCTTTAAGTTTAGGATTGTTAGTTGGGTCTGTGGGTGGGTTTTCTTTTTTTTTTGGCATTAGACCGGCTAGCCATTGAACGCCACAGTGTCTATAAAAATTCATCAGGATTAAAATGACCTCACACGCAAAATTTAAGTTCCTAAAGTACACAATGGGAGCTGTATCTTTTTGACACATTCTCCAGGCCTTGGGAACAGAATTGTTTCCTGACAAAGTGTCCCTGCCTTGACAATGAGCACCTTTCAGCCCCACACAGGGTCTGCCTTTAGAGCTGGAGAGGGAGACGTATTTCACATATCAATCAAAGAGGAGAGAAAGACCCGTCGGGTAAAAGTGGCCCTTCAGAAACCTGAACAGATCAAAACGGAGTAAATGCTATTTCCCTCTTATGGTGGCCATTCAGCTGTGTTTTATCAGATGAGGGAAGTAAGTAAGTGAAAGAGAGCCCTCATTCTTAATCGTATTTCTCTTCTCATTGCAATAAGGGAGAACGGGGCATTACAAAGAGAATGAAAAGTATCTCATCAGGTTATGATTTCTAGTGTGACCTATATCTTTAGTTAAGTGTATCAAAAATATAGAAACACCTTTTACATTTAAGCAGACACTCTTATCCAGAGACGCTTACAGTAGTGAGTGCATACATTATTCAAACTGGTCCCCTGTGGAAATCGAACTGAGCCACGCAGATTATACAAGTAAACTCACATTAACGTGGCTAGAAGACGATGTCAGCAGGACCATCTCTGGTGAGTGTGCATACTGTACTGTATGTTTATATATATACTTTATTGTGTGCACGTACGTGCGTGTGTGTTCTTTACACACCCAGTGAAGTTCGCTGGTGTAATGAGCACACGGTGTGTACATCAGGCCACCCACTGAGCCAGCCAGTTGCACAACTGTCGCTAATAATGCTAAAAATGACTTGTGTGTCAGTGTTGGTAATTCCAAATTGCATTTGACTACCTCAGCCTAGATTTATGATTCACATATAAATATAGTATTTCTGGACAGGTGGATTAATGGGTCTCCTTAAAGGCCTTCTTTATAGGTCAGTACCTGCGTGTCTCAGCAACGCTACTGTAATCCCCAAAAATCATCTCATCTGTGGCTCAATTCATTACAGCACAGGAGGAGAGGAACACAGAAGGGGTAAGAGCATAGTGCTGAGAAAATCATGCCTCCAGTGAGTAATGGAGAGACTTAGACATGGGCCTCCATCACATACTTTATCTGATCTACTTCCACTGTGAACATGCATGCACACTACTGTACGTGTTAATGTGTGTAAATCTGTGTCATCGTGTGAATTTATGGACTTCTGTAAGTGGGTGGGTATGTAGTTGTATGAAATTGCATTAGTAGCTACTGTATTCGTTCAACATACAGTGTGGTGGCATTTTGAAATTGGGATGCTCTGAATTTGTAGAATTGGGGACAAGGCAGCCTTGGACAGGGGCATGACACAGACTTATCTTAAACCTAATTAGATCATGATAATAGCTTTAGGGCCTCAGTGATAAATGGTTGGCCTGTGGATCGGAACCTTTCTTCAGTTTTAGGTTGTGCACGTTGTGCAAATATGGTGGTTCACCATTCGATTTGCAAAACTGATAGAGCCCAAATGTTAGTATGGTAAGATTTGTGTTAGATTAAAAGTAAAGGTTTTGTATGGGTCTAGCAATGATCTCATCATTTACCCGTTGCTTTTGTGTTGGCATGTCTGTTGGCATTTCACTGCCCTCTGCAAAGTGCACACCACCCCTCCCAGTATCGTCTCCCATGACATAAGAGATTCCATAAACACCCTGAAACCCTGGAGGGCAAACCCGATTCACTGTGTATTAGTGATGGGTCATTCTGTCTTTTCATTCTCCTCTAAAGCCATGGCTTCTCTTCTGAGCCTTCGTCCTGTAGTGCTAGCCAGCCAGCCCAGCGTTTTCCCAACCCTCCCTTGCATTCCCAACCGCCATCCACTTCAATGTTCCACATTTTATTATTTTTTATAAAACATGCATTCCTCTTGTGGGAAAACTTTTCCCCTCAGTGTCAGCTGGTTCATGAGGAGTTAATGTTGCTAGGCGACATCTATCTTTTTCCAACACCTTGAGAGCATCTTTTAAATGGAGGAATTTGGTCATTATGTGACATTAACCTCATTAGAAAACACTCTTTAACTGCTCTGAGATGAAATTGATTTACAGCTGCCATTTCCACTACTGCTCTCGATCAATTGTTAAACTATCCTTTTTATGGCCCAAACTTTGCTGTGCGCCTTTTCTCTCCCTCCCACTCCTTGTATTAATGCCAGGTATGTATTCCCATAAAGAAGGGGGGCAACTTTTTTTATGCCACTGTGGTGTAATGTGAAAAATCCCCTTCATAAGTGATCCTCTCACAGGCGCTCACAATAGAGGAATATGATCTGGCAGAGACGGGCGTGTGGCGCGGTAAATCCATCCGCTCCGTTTGTGTGGCTAAATGTCAACGCTCTGCCTCTCTGCTCCTGACAGCTCAGGTTTATGTGGCCGTTTAAGCATAACACGCACACTGTATTTCTTTGATAAATCAATAACTCTACCATTTCTGTGCACCATCCGCCCTCCGTCTAGGAGAATTGATCCGCGCGGATGGAGTGATACCGCCGGATGGAGTGATACCCCCCTCCCTCCATCCCTCCATCCCTCCACTGCACTTTTGACACATAAATAAAATATGTGGTCTTTTTGTTTCAATTGGCCACAGTGTTGGTCCTGAGGAATATGGCGCAGGTCACATGGTAGCATCGAGGGGGAGCTGGGAGCTAGGAGTCGGGTGGCTGCTATCGCTCACTGGCGCCCCACAAAATCCCCTGAACTTTCCAGTAACACATTTATTAGAGTGAATTAGTCTGTTCTAAAGAATGGCATTACAAAATAATGTGATCGCTAAATTATTTAAACATTTTTGCCATAATGCTTCACTTCATAACCACATAACTATGTACACCCTCACACACACACACACACACACACACACACACACACACACACACACTGAATTATAGCACATCCATTTAATGTCATCGTCCAAATTTAGAAAAGGAAAAGATGAGAGAAGGTAGGGGGCGGTGCCGAGAAGGTGGGGGGTGGTGCTAACTCCATCACACTACTACATTTAGGTGTCAGGCTCACAAGCCATCCTGACTTTAATATAAATAGATATAAATCCACATGCTGGGCACTGTGTTTTACCCGCTATCAACAGATGAGTGCCACATATTCACCCACACCTCCTCAACATATGTAGGGAGTGATGGTGAAGGCATTTCTGTGGCCGGGTTAGAAATAGCTGCTAGGTGAACTAACCTTGGTGTGGCATGCCAGGGGCCCCACCTCCAGAGTGTCCACTGCTGCCCTGACACTCTCCCCCTGTAACCTGCCTCCTGGCTGGGTTGCTGCAGTCCTGTGTGCCCCCACCACCACCACCCAGGCTTAGCTCAGGTCAGGGCTGCTGTCACACACAGCCCCTCTAGTTAGATCCTCTGGTGCCTAATTAGGGAGGAGGGATGGAGGAATGGAGGGATGGAGGGGTGGAGGGAAGGAGAGCCAACTTGGACTTTAAGAGACTAACCCACCTCTGCCATAACGGAGCACTTATGGGATTAAAGGGGCATTAGTCTTGATATGCCCATGTAGGCCGTCTGTATATTTATATAGGGCCAGATGATGCAAACTGAGAGGCAGCCACGACAACTGTTGTCTGTGCGCTCATCATTATCATAATCACCTTCATCATCATCATGTTCATCACCCCACACAGATTGCATCATGGGAATAACTGTGTGGTGCCACCAGACGCGCACGGCTTATTCCATGTGAGCGCCACTCTCTTTCCCCCCTCCCTCTCTCTCTCTCACTCTCTCTACCCCTCTCTGTCTACCCCCTCTCCTTACCTCACGCTCGCTCTCTCTCCCTCTCTATCTCTCTCCCTCTCTTAACCCCCCCCCTCTCTAAATGCCTGACTCACTCCAGAGTCTCAGACAGACTGTGACGCTCTGCTTAGCTCTGGTCTGGTCTACTCTGGGTCCTGGGAGGAAATTGCTGAGCTCACAGCCTCCACCACCACCCGCCTCCTCCTCCCCCTCCTCCTCCTCTCTCACCCCCTCCTAAAGGGTTTCCCCTATTAAGAGGGAGAGCTGATGGGGAGGAGCTAGAGGAGGAAAAGGTGAGTCTACAGTACTGTAATAACCCCAGTACACAATCCCTCCTCTCCTCTGTTATCTGTCTGCTGAATCTCTGTCTCCTTTGACTGATCCATTTATGAGGACATAAAAAAGGTACTTTTCAACTGTAGCCTTCCAG
Source organism: Coregonus lavaretus (assembly GCF_964263955.1). Lineage (NCBI taxonomy): Eukaryota > Metazoa > Chordata > Actinopteri > Salmoniformes > Salmonidae > Coregonus > Coregonus lavaretus. Next base: position 15,686,871 of record NC_139991.1, on the reverse strand, counting down.
TCTTGGTCCCTGTACAGTGGCAGAGGGAACATGTATTTCATGCACATACAACATGCAGAAAATATTCATCACATGGAGTGCATATCAAAGTCGGTAAATAACACTTTGACAGTTTGTTATTTACAACCTACAAGCTTTTTCTCTAGAAATGTAATCAGACATTAGTAAATATGCTGACTCAGAAAGGCTGTTTTCTCCAACTGTTTATTGGTTACTCTCTGCTTATTTATGTGTGTTGTACTAAACAAAGACCTCCACCAAAACAAGAACAACATTGTTAAACGTAGTCGAGTGTTTGATCTTGACATGTCTAAATGACCACAGCTATCCAAACTACAGAGGGCTGGATGAATTTTGTGATCAGAGCCATGTACGCTGTGTGCCATGTTGAGATATACTAAACTCTGGCCTATATTGTTTGGCTTTGTAAAGGCTTCGTTCGATTTTCTCTGCTTGGAACCGAATACTTGAGACAAAAAAAAATTATGTGGCTCAATACACGTTGTCCTTAATGGAGTAGGATAGATCCTGGACCATAGCATTTGAGAAGGGAAAAAATACATATGCGGGGAAAATAGTGTCTTTTGATGTAAAGTGTTGACAGCTGTGCTTGGTTCTGGGGGTGTGGGGGTCGGAGTGTGGTTTGACTCTGGGGTCAGGTGCCCCCCCCCCCCCGCCCGCCTCAGCTGCCCCTTGCTAAATGGAAACGAGATGTGATATTGTTCTAGTCATCACGGCCATCTGATGTCAATTTCACACAGTGGTGGGACCCTCCACAAGCTGGTCCATGCCACCGACCACACAAGTGATAAACAAAACCAAGATAGGAACACACACATGCATAAAGCTTCCTCTCTGTGTCTCGCTATCTCTCTCTGTCGCTCTCTCTGCCCTCTATCTCTTTCTTTCCCTCTGTTACAGTCTCCCAATCTATCTCTCTCCCACCCCCTCTACCCACACTGGGATAAGTCATGAGGAAATTGATGCCCATGTTTTGTGCGACCACCTGTTCATTCTGGATACAAGTCTAAGAACCCAGTAAGGGTTAACCCTCTTTGGGGAGGGAGCGGGGGAGGATGTTGGCACCCCAGTCAGAAACGTGCCCCCATGAGTGGCAGGCTGGCTCAGACCGTCCGGCTGGGTGGGACAGGAGCCCACTCCTGGACCGCTCCACATCTCCCCCAAATCCTCCAGTCGCTCCAAACGGAGTCAGTATGCTGTTCCTCCATTACCCCACAAACCCCCCCTCCCCCTATCTTATCCCAACCAGGACATCATTGTCTCAGTCAATTTATATGAATCTATCTACGTTTTGAAGGACTCATACTGTATGAAACCACAATGTTCTTGAAGGCTGTATGATCACCAACTGTGTACTGTAGACTATTTGTGAAAAATTAAAATAAATATAACATGTATATAATATTTTATTTATATTTTTAACCATTGACTGTAGGTTTGATGACTGAACATGAAACGGTGGATGTCTAGAACCACCCTGCAAAAAGCGTGCATCTAAAATGATAAACGATTGCTGTGCATTTGAAGCTCACATAACACTCACTCTGATCAACACAAACCACTAGCGAACAATGAAGGCAGGGAAGCAGTGTTGTGTTACCTGCAGCATGAGAAGACTCTAACACGTCCAAATTACCTCACACACCACCATCTTGCCACCACTCATCAAACTCACACAAAGTCATAAGATCGAAAATAGGAAACCATTCTCACTAAAAACCTTAATAATAATCTCCTGAGAGAAAATAGCAATCTTGTCTTTCAACTGAAAAAGGACAAATATTTTAAGAGGCAATGAATTTGGTGGAGCTGAATAGGATGTTGGTACATGTTTTACTAAAGGAAATATAATGGCATACTATTATTAGATCACATTAATCATGACTGTGCCAAAGGCACTGACAGCAGCACTGAAAAGGATTGAAAATGTTGGTAATGGATATAAATTACCTATTGTGTGATAAAATGATTTTTTCACTAAGAAGGTCGGGATAAAACAGAAAACCTCTGAATGCATGTGTATAAAATATTGAATAATACAGGTTATCGGAGTGGGATTAAAATTTTAAGGGAATCAGATAGTAACAGTATGAGAATTAAAAGTGGATTAAATCCATCCAGTTAGAGAGGAGAGAGTGGCGAGGTAGGAGAGTTGTTTTGACAGAGGTCTGTCAGTTGGCAACGGCGATAATGAGTCACATCTCTCTTATACGGTTATTTATTGCCGACTTGGCTAGCAAACAAAAGATCAATAATTTTGAGCAAATCTAATGTTGTCCCTGGCGCTAATGTGGTCATCCATCACATCTGCCATCTTTATGTGGGAGATGGACTGAATTTGTGTTTATTTGAGATCAAATGCAATTATATCATATAGCTTTAATAACATCTGAGCCCCCCGTGAATATGTGTGGGTTTTTGATCATGTGTATGCATATACAGTCTGCTTGTGAGATGTGTCACATACGTGTAAATGATAATATATGTATTGATATAAGATGTGTTCTACCCATTTTTCCACATCAATCTTCATTTATTTCCACAGTCTTACATTTTGAAATATGAAGTGTGTCAACAGTCCATCCCCCACTAGACAGCAAGCACACAAATATCCCTCACACAAATACACACATAGCACGGCCAGTCCCCCATTGAGACAACACAGAGCTAGTGATGAGATCCCTCACTGACAATAAGCCCTGGGTGAGCCAGCTTAAGTCCACCTGGGCTCTGTCTGACTGTCTACCTCTCAGTGAGGTGTGAGTCTAGTGAATGACAGACAGAGGTCATGAGTCACAGATGATCCCTCCTGCCTAGGTGTTGCCCCACGGCAGGCACACCTCCAGAGAGGGGCAGGACCCTCGCAGGTAGACTAATAAGCCCAGGCATAAGGCACAGGGAGAGGTCCCACAGAGCCCCAAAGCACCTCCTCACACGACATCCCTCTCCCACTGTCACAGGCCCAGGACACTAACCTGACAACCTGCACTGCGCTTGATGTCTGGTACACACTACGAGCCAAACAGAAGCCATTTAAACTGGTATAGTCCCTAAAAAATACATCAATTCAAATTGTAGATAGGTGGGTTTTTTTTTTTGATGAATGGGGAATATGGAAATGTCAGTTGGGTCCAATTTCTCAGTCTCACCTCTATGTGGTATAAAATAAATGTTCCTCACCTAATATGTTTTCTTTGGGTCCTCTAATTGACATCCGTAGATCACTGGAAAAGAAAATAACAGAGAGAGAGAGAGCGAGAGAGAGAGAGAGAGAGAGAGAGAGAGAGAGAGAGAGAGAGAGAGAGAGAGAGAGAGAGAGAGAGAGAGAGAGAGAGAGAGAGACAGTGTTGATGACACACCAACAGACTCGTCTCCAAGAGCAGCATCATAAATATCGCACAAACAGGAAATCATTAGCACCACAGATAAAAACAGATCAGGATCTCAGTTCAATACAATCAAATGCATCCTGTCTATCGCATTACAAGAAAACATCGAGAGAAAATAAAACTTGAGAAACATGGGTTTGCATCATCTTAGGGATTTAGTGGTTAGTTAGTAAATAGTAAAGACAGATTGAACAATAAACTAGGAAATCTATGAATATACAATAATCGTGAAATAGGCTATTCTACAGCCTAGACTACAGACATCGCACCCAACACTCCCTCATAGTGAGCTCCAGAGTTTTGCCAGGGGATTTCATGAAACTAAACAGTATGTCAAAGATCCCTACAACATAAGATGTCTCCCCTAAACACCACTGTCATGTTCCCTTCGCTTTCCTTTCTTCCCTTCTCAGACACGACTTTGGGTGGAGGAAAGAAGTTCTCCCTGAGCGTTTTAAGATGTCATTTTTAAACATACATATCAAAGCTCCAGAAAGACGGATGTTTTTCTTTTGCCTTTCTGCTCTAGTACAATGTAACTTTGAATAGAGAAGGAACTCAAAGACGTTCTGAGATCTCTTTGCAATCCACATCCTTGGGCCGTCTGGCAATATATCATTTGTATTGATGCAATATTAAATTTCAATATCGCATGTCAAAAGGTACAAAATGATAGATCATAGCCTAACTAAATGAATTATTAAAGGGTTGTGCTGGCTGCGCTATCGGCTTCTCTTACAATCAACTGTGTCTGAAAAGTACAGTTTGATACTGGCAGCATTTCAAAGCGTTGTTTTTTTTTTCTCCTGGTTTTCTTTTCTCCCTTAAGTTTTGGATCACTGTAATGAATCTGGATTTGTGTCACCTAAAAATGTCCTAAAATCTAAAACCACATGAGCACTACTAACAATAATCTGACCTTTCCAGTTAGTTATTTTCTGTCCTGCTCAATGAAAACTGTTTCCAAAGTACTACTAAAATAATGACATATTTTCAGTGGTATGATTTGTGTTTTCTTTATAATACATTATGTCCCTGGAGCATTATCTCTCTATTTCCCCTGGTAAAACCCTGAAACCCTTTTTAGATTTGCCCATATTACACATGGCCTCCATTCTAGGTCAAATCTGTATCAGAAGTTCATGCATTGACAACAGAAGCCATGTGACCTGGAACAGTTCAGAGCTTGTGATTCTACAAGAGAGCCAGAAAGGACAGAGGGTCCTGAACCTCGTATGAACCTTATACTTTAAAGAGTTAGAACAATGGAATAAAAGATAATGAAGTGTTAATGATACATTTAAAGGAGTATTATGGTCAGTGAAAATACTAGTGGCATACTGACACTCAAAGATACAGTACATCATGGTTAGCATATTCAGTGGTGTGTATTAATGGATTCCAAGGGAAGCCAGGCTTCCCCAAAAACTTTACCATGAAAAAAAAGACAAAAACATATCAAATAATGTATCTTTCGTCTCTCTGTGTATCATCATTTTCCTTCAATTCGCAAAAAGCTGAATGTATCTCACCGGAGAAAGCATCTGAGCAAGCGAAACAGCGCCCCTGTGTCTCTGTATGTGTAGCACATCTATTTGATGCTGTCTGGACAAAAAGCATTGAATGAAAGGGAAGCCAGCGAGCATTTGGCCTCATTTGATAAAAAAAGTATAAATAATAACCAATCAGCGTTGAGCTAAACTGAGTGAACTCAGCTGTGAATGGTCCTGGCGCACCAAAAATAAGTGTCAAGGGAAGCCAGTTTGGATTTGGCTTCACACCCATCACATCACATCAAAAGCAAAACGTTATTGACAGAAAAAACTTCAATTGTTGCATCTCGTTATGTCGTTGTCCTCCGGTGGCTAGCTAGCTTGCTAAATTGTCCCTTTCCTAAATTAGCCATGGATGGAGATAGGGATTTTGACTTATGGTTTTATTTAATTATCTGTACTGGCCAATGAATATAACGGCGATTCTGATCCAACCATAAATTCATAGATTGTGCCCCTGGCCTGAGAGGATGGAAGTTCAATATGTAGCTAGATGTAGTAGGCTAATGTTAACTAGCTGGCTCATCATTTCCCATGAAAGGAAGTTAGGCTAGCGAGCAAGCGTTTTAGCCAGGTGGCCTAGGACAACAAAAACTAAAAGTGTGTACTGTATGATAGAGTCATAGACCGTTTCGTCAACATGAAAGAGAGGAGGATGTCATTGGCATTTTTATACAAGTAGGGTGAGCCAACATGTTTTTTCTACTTGCACGAACGAACGAACGCACGCACACAAACACACACGAACACACACGCACAGAAATCAGAACCATGGACAACCACATTATATTTAGCTTACGTTGATTGGACTAAATTGTTTTTGGTATCTTTTAGTTGTCACTGTATTAGACTAAGCATAGGTGATTTGATGATGTTGAAATGTTGAAGTTGAAATGGTGCTGGAGTAGTGGAGGCAGCACCTGTTTTCTTTGCGACATGCGGTAACTCTGTGGTTCTGAATCAATAGTTGTTTAGTAGTCCGAAAATTTCTGAAACATTAACTTGCTTGACCATGCTGTAGGTCATGTAACTGTTTGTTACATGCAACATGCTTTGTGGACTTCACTGAACAGATGTTGCTCTCCGGTTTTGTGATGAAACAAAGGTGTGGTTGAATTTATTCTGCCACTGTGTCTTCTTATTGTCTCGGCTTTAGGCCTATATATCACGGTGGCAAGGCATATGAACTAACAGGTTATAAAGCAAACAACGCAATTATCACAACACATAAGTTATAATCTGCCTTTTTTTTCTGTCTTAGCTTCCCAGTCATTTTGCCCACGCATCGCTACTGCAACGCTTGGATATCATCACCTCTGATGAACTGAGGGAGATGATACTTTCTAACATTACATTCCTGTCTCACCATATTGAGTTGCTAAATGCTACAAGTTGAAAACACTGCTGTGGATGTTGTCTTGTTTAGATTGAGACCTATTTCTTCTGTGTGAGGGGGTGGGTGGGGGGGGGGGGGGTGTGACGAGAGTGTTGTGGGTGACAATGACATCATAACCTCTGGAGGTTTTAATTGGAGGGTCCAGATTGTTGGACTGGTGACCCCGCAGAAGTCATGGCCACCATTAGCGTCCAGATCGCATGCTAACAAACAGAATCTGTGCATGTTAGCGCTGGCGAAAATTCAATTTGAGCTCTTTGTCTGCCTGATGCCTTGCCCTAACGATGGTCTCTTTTTTTTCTTAAACAACAGAACACAGAGGAGTCGTTAGGACCCTCTCTTCATTACTTCAAAAAACCAATCATTAGACACCAGAGTATATACGTAATTAGAAAATCACTTCCTTTGCAATCCTGGCTAAGTAGTTTACATACTGTAATTACAGGGACAAAATCAATTTTTAATCATTTCACTGATTGGGCTCATCAGCTCAGTAGGAACATTGTATCCTGCTTGTTGTGCGAAAGCAACATCTGGGCTAAAACAATTACCCTTTTGTGTTCCAAAACTATTCAGAAACAGGCTTTCTGCAGCACCCGATGACTGTCATGTAGCCTGACTGAAGCCATCTCTCCCTGCCCTTGACTTGTGCATTGAGGATCGCGTTTAAATCAATACGCTATAATAAGCTGCTCTTGAGAAAAAGCAGCATATTGCTTTTTTAACACCTTTAGTTTTTTCTTCCTGTTGTTGTCGGTTGTGGTGGTGGTGGTGTTTTTGTTGTTGCTTTTCCCTGAATAAATATCACCTTTCTAATATGTGTTCTATTCAGCTTACAATTAGAGTATTGTTTAAATCTCATGTTCGCAAAAAGCAAATCTGTGACTTTAACATTATTACTGTTGTTACAGAGTGTAAGTGAAGTTGAGATTGGCTGAGTACTTTCAATGTTTGGTTAAGTGACAAAATAATCTGACATATCAAACTTCAAACAAATGTCTTCCTGATATGTTTCACCCTTCAGTGACTAATAAAATGCTTTGTATTCCTGTCTGCAAGATGCAGAATCGATCCACGTTAGTCTGAACTCTCCCTCGCTCACTTTGAAAACGGAGGAAATCAGATTTTGAAAAAAAGAAAATCAGTTAATGCATTGATCACTCTCGGTGTATGCAAATCACATTTGCCTCTATTTTTTACTGATCAATAGGGTTAATTAAGAGATTCGTTTTAACTGCACTTTGGAATCCTGTTTGAGATGTCGACCTAAGAAATCATCCCGCTGTCCCTCCATATCCATGGAAATGAAAGGTGCGTAAGAGGGGCCATAAATCTGAAAATCCAATTTGACCATGAGCACGGGCGTAACAGTAAAATATGAAAGCAAAGACAGCTCACAGGTAGATCATCAGTTATATGCCAGTGAGGCAACATTTTAAAAAGTTTATACACAGACTTTTTCACTAAAGGCAAGGCCATCCCAAAATAATGGGGTGAGTAGGCTAGTTCAAAGGTCGTCCACAGGTTGTACTTTAGCCACGGTTATGGCTGATATTGGTCAGAGAAAAGTTGCCGCTATTGGTGGCCTGGCTCCCAATGAATATGAGTGCCATGTGTATCAGCGAGAGTATCAGCGGTGGTGGTGGTGGTGGTAAACGAGATTAATAATGGACACTTTTTACAATTATTATTATTCCCAAAATGCTCTTTTGTGATTTGCTTTGAAGGGGGGAAGCGCTGGGAAGATCAGCCCGCGAAAGGGGGGAGCTCATTTGGAGAGCTTTTCCAATTATACAATTAGTCAGGAATGTAGGGCAGCAGCCTCCGTGTTCTGATCGCTCCGACCCTGGAAAGCAAGAGCCTCTTTCTTCCTCGCTGGTCGTGTACAATAAAATAAATAATTATAAGAACACATATTCGAGGCCTGGGCACCAGCGGAAGTCCGGGTGGACGCCGCCTAGGCACATCCCGAAAGAGCGAAACTAACAAATGGTGACCTTATTCGTACCGATTGCGTGCGAACGACCAATGCAATACACTCTATGCTAACAGACAAAACCAAGGGGTCATGGTTTTCTGTTTAAATACCGCTCTTTGAGTTGAAGGGCTTTTTGTGCTCTTTTTTTTATCGCTACAGTGTGGTGTGGGTTGATTGGGTGGCTTTGGCAAAGGACACCAACAAATCCTAATTATGCATGTGAATCTCGTTTTGTTTTTCTGAGGGTGTTGAGATTTTAATTTGATAATTTTCCCTTTTGATTGTCCTCATCCCTGGTACTAAGTGTACTAGTATAATATAAAAAATAAAAAACAACTAAGTACCATCTGTTTCCCTGTGGATTTTCTGTAATCTCTCTTTACTGATTACAGTGATGACTACATGAACCTCTTCAATAATTATCCTGCAATAAAAAAATGCGAAATAATTATTATCATTATAACTCCTTACCAAGACTGTCGCTCCTTCAACTAATTCTGTCAAAACTGTCAGAGACAAAATGTGTCCCTTGGATGCCAATCATTTCTTATTTCTAACAGCAGGATGTATTCTCACAACAGTGACAGGCTGAGCTAACTGAATCCATCCAAAGGCTACGGTGGAAAAAGTCCCCTCATACGGATCAAACTGCTATAAGCTAACCCATAAGCTAAACATTATGCTGTCTCAACGTCCCTAAATTATTAAAATAGACTCTACATTCCTCTTTTAAATAATGTCTATGGAATGTCAATAGCACATACTGTAGGAGAGAGAGTAGGTGAGTTGAGAAGTATGGTACGAATTTATGGAATCCCCTTTGTAGCTAGTCCCTGTACTTGTGATGGCCCAGATATAATTTGGAGAAAGCCTGAAGGTTGCGTGCATATGTGCCTTGTGTGAGAATTAGTGTGAGAATGCGTCAGAGAGAGCATGTGTTTGTGATGGATCCAATATGACTGAGATCTGTCTCACATACCTCTAATACTGCACAAGCCAAAAGACTGACTCACTATTTTATATTTGATTTATACATCTCAGCATGCAAATGCAGTCCAAACACCAATGACAATTACCAAGGCAGTTACACTGTTACAACATAGCACACATTTTTGAAATATGGCATTTAATGTAATCTAAGATTGAAACACTTTTGGATTGCTCTATATTAAAAAAGATATATAATGAATAGATCTATATTTTCAAATGATAAAAAGTATAACATCATTGGTGTATTGTATAGTGTATAAAGGCTGTCTGATAATTTGACTTGGGAGTCCTGAGGGGTACATAAGACTGTCATATAATTCAAGCTCGAACAGTAGAATATCTTTTCAATAAATGTTATAGCTAGAATTTTCCAGCTTCAAGAGAAAAGGTTTCCATTGATTAGCACTTTACAAGCAATCCATTTTTACAAACCGGCTTGACCTCTCTCACTGGATGAGGACCTACTATGAATTAAAATAAAATAAAAATATTGTCAACAATTCCAGGGAAGGGATTGTGGATAAGGAAAAGAGAGAGCATGCAAGAAAAATAGACGTATAGAGTGAAAAAGAGGAAAGAATGGTTGATGAGAAAATAGATTGTATGAAAAACATAGAAAGGACAGACACAATCTAACCTATATGTCGTGACTGTAAAGAGAGAGAGTACATATTTTGAGATGATGATGGTGAGGAAGACATTGCAAACTGCTGGCAGACCCCATCAGCCGAGCCCTAATGCAGACAGATCCTTCACCCTCCCTGTCACATGATCTATCATCAGTCTCAGAGATGGGGATATATCACCACCAGCTCCAGAAATAATGGGTGCACCTGTTTACCGTGTCACCTCTGTTTGCTAATTGTCTCTTTGAGCTACATTGGGGAAGTAAATGCATCTCGGCTTTTGACAGGCAGGCGTTTATATAGAAATCACATTACTTCCAGCGCAATTCTTATTTTTTCTTTTGGGGGGGGGGGCGGGATCTAGGAAAGTTAAATGAGAGTGCTGTGCTAGAGATTTCACTTCCTGATTAGGGGGGTGACAGCGCTGAGCTGAAAAGTTCACATCCACTTGCTAAATTCCCCCCCAGAACCATGCCAGAGGAGGGGGATTGTGACAGACATCTTTAATATCCTGCTCTTTACGTGATCAATCGGGGTGCCACTGATCCATACCTGCAGTACTGCCGCCTCACCGACGTAGCTCAGGAAGAACACAGACAGGTTTGCAGAGGGGGGAAGACAAGCGCCTGTAAACAAAGCAGACAAACCAGGAAATTCAGTGCGATTGAAGTTTGACAAGAGTGCACAATGGCGACACAGAAAACAACACCAAAATACCCATTACAGTTAATACTTTCCAAACATTTGATCATTTTCATAACATCCTGTGAACTAGTGAATTACACAGTACAAGTACAGTAATTACATAGAAAAGCTTAAATGAAATTAAAGTGTTATAATGACAGTAAGAACAGGTATGGTCCAGGGCACATGGTATTGAAAAAAAACACTGAGAAGGGTTACTTTTGATAATCAAAACAGAGGCTAGGTCCTCCAAAATGACATGGCTAACAATTTGAAACAAAACTTCAGCGCACAGAATGTTACCCGATCCTACTTTAAAGCCCTGCCGCATCACACAAGACAAATAATCAGGTCGGCATAAGCTATGTGAACTACACGTCCTGCCCTCCCTTTAAAGTAGCGCGTAACCCAGTGAGTGGGTTTGGGTTGAGGCCTCACATCGAGTCAGAGTGAGTGGGGCTGGGGCAGGAGCTGGGGCTGAGGCTGAAGCTGGGGCAGGGGCACAGATGTGTTTCTCAAAGAAGGCCACCCCAGGAGCCTGCAAAGGGAATTCTAATCACCACTACTATTTCAATACAGTGCCAAGAGGAAAAGACACACAGACGCACAACACACACGTGAACACACACACACAAAGGCACACTTGCCTTAAGTCACATTCTAAATTGGCTCCCAGGAGCATTTTCCCTACCTTGTTCACCAAAGGCATTGTGTATGTTTTCTGAGTGCTTAGCATATGCTGGGTAACGTGAGATCTCCTCTGCGCACACTCACATTGTTTCCAGAAGTTGTTGAATTTTTTCCTTTAAGTATTTCCCATCAGGAGCTTAATTAAATTCAAAATAGTTCACATATACCTATTATGCTGGATCGCACAAGCCGCCCATCATGCAAGCCTCGATAGAGATGCAATAATGGGAGCAACAAAAAAGAAAGGAGAGGATGAAAAAAAGAAAACAGTAAAGAAACAGAGAGAGAAAACTACTGCTCTCAGATTCCTGTTTCTCAAGGATGAGACTTTGCTACTCTGTGGTCTTTCAGATGTTCCTTTGAGAGGGTTGAGTTGGGGAGTTGGGTAGCTCACCTCTCCTGTCTTAGAAAGAGTCAGCCCAACAGTCACGGCGTACCCAACTGTTGATACTAGGGTTGGTAGTGGTGTGGTCAACGATGGTATGAGATTTGGGCCATACGGTAACTGCCAAAAAGGCCAATGACCAACAGTTTGGAAGGGGTGAAGGACTTTAAGCAGCTTCTACCTCACTAGTTCTCCAGAATGCATAGATGTATACAGTAGCTTGATTCCAGAGCATGCAGGAAATACTATAACATTTTTAGACAGGATAACCTTTGCTGTGTTTACCCTATTAAGCATTGTGTTCTTTAATGCTAGTGTGATACACATGAGGTAAAAACAATGTGTATAGCACATGGAGTGTTTAAGCAGGGGAATGGTAAAGTAATACTCAAGAGCAGACAAGTGTTGATTTTACACACACTACACACACCCATTCCCCTTCCCAATACTACACCAGCCTGGCAGACGAAGTTAACATTTTAACTGAAAATATTCCTTGCCTCCAATAGTCCAATGTAATTCATTTTCCATCTCTGTTCATTAATCATTGTTAAAATTAGTGATCCATTTCTTCCACTCTGCCATCTGCACTCAGCTTCGTTACAAACATGACACCTTCCCGCATAATAAAAGCTGACAGCCACGAGGATGCCTTTCCAAATAGCTTTTTGCATATGTGCACCTCTACAACTAATGCTGTTGTCAGACAAAAGTAGGTTATTTAAGGAGCGCTCCTGCTAGAACAATCACACACACACATGCACAGATAGACACACACACATGCACATATAGACACACACACATGCACATATAGACACACACACATGCACATATAGACACACACACACATGCATGGCTAGACAGATATAGAGACCCACACATATCCATGTGTCCCAGGTATATACTGTATACACAATTTGATATAACCCAAATCAAACACACACTACCAGATGTGCCTAATCTTGAATGGAATGTGGTAAAATTCTGATAATAAATCTCCACATTTTCAATATAGAAAGTGAAGTTATGAAATCAGAGATACAGAAACATTAACAATCACCAGAGAGAAAACAATGGGACCGTTGCTGTTCATAATGTGCTGTTGAAGTAGGTAAGATTCTATTCCAATTTAGATAGATTAGTATGCTGTTGTTCTTTTCTATTTGTATTTATTTTATACATACAGATCTTAAGAGGGATACAGTGTGTGTGTGTGTGTGTGTGTGTGTGTGTGTGTGTGTGTGTGTGTGTGTATGTGTGTGTGTGTGTGTGTGTGTGTGTGTGTGTGTGTGTGTGTGTGTGTGTGTGTGTGTGTGTATGTGTGTGTGTGTGTGTGTGTGTGTGTGTGTGTGTGTCTGTGTGTCTGTGTGTGTGTGTGTGTGTGTGCGTGTGTGTGTGCGTGATAATCTGATACATGATCCAGACCAACTAACTCAGGGGTGTCAAACTCATTTTAGCTCAGGGGCCACATGGAGGAAAATCTATTCCCAAGTGGGCCGGACCGGAAAAATCATGGTATATATAACTTAAAAACAACAACTTCAGATTGTTTTCTTTGTTTTAATACGATCAACATACAACATAAAGCTGGAGCCTGAGGACAGTGTGTCCAAAATAGTACAAGCACAACATCACTATTAATCATAAAACACGTCAAGTTTATTTGAAAATTCTAAAGAAAAAGAACACACAAACACACAATGCCTCAGTGATTAACAGAACTGTTTCACAGATCACAGAACTATATCAGGGTGTCATTTCTCAGGCAGAAATGTAGATAAAAATAATGAAATCCTGTTCCCCAAACAAGTGCAAGAACCACAGAGTCAAGAATAGGTTAAATATACAAATAAAATAAAAACAATTAAAAACAATAGCACATCAACATAAAAACATATAAACATAAAGCTGGAGCCTGAGGACAGTGTCCAAAAGCACAACATCACTATTAATCATACAACACCTCAAGTTATTTGAAAGTTCTGAGGACAAAGAACACACAAACACACAATGCCTCAGTGATTCACAGAAGTATATCACAGATCACAGAACTATATCAGGGTGTCATTTCTCAGGCAGAAATGTAGATAAAAATAATGAAATCCTGTTCCCCAAACAAGTGCAAGAACCACAGAGTCAAGAATAGGTTAAATATACAAATAAAATAAAATCAATTAAAAACAATAGCACATCAACATAAAAACATATAAACATAAATCTGAAAGCGTTGCTCAAACTCCCGTAACAGTCCCGTTATTTTATCTTTGAACCGCTTCATGTCTGCCACATGTTGGGTCGCGCACACATTTTTCAGACAGGGGAAGTGAGCTGCATCACCACCGGCAAGTTGCGTCTCCCACAATGACAGCTTCAACTTGAAAGAACGTATGCTGTCATAATACTGCGTGACAACTTTGTTGCGCCCTTGCAGCTGTTTGTTCAAGTTATTCAGGTGCTCTGTAACATCCACCATAAATGCAAGGTCCTGCATCCATTCTGCGGAATGAAATTCTAACACTGGTTTGCCCTTTTCTTCCATGAACTGTTCAATTTCTTCTCGTAAATCAAAGACACGCCTCAGCACAGCACCTCGGCTTAACCAGCTTACCTCAGTGTGGTATGGCAGGCCATAGATGTGGTCTTTCTCTCTGAGAAGGCTGTCAAACTGACGGTGATTCAGGCTTCTGGATCGGATTAAATTAACAGTTTGGATGACCACCTTCATGACGTTATCCATCTTTAATGAACTGCAACACAAAGCCTCCTGGTGCAAAATACAGTGAAAAGTCAAAAAATCACGTCCTCCATTTGCAGATTGCACTTTCTCTCTGAACTTTGTCACAACGCCTGCTTTTTTCCCGATCATTGAGGGTGCACCATCTGTAGCCAGGCTGACAGCGCGGGACCAGTCAACTCCGACCCTGTCCAGCGCGCCGACGAGTGCGGTAAAAATATCAGCTGCTGTCGTTGTATCTGTCATCGGCACCAACTCCACGAACTCCTCGGTGACGGTCAATGTGTCATCAACTCCGCGGATGAAAATGGCCAGTTGTGCAACATCTGTAATGTCCGTGCTTTCATCAATTGCAACTGAAAACGCAATAAATGACTTTACTTTTTGCTTCAACTGGCTGTCCAAATCCACTGAAAGATCGGAAATCCTGTCTGCAACTGTGTTTCTTGTCAGGCTGATATTTGCAAAAGCCTGCCGCTTTTCAGGGCACACAATCTCCGCTGCCTTCATCATGCATGTTTTTACAAATTCACCCTCACTAAATGGTTTTGAAGCCACTGCGATTTCATTAGCAATGAGGTAGCTAGCTTTCACTGCAGCGTCACTGATGTCTCGGCTGTGAGTAAACACAGACTGCTGTTTCTTCAGACCCGCCAACAGTTCATTCACCTTCTCTCATCTCCGCTGTCCTTGAAAGTTGTCATATTTGTCGGCATGAAGACTCACATAGTGGCGACGAAGGTTATATTCTTTCAGCACTGCAACATGCTCTGAACACACCAAACATACAGCTTTCCCATTCAATTCCGTGAATAAATAGGATGACCATTTTTCTTGGAACACTCTGCACTCTGCGTCCACTTTTCTCTTTTTTGACAGAGACATATTGGGGCAATGAGGGTGCCAAAGCACATAATGTTAAAAGTAGAAGCCGTAATAAATATCGCGGGCAAAACAAAGTAGCTCATTGGCTGCACGTGCTTGACCTACTTGCTCTGCCCCGGTATAAACAGTTTGCTTGCTTAACACAATTGCTATTGCGCCATCCAGTGGACGCAATTGGAACAGCAGTTTATTTTATTGAAAAATTGCAGCGCATTTTTATACTTTACAATTTATTTATTTTTT
>NC_139991.1:15593272-15671097 GCF_964263955.1 Coregonus lavaretus | reverse complement strand
CACCAAAAATAAGTGTCAAGGGAAGCCAGTTTGGATTTGGCTTCACACCCATCACATCACATCAAAAGCTAAATGTAATTGACAGAAAAAACTTGAATTGTTGCATCTCATTATGTCGTTGTCCTCCAGTGGCTAGCTAGCTAGCTAAATTGTCCCTTTCCTAAATTAGCCATGGATGGAGATAGGGATTTTGACTTATGGTTTTATTTAATTATCTGTACTGACCAATGATAATAACGGCGATTCTGATCCAACCATAAATTCATAGATTGTGCCCCTGGCCTGAGAGGATGGAAGTTCTGGCTCATCATTGCCCATGAAAGGAAGTTAGGCTAGCGAGCAAGCGCTTTAGCGAGGTGGCCTAGGACAACAAAAACTAAAAGTGTGTACTATATGATAGAGTCATAGACTGTTTCGTCAACATGAAAGAGAGGAGGATGGCATTGGCATTTCTATACAAGTAGGGTGAGTCAACATGTTTTTTCTACTTGCACGAACAAACGCACGCACGCACACAAACACACACGAACAGACAGAAATCAGAACCATGGACAACCACATTATATTTAGCTTACGTTGATTGGACTAAATTGTTTTTGATATCTTTTAGTTGTCACTTTATTAGATTAAGCATAGGTGATTTGATGATGTTGAAATGTTGAAGTTGAAATGGTACTGGAATAGTGGAGACAGCACCTGTTTTCTTTGCGACATACGGTAACTCTGTGGTTCTGAATCAATAGTTGTTTAGTAGTCCGAAAATTTCTGAAACATTAACTTGCTTGACCATGCTGTAGGTCATGTAACTGTTTGTTACATGCAATATGCTTTGTGGACTTCACTGGACAGATGTTGCTCTCCGGTTTTGTGATGAAACAAAGTTGTGGTTGAATTTATTCTGCCACTGTGTCTTCTTATTGTCTCGGCCTTAGGCCTATATATCACGGTGTCAAGGCATATGAACTAACAGGTTATAAAGCAAACAACGCAATTATCACAACACATAGGTTATAATCTGCCTTTTTTTTCTGGCTTAGCTTCCCAGTCATTTTGCCCACGCATCGCTACGCTACGCTTGGATATCATCACCTCTGATGAACTGAAGGAGATGATACTTTCTAACATTACCTTCCTGTCTCACCATATTGAGATGCTAAATGCTACAAGTTGAAAAGACTGCTGTGGATGTTGTCTTGTTTAGATTGAGACCTATTTCTTCTGTGTGTGTGTGAGAGAGGGGGGGGGGGGGGGGAGTGTGACGAGAGTGTTGTGGGTGACAATGACATCATAACCTCTGGAGGTTTTAATTGGAGGGTCCAGATTGTTGGACTGGTGACCCCGCAGAAGTCATGGCCACCATTAGCGTCCAGATCGCATGCTAACAAACAGAATCTGTGCATGTTAGCGCTGGCGAAAATTCAATTTGAGCTCTTTGTCTGCCTGATGCCTTGCCCTAACGATGGTCTCTTTTTTTTTCTTAAACAACAGAACACAGAGGAGTCGTTAGGACCCTCTCTTCATTACTTCAAAAAACCAATCATTAGACACCAGAGTATATACGTAATTAGAAAATCACTTCCTTTGCAATCCTGGCTAAGTAGTTTACATACTGTAATTACAGGGACAAAATCAATTTTTAATCATTTCACTGATTGGGCTCATCAGCTCAGTAGGAACATTGTATCCTGCTTGTTGTGCGAAAGCAACATCTGGGCTAAAACAATTACCCTTTTGTGTTCCAAAACTATTCAGAAACAGGCTTTCTGCAGCACCCGATGACTGTCATGTAGCCTGACTGCAGCCATCTCTCCCTGCCCTTGACTTGTGCATTGAGGATTGCGTTTAAAGCCTTATAAATCAATACGCTATAATAAGCTGCTCTTGAGAAAAAGCAGCATATTGCTTTTTTAACACCTTTAGTTTTTTTTCCCTGTTGTTGTCGGTTGTGGTGGTGGTGGTGTTTTTGTTGTTGCTTTGTTGTTCCTTTGTGTTCTATTCAGCTTACAATTAGAGTATTGTTTAAATCTCATGTTCGCAAAGCAAATCTGTGACTTTAACATTATTACTGTTGTTACAGAGTATAAGCGAAGTTGAGATTGGCTGAATACTTTCAATGTTTGGTTAAGTGACAAAATAATCTGACATATCAAACTTCAAACAAATGTCTTCCTGATATGTTTCACCCTTCAGTGACTAATAAAATGCTTTGTATTCCTGTCTGCAAGATGCAGAATCGACCCACGTTAGTCTGAACTCTCCCTCGCTCACTTTGAAAACTTTTTTACTGATCAATAGGGTTAATTAAGAGATTCGTTTTAACTGCACTTTGGAATCCTGTTTGAACCGTCGACCTAAGAAATCATCCCGCTGTCCCTCCATATCCATGGAAATGAAAAGCGCGTAAGAGGGGCCATAAATCTGAAAATCCAATTTGACCATGAGCACGGGCGTAACAGTAAAATATGAAAGCAAAGACAGCTCACAGGTAGATCATCAGTTATATGCCAGTGAGGCAACATTTTAAAAAGTTTATACACAGACTTTTTCACTAAAGGCAAGGCCATCCCAAAATAATGGGGTGAGTAGGCTAGTTCAAAGGTCGTCCACAGGTTGTACTTTAGCCACGGTTATGGCTGATATTGGTCGGAGAAAGGTTGCTGCTATTGGTGGCCTGGCTCCCAATAAGTATGAGTGCCATGTGTGGCAGCGAGCGTATCAGCGGTGGTGGTGGTGGTGGTGGTAAACGAGATTAATAATGGACGCTTTTTACAATTATTATTATTCCCAAAATGCTCTTTTGTGATTTGCTTTGAAGGGGGGAAGTGCTGGGAAGATCAGCCCGCGAAAGGGGGGAGCTCATTTGGAGAGCTTTTCCAATTATACAATTAGTCAGGAATGTAGGGCAGCAGCCTCTGTGTTCCGATCGCTCCGACCCTGGAAAGCAAGAGTCTTTTTCTTCCACGCTTTTCGAGTACAATAAAATAAATAATTAAAAGAACACATATTCGAGGCCTGGGCACCAGCGAAAGTCCGGGTGGATGCCGCCTAGGCACATCCCAAAAGAGTGAAACTAACAAATGGTGACCTTATTCGTGCCGATTGCGTGCGAACGACTAATGCAATACACTCTATGCTAATAGACAAATTCAAGGGGTCAGGGTTTTCTGTTTAAATACTGCTCTTTGAGTTGAAGGGCTTTTTGTGCTTTTTTTTTTATCGGTACAGTGTGGTGTGGGTTGATTGGTTGGCTTTGGCAAAGGACTCCAACAAATCCTAATTATGCATGTGAATCTCGTTTTGTTTTTTTGAGGGTGAAGAGATTTTAATTTGATAATTTTCCCTTTTGATTGTCCTCATCCCTGGTACTAAGTGTACTAGTATAATATAAAAAATAAAAAACAACTAAGTACCATCTGTTTCCCTGTGGATTTTCTGTAATCTCTCTTTACTGATTACAGTGATGACTACATGAACCTCTTCAATAATTATCCTGCAATAAAAAAATGCTAAATAATTATTATCATTATAACTCCTTACCAAGACTGTCGCTCCTTCAACTAATTCTGTCAAAACTGTCAGAGACAAGATGTGTCCCTTGGATGCCAATCATTTCTTATTTCTAACAGCATGATGTATTCTCACAACAGTGACAGGCTGAGCTAACTGAATCCATCCAAAGGCTACAGTGGAAAAAGTCCCCTCATACGGATCAAACTGCTATAAGCTAACCCATAAGCTAAACCTTATGCTGTCTCAACGTCCCTAAATTATTAAAATAGACTCGACATTCCTCTTTTACATAATGTCTATGGAATGTCAATAGCACATACTGTAGGAGAGAGAGTAGGTGAGTTGAGAAGTATGGTACGTATTTATGGAATCCCCTTTGTAGCTAGTCCCTGTACTTGTGATGGCCCAGATATAATTTGGAGAAAGCCTGAAGGTTGCGTGCATATGTGCCTTGTGTGAGAATTAGTGTGAGAATGCGTCAGAGAGAACATGTGTTTGTGATGGATCCAATATGACTGAGATCTGTCTCACATACCTCTGATACTGCACAAGCCAAAAGACTGACTCACTATTTTATATTTGATTTATACATCTCAGCATGCAAATGCAGTCCAAACACCAATGACAATTACCAAGGCAGTTACACTGTTACAACATAGCACACATTTTTGAAATATGGCATTTAATGTAATCTAAGATTGAAACACTTTTGGATTGCTCTATATTAAAAAATATATATAATGAATAGATCTATATTTTCAAATGATAAAAAGTATAACATCATTGGTGTATTGTATAGTGTATAAAGGCTGTCTGATAATTTGACTTGGGAGTCCTGAGGGGTACATGAGACATCTGTCATATAATTCAAGCTCGAACAGTAGAATATTTTTTCAATAAATGTTATAGCTAGAATTTTCCAGCTTCAAGAGAAAAGGTTTCCATTGATTAGCACTTTACAAGCAATCCATTTTTACAAACCGGCTTGACCTCTATGAGGGCCTACTATGAATTAAAATAAAATAAAATATTGTCAATAATTCCAGGGAAGGGATCCACATATTGTGGATAAGGAAAGGAGAGAGCATGCAAGAAAAATAGACGTATAGAGTGAAAAAGAGGAAAGAATGGTTGATGAGAAAATAGATTGTATGAAAAACGTAGAAAGGACAGACACAATCTAACCTATACGTCGTGACTGTAAAGAGAGAGAGTACATATTTAGAGATGATGATGGTGAGGAAGACATGGCAGACCCCATCAGCCGAGCCCTGATGCAGACAGATCCTTCACCCTCCCTGTCACATGATCTATCATCAGTCTCAGAGATGGGGATATATCGCCACCAGCTCCAGAAATAATGGGTGCACCTGTTTACCGTGTCACCTCTGTTTGCTAATTGTCTCTTTGAGCTACATTGGGGAAGTAAATGCATCTCGGCTTTTGACAGGCGGGCGTTTATTTAGAAATCACATTACTTCCAGCGCAATTCTTCTTTTTTCTTTTGGGGGGGGGGGGGTGGGGTTGCGGGATCTAGGAAAGTTAAATGAGAGTGCTGTGCTACAGATTTCACTTCCTGATTAGGGGGGTGACAGCGCTGAGCTGAAAAGTTCACATCCACTTGCTAAATTCCCCCCCCAGAACCATGCCAGAGGAGGGGGATTGTGACAGACATCTTTAATATCCTGCTCTTTACGTGATCAATCGGGGTGCCACTGATCCATACCTGCAGTACTGCCGCCTCACCGACGTAGCTCAGGAAGAACACAGACAGGTTTGCAGAGGGGGGAAGACAAGCGCCTGTAAACAAAGCAGACAAACCAGGAAATTCAGTGCGATTGAAGTTTGACAAGAGTGCACAATGGCAACACAGAAAACAACACCAACAGGTATGGTCCAGGGCACATGGTATTGAAAAAAACACTGAGAAGGGTTACTTTTGATAATCAAAACAGAGGCTAGGTCCTCCAAAATGTCATGGGCTAAAAATGTGAAACATAACTTCAGCGCACAGAATGTTACCCAATCCTACTTTAAAGCCCTGCCGCATCACACAAGACAAATAATCAGGTCGGCATAAGCTATGTGAACTACACGTCCTGCCCTCCCTTTAAAGTAACGCGTAACCCAGTGAGTGGGTTTGGGTTGAGGCCTCACATCGAGTCAGAGTGAGTGGGGCTGGGGCAGGAGCTGGGGCTGAGGCTGAAGCTGGGGCAGGGGCACAGATGTGTTTCTCAAAGAAGGCCACCCCAGGAGCCTGCAAAGGGAATTCTAATCACCACTACTATTTCAATAGAGTGCCAAGAGGAAAAGACACACAGACACACAACACACACGTGAGCACACACACACACACAAAGGCACACTTGCCTTAAGTCACATTCTAAATTGGCTCCCAGGAGCATTTTCCCTACCTTGTTCACCAAAGGCATTGTGTATGTTTTCTGAGTGCTTAGCATATGCTGGGTAACGTGAGATCTCCTCTGCGCACACTCACATTGTTTCCAGAAGTTGTTGAATTTTTTCCTTTAAGTATTTCCCATCAGGAGCTTAATTAAATTCAAAATAATTCACATATACCTATTATGCTGGATCGCACAAGCCGCCCACCCTGCAAGCCTCGATAGAGATGCAAGACTGGGAGCAACAAAAAAGAAAGGAGAGGATGAAAAAAAGAAAATAGTAAAGAAACAGAGAGAGAAAACTACTGTTCTCAGATTCCTGTTTCTAATGGATGAGACTTTGCTACTCTGTGGTCTTTCAGATGTTCCTTTGAGAGGGTTGAGTTGGGGAGTTGGGTAGCTCACCTCTCCTGTCTTAGAAAGAGTCAGCCCAACAGTCATGGCGTACCCAATTGCTGATACTAGGGTTGGTAGTGGTGTGGTCAACGATGGTATGAGATTTGAGCCATCCGGTAACTGCCAAAAAGGCCAATGACCAATAGTTTGGAAAGGGTGAAGGACTTTAAGCAGCTTCTACCTCACTAGTTCTCCAGAATGCATAGATGTATACAGTAGCTTGATTCCAGAGCATGCAGGAAATACTATAACATTTTTAGACAGGATAACCTTTGCTGTGTTTACCCTATTAAGCATTGTGTTCTTTAATGCTAGTGTGGTACACATGATGTAAAAAACTATGTGTATAGCTCATGGAGTGTTTAAGCAGGGGAATGGTAAAGTAATACTCAAGAGCAGACAAGTGTTGATTTTACACACACTACACACACTACACACACCCATTCCCCTTCCCAATACTACACCAGCCTGGCAGATGAAGTTAACATTTTAACTGAAAATATTCCTTGCCTCCAATAGTCCAATGTAATTCATTTTCCATCTCTGTTCATTAATCATTGTTAAAATTAGTGATCCATTTCTTCCACTCTGCCATCTGCACTCAGCTTCGTTACAAACATGACACCTTCCCGCATAATAAAAGCTGACAGCCACGAGGATGCCTCTCCAAATAGCTTTTTGCATATGTGCACCTCTACAACTAATGCTGTTGTCAGACAAAAGTAGGTTATTTAAGGAGCGCTCCTGCTAGAACAATCACACACACACATGCACAGATAGACACACACACACGCACATATAGACACACACACACACATGCATGGCTAGACAGGTATAGAGACCCACACACATCCATGTGTCCCAGGTATATACTGAATACACAATTTGATATAACCCAAATCAAACACACACTACCAGATGTGCCTAATCTTGAATGGAATGTGGTAAAATTCTGATAACAAATCTCCCCATTTTCAATATAGAAAGTGAAGTTATGAAATCAGAGATTCAGAAACATTAACAATCACCAGAGAGACAACAATGGGACCGTTGTTGTTCTTAATGTGCTGTTTAAGTAGGCAAGATTTTATTCCAATTTAGATAGATTAGTATGCTGTTGTTCTTTTCTATTTGTATTTATTTTATACATACAGATCTTAAGAGGGATACAGTGTGTGTTTGTGTGTGTGTGTGTGTGTGTGTGTGTGTGTGTGTGTGTGTGTGTGTGTGTGTGTGTGTGTGTGTGTGTGTGTTCTGTGTGTGTGTGTCTGTGTGTCTGTGTGTCTGTGTGTGTGTGTGTGCGTGTGTGTGTGCGTGATAATCTGATACATGATCCAGACCAACTAACTATTGTTGACTATTTGATACCAGAACAATAACGTCGTATATTTCTGTTTAATAGTAGTCCTTTGTTCTCTGTAAGTATGCACTGATTAGAGTGCATTAGCATGTATGCTTATGTCAATGTGTAGGAGTAGTGTGTGTGTGTGTGTGTGTGTGTGTGTGTGTGTGTGTGTGTGTGTGTGTGTGTGTGTGTGTGTGTGTGTGTGTGTGTGTGTGTGTGTGTGTGTGTGTGTGAGTGTGTGTGTGTGTGTGTGTGTGTGTGTGTGTGTGTGTGTGTGTGTGTGTGTGTGTGTGTGTGTGTGTGTGTGTGTGTGTGTGTGTGTGTGTGTGTGTGTGTGTGTGTGTGTGGTGTGTGTGTGCGCGTGTGTGTGTGTGTGTGTGTGTGTGTAAGGAAGTGTCTCAGTTGGCTGAAACAGTGGCCCAGACAGTGGAGCTGCTTGGCTGAAGAGAGCAGGGTCCTATAATGAGCCGCCTGGGCCAGATGATGCCCATCGTAGGTCACACAAGCCCCACACAATCCCCCCAATATCCAGGCCAGAAGTCTCTGTTTGCCTTCCCCAGGACGGGGCTCTGCTCCCCCCAGTCCCCCCAGTCCTCCCTGGTCCCCCCCTTAACGCCTGTCAGCCCCCAGATCTGCCGTACGGCCTTCCTGGTGAGGTGTCGCTGGAAGCCCAGGCACACCACATTAATCTATATAATGCCCTCAAAGAGTGGGCTTTTTCACACCGCTAACTGCCAAGGCCTACGAGGGGCAGGAGCTGCACCAAGATTCAGCTGTTCGCCCAACTGGCGTCTGCACACACAAATACAAGAACACACACACATACTGACGCTTTGCCTATAGGCTCTGATTGACTCAAAACAGGTCTACTTTCATCAAATGGCTAGCAGAAACCCCTGCTATCTTAGGAGGGCTGGACCTTTCAGGCAGACAGCAAATAGAAAAGAAGCTAAATCATCTTGACATTCACCAACGTGGAGCCCAAGAGAAAGCCACGGCTTCAGTTATTTCTCCCATCCACTAATTTGGTTCTCCTTAACCCCCCACACCCTTGTTGCTGCACACACACACATACACACACACACACACACAAACACACACACGCACACACACACACACAAATGCACACACACTGACACGTTTCATTTCAGGTTCTCAGCACATCTGAATTACAGAAAACTGATGAAGGATGGAGGCCAGGCCCCTCCGGACTGATTAGCATCATTTAAGAAAGCGTTCCTTTTTGCTCGGCTCAGCGACCGCCCAGCCTACAAGATGGGTGGCCTTTCAGCATTAGAAGTCAATATGGAGTAAACTCATTTGAATTGAACATGGAGGAAAACCACTCCGGCGCCTGGGCCACTGCATTTTTTTAAGTCTTCATATATTCATTCAATGACCAACTGAGCTTTAAATGCACAGTACTATAGAACGTAAAGTAGCATATCCATATAAATTGAGAGGACAAATAATGATAATAAAAAAATAATTTTAAAGGTATAAAGTAATAAGACAGAACACATTTTTTGCCTCTAAATTATATAAGCCATGCAAATGGCTTAAAATTTTGTAAAGCTTTTCAGAAAATCCTACTTATGGTTGCCATTCTGTGCCAAAAAGTTCATCTGGCCTGTAAATTTAAGCATGGATTACAAATATTCAAATCATGAGCTTACTGTTCAAGTAAACATTTCCAACAGGGAAAAAGTTACAAGGCATACACTTTCAACATCATTCCTCTTCTGGCATTGCCCTCCCCTCACTCCTAATAAAACAAAAATAGCAAAAAATACAAAACAAAGAAGTTAAATGTTTGTCTTTCTCATTTATCATCTGACTAAATAAACACCCCTGATGAAATCAAATTAATGTAAATGTAACCACCTATACAATTACAGTTTGGCAGCCTTGGTTATGTCCTGATATCCTGGGTAGGACAATAGGGCAAGTTATTACATGGGGGAATAATAAAAGAAATACAACAAAATATTAAAACCCTCTTAAGTCGGTCAGCTGCTCGCCACATGGTAGAAATAATAGGGACTGAAGTCACAATGATTTCAGCTTTGGTTTCCTAATCACTTATTTTATAAAGGACCCTTCTTATTGGAGAGGGCTGTGTCATTGCAAGAGAACCGACCAGTTATTAGGGCAGACAGTGCGGCTTCACTAAAGGAAAGGCACACTAAACCTGACCCAGAGAGATCTTGACCTTGACCCCTCCAATGTCTTATTTTTCGCCCAGCTTGGGTGAGATGGACCCAGGCAGGGTAGGGCCCAGGCAATTGTAATGACAGCCGGTGTAACTCTGGGATTAAAATAGCCCCTCTCCTCGGCTCCCACTGAGCGCTGCATTAAGGTCTTCCACATTGCAAAATTGCAAACAGATGCAACTCAAGTACCTGCAAATAATCTGCCAAGACCAGTTTCAAAAGGGAGATTTCAAAATATGTGGAAGTCATTAGGACAAGTATTATTTTTGTGAGGAGCAGGCAACCAGGAATGGCTCCACAAGCAGATGGGTGCTGCTTTTATTTAGGAAGAAAGGCCCAATGTATTATTCCTCCATAAATGAAGATACATAACGTAGTATGAGACAATTACAGGCAAAATATTGAAGTTTCAAAGGCAACAAAAGAATGTAAAATGTCCTTTTTTGTTTCGCAACACAATCTTTCATCTTCTTTGAGACTTCTTGGGTGCTTTTCAGAGAAAATACGAAATAAGACAGAGCGATCTAACAGTGTTGTGTATTAAAGGTAAAATAATTAAAAGCCTCTTTCTTCTATGTAAAAGAAGAAATGTTTCAGAGGTCTAATTTGCAACTGCTGCTGTTGTTATTTTTCTGTTGAAGAGAGTGTATCTGAAGTTCTAGGCTCCTCATTGTAGCTTTAAAGCACTGCAACACAGTATTCTCCAATTAAAGATGATTTCAGCACCATGCACTGCAACAAACTTCATTAGAATGTACATCAAACTGACGACAAATGAATAATGCATCATCAAAATGCACATTTTCTCACTCGCCAAGCCAACATCTACTACCCCTTGTTTCTTGTAGCAGATTAATCTTAATATCAAATACAATTTGATTATGAATAAGCTGTAAGGTTAGTGCTCTTAAGTGGAATATAGTGACAGTTTGACCCCTCATAAAAGTAGCGAAATCGCTGTCCTTGAAACAATAAGCATTCAATCACATTCTTCATAATTATAACAGTAGGAAGCGTTTTAGGCTTTCCACCCACAACAAACACGCTTTGTTCTCCTGTTATGAGAGAGAGGGACACAATCAAGTGCGTGAGAACATCGGGAATGCGGAATTTCGAGCGATTCCTCTCCCTCTCCTCTCCCTTTTAGGTCGCTCATATTATTTGCTTCCTGTCTCATTGTAGCTGGCAAAAGAAAATTCTGTAATTGAGCAGTACAGAACATGTGCCCTCCCTGCTCGAAGATGACAGATGGATTATAAAAACTTCAAAGCCAAGCATTTGGAGCACCAGGGGAGAGATGGTAGGTATTTGAACTATCATTCTTTACCCAGGAGACAATGGCTGCCTGACATGGTGCATACATCAAGGAATAGTGCAACCACACAGACATAATCTCCCCCCCTATCCTCCCACCACCCCCTCTCTCACTGCTATATATTTAACATCCTGTTATGAGCAACTTTCAGCCAAGCACAAGAACACACGTTAAAGTAAGAGCGGGAGACTTACACATAGTGGAGGTAGTAAAGAAAGGATTGCGGTATTTTTTTAGTAGGTTAACCACTTTTGTTGTTCTATTTTACTGTATGTTGTCATCAGTGTCTTGTCTTTGAAATAATAATTAACATACAGAGGGTAGGGACGGTTTTAACCCCCGCAAGGACATCGAGATAAAAAGGCCTGTAAGAATGTAAGCTACTGTAAGCGAAGCGGGATAGTGGGGGGTGATTTCTATAATCATCTTATAAGCATGATTTATGAAAACGGCCATCTGTCGGTCTTCCTTAAGCACGGAGGCCACCTTTAATAATATAAGGACAAGATGTGAGTTGGCCATAGACGGATGTGAACTGGGAACACTTTAAGAGACACACAATTACAAGAGTGAGCTACAGAGGACTGATGCTATCTGCAATTGTCCCTTCGTTCACACACAAACACGCTCCTAAAACTCTTCAACAAACACACACACACACACACAGCCTCCACCCTTCTCTCTCTCTCTCTGTCTAACACACACACACACAGTGGGTTATATGGAAGCTAATTACTGTTGACCTCCACAGTCACACCGTTTAACCCCAGTCACTGGCATAGTGACCCTGTCTAAATTAGCCAGGCATAACTCTGGAAACCAAACCTTGCTTAATCCCTCTAGTCCTACTCTGGTCCTGGTCACAAAAGGGTTCCACCAAAAGCCAAAGTCACGGCTAAAACAAGACACCATGATACACCGTTTAGATCATCAAAGTCCCCCAGTGGTGAACTATTCCTATGGAAATCCTATAGGATCAGAGTAGTAACAGTCTCGACAGACTGTCTTAGTCACATCCACATAAAGGTTAATTCACACAAATGTTTACTTTACTATAACCACACATAGCTTTAGAAAATGTGCACCCAAAACACAGGGAGACGTCTATAGAAGTCCGTCAGAGTCAAACATTGAGCCTCCAGTGCGCTGTGCTCTAACTAAGGCTGCTGTCCTCTGACCTCCCGTGACCTGGATGTGACTCCCCGTTTGACCTTGGGGGCCGGCGAGGTTCTCCCCTCTCTGGCATCTGCCAATGGGCTCATTATGCAGCCCTCCCTCCATGTGGTCACCTTTTCAGCGTCCATCAGGATTTCCAGTCTAATCCCTCTGGATCATCCCATCAATGCTAAGGGTGTTTATGTGTAATGGATTCCATCTACACCCCACCCCCAATCCTCCCACACCACCCCCTCCCTCTTGTCTTTTCAACTTAGCCCTTTATTCATTAAATCAGTCAGTCATTTCATTGCTTGTCCACGACATGAATGGTGGTGTTCTATGGTTGAAGTCATGTTTACTGTGGTATATTCTGGTAACAGTTTATGACCGTTAGGGTCTTCTGACTCTTGGACTGGTTTCGAAATAGTTATGTGTGTAAATTAGCTAATTTTCCCGATAATACGAGATAGTTCTGTTTGGGAAGACAATCCATCAAAAATGTGTTGTATTGTTGACATGTCCTAAATAAATACAGTGTGAAGGTATAATAAATATAATGGTACCCTCCTCTCGTTACGCTTCCTATGCCTCTTTCCTGACACCCAGCAGCATGTGGAAGCAGGCGCACCGTTCCTCCCTCATTCTCATTACCAACTAACTACGCCGTTTGATTAAAAGCGTGTAAGAAAAAGAAAAAAAACAGGCCGAACCTCCATAATTAAGATCACTTCACAGATTACCTCAGACAACAAAAGCGTGGAGAGCGGCCGCCTGCAGCCAGGGAAATTGGATGAAAAAGAGAGTGAGGACGGGCCTGACCCCTCTCGGCTCCATGCTAGCACCGGCCTTGCCTGGATCAAATGTGCTCCCCAGCAGGAGAGGGACTCCCACCGGACACGATCCAGGGCCTGGGGGCTACAGTACGGACGCTACAGCTACATGACCCATATCAAAGTACCTCAGGCATTGTACTATAGCTACAAAGCACGCACAAGCTTCAGTGTATCACACAAACATGCACACACATTCATACAGTATGTACAAACCTTTGGGTTCTGTCCTTATACCATCTGCTAAAGAGAAATACAATTGGAAACCACACAGACCAAATTAAATCCCACTGTGTCGCTATCATAAACGCAGAATGACTAACACTGATCCACATTACCTAAGCGCTTATAATCAGCCAGCTCTGAAAACGATAGCCAACGTCTGCTATTACCTAGCAACAGTATAGTAATTGCACTGTTACGGTTCATTCCAGATGTCATACACGTGTTTCCCATGTTGCCATACGCCTAGTACTCTGGGTATCCACTCACTAACACGTTCCCCGTTAAGCACCCCGCCCAAGGGGACCAAGAGCAGCTTCCTTCACCTGAGCCTTTCAACCTACGACCCGATGGTCAGAGATCCATCTCCCTACCCACCGCTCCACGCTGACGCCCATTATCCTGTGGGTCCTTTGCCTCCGCCTCAGAGCGGGAGGCCATTAATATAATCACAGGGATCTAGTGTGCGCTGGAGAGCCCCGAGGCTACAGCAATCAGAGGAAAGTGAGAGAGAGAGAGAAATAAACTCCACCCAAATCTCCGGAAAACGTTCCCAATCCAACAGCGATGAAACGGATCGGTCCAGAACTTCATGATCGCCACAGAGGGGGGAACGCTGAAGTTAGCATTTTAACAGAGACCTCCCAAGACGGTGGGGTTGGGGAAAGCACATGAATCTTCTCTACAACCTAGGCTGTGCCTGGTTGATCTAACGATGACTGGTCACAGAACCATCATCATGCAAATTTAAACAGAGAAGATATTTCATTGCACTAATGATGGCCCCCCACATAGAAAGCCTTAACTACCAACACCAGGCAAGTTCACCACTCTAACGAGTACATCATCTGTGTGGTCATCATTAGCTTAATCTCCAAGATGATGAGGTGGCTACATGGGGAATACAGTGTGAAGAACTGTAGAACTGTAGGAACTTGTTATTGGTCCTCACACCAGGCTATTGGAGGTCTGTGGGTACAACCCAATCATTACAAAGACAACACAAATAATTGTCTGAAACCACCAGACTACATAGAGGCTAATGCATGAAGGGGACCGGTGTGAGCACCTTGTGCAGAGAGCAGGTCAGGATGAGCTGAGCTTCAACACAAAACGAAAGTTGCTCTGTTCGACTTTGGAACCATGGTCACTTGGCCACTCATTTTGGAAGCACATATTGAACGGATGACTAACCTCATGCGTGAACTATTTTCCACTCACTCTCTAAGCCCATCATTGTGTTCTGTAACCATGGACATAGATGCATGAATATTTCTTCCAAAACAACTTGGTTTCACTTGTGAAGTATTTCTCTTCAAAGTCCTCTGTTTATCACAAACTCTAGTGGAGGATGGGCCTGTGAGTGGAGCATGGATAGTGTTGCCCACACGGCTCCTGCCTGATCCACACTGACAGTCCTATTTACTAAAACAGGAGAAAGCATACAAGGCTCTGGCCCAGCACTTCCACTTAGCTTTCTCCCCATTACAACGATTGGTGTGAACGACATAACAAAGAGATGAAACAGAGAAGTGAGAGGAGAAAACAACGCCTCGTGATCAAGAAGAAAAAGAAAACAAAAGAAGGGAGAAAAAAAAGGCTGATTTATGAAAATCATCAGAAATTGCGGGAGATCTGTTAAGGGTTTGCTGCAGCAGGGGTACGAGCACATCTTAACACTTAAAAGGGGTGTAAAAGATGCTACATGCCAAGGGAATTCTCTCCAAAAGCCCTTTTAAATTCACCTCGGTAATAACGCAGATATATAAAGACAAATTCCCCAAAGTAAATACTATTTAGCTCACACGTTGAGCTGCAGTTTTTAAAGTGGTTCACACAGGACTGACAGCTCTCCCCACACAGCGCCTGTTCTCCTGTTTTTAAAACACCAGGTGGGAACTACTGATTGTGTGTGTGTGTGTGTGTGTGTGTGTGTGTGTGTGTGTGTGTGTGTGTGTGTGTGTGTGTGTGTGTGTGTGTGTGTGTGTGTGCGTGCATGTGTGTTCGCGTTTGACGGGAATTTAAGTCCAGCAGTCATAGGACCACATAACTTGTATCTTTAAAAAAAAAAACTCCTTTGTGGGATGTGAGAGGTTCCCAGAGCCTTCTAAAAGAGCCCTTCTTTGGTGACACTCACAGCACACATTTTGGGGAGAGAGTACCTCCCAGCTTTTGGACAAGCAGAGCATGTCATAAATATACAAATAAACGTGTATTCACTATTTGTGCTAAAAATAAAAACAAGCCGTCCTGCTCCCTTATGGCACTGTCGGCCTGAAGATGTGGCCAGTGAGTGCCAACCTTCACAAAAGGGCATGTGTTCAAAGCTGGGAATGCTAATTTACATTTGGGTCTACATATTTACTTTTGCATAAATGGAAAACAGTAATATGGTATTAGTGCATCTCAGGGGGAAACTTGTGTTTTTAAAATGCAGGCTAATGCTCTCAGTCAGTTTTAAATGTTATAAAAGGGCAGATGATATATACAGCATAGAATAAATCTGTGTTAATAAAGTGTAATACACAAATAAAGAGATAACTTGCAACCGTATTGCCACTCGCTCCTCAAATACACATTCATAGAGTGCAACGGATAAATCAGTGGCTTATTCCAAGACAATCATTTGAAATGATAGACCAGAAATACAGTAGGCCTACACATTTAAATACTTTATACTTTTGATTGGGAATTACAGTATATTCTGCACGAGGTGGCATTATTACAAATGTCCCCTAATAGAGGTGTGCAGACAGGCCGACATTTCACTGACTTTTATCAAGCCACATTTATTAACACTGCCATGGAGATCTCCAGAAGCTTGTTCAAAAGCAGTCCAGAGACATGGCTAAGAACATCACCCTCTCTCTCTCTCTCTCTCTCTCTCTCTCTCGCTCTCTCGCTCTCGCTCTCGCTCTCTCTCTCTCTCTCTCTCTCTCTCTCTGTCTCTCTCGCTCTCTCTCGCTCTCTCGCTCGCTCGCTCTCTCTCTCTCTCTCTCTCTCTCTCTCTCTCTCTCTCTCTCTCTCTCTCTCTCTCTCTCTCTCTCTCTCTCTCTCTCTCTCTCTCTCTCTCGCTCTCTCTCTCTCTGGTTAGGAGCCACTAATTCACAGGGCCTGATCCGTCTCCGAGCCTGGAGACGCCAGTGCTATCATTATCAGACAATTCAGCCAGCCGTTAAATGGTGGAATCAGGAGACATTTGCTCCCCTCCACTATCACTGTGACATCATTACCGAGAGATTCAACAGCGGGTAGCGCTCGGTCCACGGGGGGGCAGGGAGACAATACAGCAACTCAGGCCCAGGCATCTCCTCAAGGAATTACACGAGGGGGGTCTGGGGGGGGGGGGGGGGGTCTAATACAATACAGGTCCACCTGGGAGAACACACAGCACTAGCCTGAAACTCCCCATGAGTACACTGGCAGTGGAGGAAGAGAGAGAGAAAGAGTGAGTGATGGGGAGGGAAAGAGAGAGAGAAAGAAAGAAAGAGATAGAGGGGGGTCTTCGGCACACCATGGGTAAATGGCAGCTCATCGCTAGCTGACGAACTTGAGCCTATTTTTCTCCTCCACCTATCTCTCTCTCTCTCTCGCTCTAGCATGGCTCTAATGGCAACCTGTAAACTGCTTTGACACATGATCCACTCTTATGTCTCTGGAGTAGAGGGAGTGTTTTGGCCCCCTCGCACTATGATACATCATCACCATTTGGTTGTTATACGTTTTTAACATTGGTGGCTGATTACCAACTCTTCCCCTCCTGGATACAAACCACTCATGCTATAGTGCTGCTAAATAGCTCCTCTTCTGTTGTGCTGTTAAAAAGCCAGCTCTCTTTTTTTCATTCACTTTTAAATGATAGGTCCTTCAAACGTAGGACAAATAACATGTCATTATATAGGACTCACGTTTATTTGAAAGTGGCACCAGTAGCTTTTTAACCTTCACCTTGTTGAAGTCCAGGAAAAATGACTCTAGAGTTTAATTAACCAATTAAACATAATACCCTCTTACCCACAAACAAGTTGGAGAACACAGCAGAAGTCACGTAAAGGCACACACACATACACACTTAATAGGACATACTTAATAGCACACACACACAAAATACAAGCATGTTGAAAACATTCTCACTATATTTCTTATATAGTGTTTCATGCATATCAACAAACACACAAAAAATAACATAGAAACAGTCAAACACAGTGATTCTCACGCATATGCAAGAGGACAGAAAAAAGACCTGGCTTTGAAACTCTCACAGCCCAGAGAAAGCAAAGGCACTCAGCACTCCTAATATCTGACTGCTCCTGATTAGGAATTGTCAAAATATTTGCGACGGAGGAATTCCGACAGCCGAGCGGCGCAGCTCCTCCACAAAAGACCCATCTTCCCTGTGTAACAAGTATACGAAATGAGTGTAGACATACAACCTAAAATCCCCCAGGCTAAAGAAATCCAGCTATTGTAGTATTAACCCGCGAGACCTGGCTGGGAATGTACAGCTTTCAGAGGCACTTCTCATCCTATTTGTAGCACCGCCACTGATGTGTGTGGTGCGCAGGTCACTCTCTTTTAAAGCCCCCCTTCTTTTAAAAAGCCAAGTAGAACTTCTACCAACAAATATTCACAGGGGTTTGCCTATCATGTTTTTTTCTCATTTTTTCTCATTTTTTGTTCCACAAGGCAAGTTTCATTAAAGATCCAATTATGCAAATCAGGTCCTGAAGAGGCAGCTGAATATGCAGTATAATAGTGTACAGTAATAGTTCAACACAATATACGGCATCGAGGGCAGATTTACGAGGCAACATAACTGCTACGCCTCCGTCCTTTGGAGAAAACCTCTTGATCATAATTAAAGGTGCAGGGTCCTCTTACTTCTCTGCAACAAGCCATCTTACCAGGGTCCCCTCCACATAGCCCCAAAATGCACTAACTAGTGACAAGCAGGTCACGACCTATACAGAGTCAAGAGTACAGACATCATTGTAGCCCGCATAGAGCTGGAGAGATCTCATACTACAGATTTCCTTCAGTAATTGCCCCCCAAACCTCATCTTCCCAACATCCTCCATCACCCAAACCCCACAGTTCTGGATTCAACCCCCAGCAGCACTGCAGATATTTACCACTCTTTTAGGCATGCCGGGGAGAATGCTAAATAACACAATGCCATGCTTGAGAACCCGTGATTGATGGGTAGTTGCCTGTTTGTGTTAAGCTGTTGTCTACAAAAATGACATGGCTGTAATTTTGTGCTCCTTTGCAGATCAAAAGGAAACAGTCTTGACACAATGTGCAGCACATTTATAAATCCAAATTCTAACAAACTTAAATAAAAAAAATAGGCTTTAATATTGCAAAACTGGCTGTTGACTGAGGTACTGTATACAAATGGGACATTTCAGGTCGTATTCTAATATAGTATTTTTATTTTTGAGAAAAATCACAAATGAAAGGCTACTGTGGACGTGGGTGATTAGATAGATCACCTAGTCAAAGGCCAAGGCCGAAGCACAAGCTGCTCATCTTTCCCAAGGCTGGGTAAACTAGTCCAACTTAACACATTCTATTATTGAGCGTAAACATCAATCTAGATCCCCAGGTCCATGATCCATATAGATCTATCCCAAAACCCCTGGGAAGAGAGGAAGGGAAAGAGAGAGAGAGAGAGAAAGAGAGAGAGAGAGAGAGAGCGAGAGAGAGAGAGAGAGAACAAAACAGAGAAAGAGAAAATATCTGTGAATATATATATACAAATTCTAGCTATTTTCTGTCAAGTATCCGCTTCAAGTTGATGTTCCTCCTTTTACCAGCCTAACTTTATTTTTAATCAGAGGCCTACCTCTTCTTTTGAGCTCTAGCACTGCTAACCCCTCTCTCCCTCTCTCCCTCTCTCCCTCTCTCGTGTGCTCTCGCTCTCCCTCTCCCTCATTCCCTCTTTCGAGACAGACAGACGCTCCTTCTGGTGGCACCCTGGCATGAGGCAATTGAGTCAAGCTCATCCGTCATCACCTCATCTGTCGGCCAGTCTTTATTCTTAGATCACACTGACGTCTATGATTACTATCCGCAAAAACGTTGGACTTTCACATCCTTGTCGCTCTCATAACCACACACACATATACACACACACCTTTTAAATAATATATGCTATATGACACACATGAGAAGAGAAGTGTTAAGAGCCACACCCTACAGACGAAAACGGGACCTAACTTCACAAACATGAGATGTGAACAGCTAGTCTCTGTAGCACTTGTGTGTTCAAACAGGGCTCATGATATTTGTCAGAAGACATAGTTAACCATCTCTCCAAAGTGAACCTTCTAAATCAAGGTCACCATACTACAAGGCTCACCACAGCCTAGCGCCTATTTGTTATGTGTTATGCCCCCAGCCTGCCTTCCAGACCCCTCCTGAAACAGCCCCTCCTGCCTGCCAAACTGACGGACGGGGGGACGGGGATGGGGGGGGTGAAGGGAGCACACAGCCACAGGGGTAAAGCCCTTAGCCTTTGGAGCCAGAGGGGATGGGGGCTCCACTGCACATATCAATTAATACCTAATCGCCAGGCCTCGCCTGCCATACCGTCCCACAAGAGGCCCTGGCTACTGCCGTACATCTGGAAGACAATTTCGACCAATTAAAGGAGCCGAGAATCATTTAAGAGTGGGATGGCTGTTTGATCACGTCTCTGACTGCTCTCCTGCTCTGGCTACAGTTGACTGGCTGCAGACTGACAGGTCCGGAGAGGAGCACTGATGCCATGCTCTCTCTCATTCTCTTCTCATCCTCCTCTCTCTCTCGCTCACTCTCGCGCTCTCTCTCTCCCTAAAGATGTGCATCACTGTAGCTTGTCATGGCCCACAGAACATAGACACAGGTAAAATAGGATACACTGCAATACTGAACCACTAAACTGGTTGACGAACTAGATCAAACACAGCACTGGTGATGCTTAGGAATGTGATTTAAATAAGAACAAAACATGTGATTTATAAATGGATTAGGAATATAAAACCAAATTCACAAAAGCGTACACATGACGAAAATGTTGAATCTGTAAAAGCAAGTGTTTGAAGTATGTGAAATGTGATAGCTTGTCATAAAATTCATGTAATTCTTGCATAATGAATTATGATGATAATAGTAATAATAATAATAATAATAATAATAATAATAATAATAGTAATAGTAATAATAATGTAATAATACAATTATTTCCCCCACATTATGTAGCAGATAGTCAACTACCAGTACAGTAGGCTATCAGTACAGTATCTCCAGGACAACACACACAGGAGCTGTAACTACATACCAGTTAGTTAAGTCTCACTTTCTCTTCTCTCATAACACCTCTCACAATTCATTGGCATTCTCCTAACTATCGGTAATTGCATGTAGTCTACTGTATGGCCCCGATCTGGAATTCAGTGCACTACAGTGTGACTGTTGTCCATCGCTATTTCATTTCAATGAGAAAATAAAAAGAACTGACACAAAAAGGTTCACGTCCAGACGCTATTACAGACATAATATCCGCCTGGCAAGTACCATTAAACAACAGTGGCTTACTCGGACAGTGCATCTGTGCATCCTATTTGTTCATTTCCTTTGACAATGAATCTAAGAAATGAACATTTATCTCAAACTCAACTTTGCAGAAGATACACAAAAATGTAAAACAATGTGATGGACATTGTGTAACGCTTGCGTTACGGTTAAGGGGGTAATGTGTCTTATCAGCCATTGTAGCCTAGGCTACTGTTTTAAATTGCTGCCTTCGAGTTGGGTGAATCTCAAGCCTGGTTCATCTGTATTTACATGGGAGGATCGCTCCCTTCTACTCAAGGTGAAATGCTGCTCGGTTGGATGAGGGACACCTGCAGACTAGTCCTACCGGGGAGAGTTCGAAGCACTGGCAGTGCAACGGTAGCCTGTGTTTTATTACACGAAATGATGCATAATATAATCGTACTAAGGCACTTTTAACATTTGGGGGTTGTCAGAATGTCTGGGAATATATTTATCCTGACAGATTTGAGATCCACAGCGCAAGAACGAAACATCTAAACCCACACCAACAGTCTATACGCACTTTAAAGATACCATTTATATTTTGGAACATTTAAATTAGGCAACGTGAATGTATCTATAGCTATGAAGGTTATGGCATACACTACTCGCTAGACTCGACCTCCTCCCGGATTAAGTTCTAGGCTACGTCCTTTTCATACAATTATTTGTCATTGGAGCCTTTTCTATTCGTATCCGAATCGCTATAACTTTTACGCATTTGGATACATTTCCCCAAGCAACTGCGTTTGAATCAGTCGTTCAAATCTTAATTTCTCCAGTGATATGTGTGTTGTGTCTACATAAAATGTTTTAAAGCGTGATATGACATTTACCCCTCAGTTGTTGAATACCATCATAACGTTCCTCAAAGCATAATGCATGGCTGCTATTCATAAGAGGTCGATCACAGCACAAAATGGCAGGTCTCACCGGCTCTTCCATCTCACAAGTTTTGACACATGGCATGCAGCGGATAACTTTGATCCTATTTCTCCAACAATTTGCACTCAGGTTAGCTGAAATTCTAAGCAGAACCCCTAGGGATGTGATGAGAAAGTTTTCGAAGCAGATTCTATGGGGAACAGTTTATACTTCCCTAAAAGTAGTCGCAAATATCCGCCTGGGTTATGCATGTCATGTGTCCAATACGTTTATGCTCACTCCCTCGTCTATCTTAAACGTCTGGAATATACAACTTTTATATGTGACTATTATGAAATCATTGAAATAAAAAAGAGATAAGAGTTGGTTCTGAGTCGCTGTTCAATGTCTTCTCATGCTTTCATTATGTAGCCTATATGTTTTCCCCCTGACAACTCCACATGCTAACGTCATCGCTATGGATATTTAATTAGACTGTATTTATTAATCACTTCGAAAAACAGGCCCCACTATGATGATACAATAGAAATAACAATTGTTCAAACTCACTTTCAAAAGCGAAACCCCTTCGAGTTACGATTCAGAAACCCCTAAACCCATGCGTAAGCTTCGCACTTCTTACCTTTAAATTTGGAGTAGCGCGAAGAAACTCCTGTCTGTAAACGATGCCTTGGTGAGAGATTGTGTTCATTGAATAATGAGCCATGTCCATATGATTGACCGGATCATTTTCTTTCGCTGAAGGGGGAAAAGTGCGCTTCGGACCTGTTACGATTGTCCAATACAGAATTATCTCTCTAACTGTTCCGCACGTATCCTGAGTAAAAAATAGCGTTTTATTTCATTCGGTCAGTTTTTTCCCCCCAGGCCAAACGTGTTCATTGATACTAATCACTCAGCATCACAACACATTTCCATCTTTCAGCTTGGACTCTCCCTATCTGGTAGGTGAAATGCATTGTACCGTTAAAAAAAGCAGTCCATTGTCGTTCGCCGCGTTATTCACAGCAACTGGATATAGGTCTTGCGGCATTCGGCATTGCTGGAGCTAAGAGCGTAACCCAAGACAAAATAACACCGTAAATAATAATAATCTCTAATCGTAGGCTACATTTCCCCCGTGTTGCGTAAAAAAAAGAGAGAAGGATTCCCAACCTCGCAGCTTGTTTCTGACCTTGAGCTCCCGTAAACACTCTTATTAAAATCTGTCTATTCTCCTCAGAATCCATTCACATTGTGTCTTGTTACGTTGACACCGTGTATAATTGGCTTTGATACATGTAGTCCAGGACCATGCAGTGAACACATAACAAATGAACACATATATTGTTGTAAAAGTACATATCCTTACCTTTTCAGTGAACTATTTCAAGTATTTTTCTTCCCAAAAAACTCCAGGGTAAATCGGTGTAGTCTGCGTGTCCTGAGCATCAGTCACAGCTCTAGTGCTTAAGAGAAGTAATCAGTGATAAAATGACGTTCATCTCACTGTAACCTTGTGGCGTATTTAATGTAAATAAGCCAGTTATGTTGCCAATCGCATGCATACAAACGCAAACTGGTCCTGAGGGAGGCTTTTTTTTTCAGGTGCCCTGACGAACCGGGTTTATTCTAACACCATGCATGGGAGCGCTTTTTGAAGCCATAGGCTAGGAATTAAGCATATTTATGAGTAAATATGATACTTAAAACTACTCAGCTGTTGAACAAGGGCACTTCGTACCTTACTCAAACAGAAAGAGAAAAGTCCAATATTAAACGCGCTCACTCAACGGTTCCAAGTAACGTGGGAAAAATTATTTAAAGAGCTGTATACTTCGTCGATGACTCAACTTTTTTGGCATAACTTTTGCGGTAGGACAGAGATGCACAGGCCAACCGTTCATGCTCCTAAATGTTAGCACCAAGATGGTTTGATATATTATGGTTCTATAGGGGGTGGAAGGAGCTGAATTTAATGCAATTATAGATTCAGTGTTCCGGCGTTGACAAAAGCCATTGCTTAAATAGACTCTTTCTTATGGGATTATATAATGATTATGGTGTAATTATGGGAATGGTTTGGTAATAATAAAAAAGTATCAAATACTCCTATGGACGGGTGGTTTTCTACAATGTAAGGGCATGTGACTCTGGGACGATGATAAGAGCGAGAAAACGTGGAGAGGTCGACAAAGAGGAGGACAGTGATGCGATGATGGTTCGGCCTAACGCAGACGGATTGATTATTCAAAATGTCCTCGAACCATGGGACACATAATCGCATTGATCGAGATGATATCAAATCCTGCATATAACCAGACAGAAGTCCACACCGGACTCCCTGGTCGTATTTATACGGGCAGATAGAACAGCTGTGAGCGTATGGTCTCCCCTTTCCACTTGTGCCAAGGCGGTGTGTGACTCAAGGATACTCACATGCAAATGCTCAGTGTGGTAGTATGACAGTGAACTAATGTGTTATGAGCACATGCCACTCCATCTGTGTATGAAACTGATATGGACGTTGGTATGTTACAGCTTGATTCAAGTGTGAGTATGGGGCCTACAATGAGCCTAATTGGGGTGGATTATAACTGTATTGGATCTTGGACATCTTGTGATTTAAAATGAAACTTTAAATCAGAGTAAAAGCGGATAGCTAGTAGTTATTGGTTTTATGGCTATAATGCTGTATGTTTATTTGTAACTACAATGTTTGATTGTGTTAGCCCACATTGTTATTACTTATTATTTTATTTTTTTCTTCATTTATAGTGTTATCTTTTTTTTCTGTGGAACATTAATAGATAATCCAGAAGGAAAGCACCCGGCTGCGCTTTCTTTTCCTTCCAGACAAAACATACTTTTTAAAAGATAGTCCACATTCATTATTCACTATGAAAATCAGATTCTCATGCTGCTCCTTAAACGGTTAGGAATTCAGCATGCATTTTCCAGTTTGATGTGTATGAAATTCTTTTTTGAACAAATTCCAAAATAAAAGTTTGTCTCTAAAGAAATTAGCATAACCATCCCATCAATAATATTGCTATCTCTATGGGAATGATAGCGAGAGCAGTAGGGGTGTTCCTTTTCTCAATTCTTCATGGATCAACAGCGCGTCCTCAGTTTCTTTTGAACTTGTTATAGCAAGTCAAGTGATTCTTTATCGGTGACAGGCTTGACAATGCGACGGGGATGTGAAAGCAGGTCAAAAGGAAGTTGCCATATGGATTTAAACATGCACATTTCTAACAATATAGCACGGGTATGTCCCATAAATATAGCCTGCAGTTAAATAATTGTGCATTATGTTGCAGGGAATAACACATGGACATACAACATTAACTTCCTTGAACTAATAAACAATTCTCTTAACTGAAAATGCATGCCTATTGGCCAATATATTTCTGTACAATTCAGGCAACATATACTTTTTCATGTTTAATTTGAGTTTAAAAAACTTGAATTAATACAGTAGCAAATCAGACCAACATTTTAAAATCTAAGGAAAGACAGCCACAAACGCGTAAAGATTACAGTTAACTTTTACAGCACTATTCTACATATATAGAGCAACAGGTGCTCCAGATGAAAAAGGGAGTCACAACAAGAGACCTCTTTAGGGCAATACACTTCTTGAATGACATTCCAGATTATACGTTTGAAATTGATCTGACTAAATCTACCAATACTTTATTTCTATCATTATATTCCTTCATATAAAAACAAATCTATGAATATTCATGAAAAATAATACACTAATAATTGATAATTCATTACTGCATGTCTCATGTAGAAGTTTCCAGTACTTCTCTGCCTCCTGTACGTGGACTACCTCCCAATAACTTTACTTGTGTCTTTTAAATGTTGGAATAGGAGAGGGATTTGACAGAGGAAACAGATACTAGAAGTCAACAGTGCTGTCGACAGAGCTAGGGTTTGGGGGGGTCAGGGGTCAGGGAGGAGAGCACAGAGCAGGGTGTTGGACAGTCCTCCCAGGCCCATTAGACTGATGTTTCTGACTACCAGCTGAAGATGGCTCTGCTTATGTACTATATGCTTGGGAGGCATCCAAGAAAACATGCTTGAAAAACAGACTTGCCACTGTTCACTTCAAAACTAAATTAAGATGTTATTCCTTCAGTCCCCTCTCTGTGTACTCTTGGATGTAGCCCTGCTTGTGGTCATTTTAAATCCTCAGCTCAATTGCAAATTAGTACTATTAGTAACAGACACAACAATTTTAGAACATTGATGCAACATGATAGCAATAAAGAGTGACCTACAGTAGCAATGTGCTCATGCTGCTGCGCATCCCATTTTATAAGGATGTGGTGTGTGTGTGTGTGTGTGTGTGTGTGTGTGTGTGTGTGTTTGAAACCAGTCTGAAACATACATTCTTGCCCAGTTCAGATTTAAATGAAAACACACCAGAGTGGCTGGCTCATATGTAGATAAAATGTTTATTTCTTCAAATGGAGTTTCTCAAAGTAGAATTAATTTGTTCCAGGTCTTTGATGAAGAAATGTTTTCAAAGTATCTGACTTTAATGAAAATGGAGTGAGTGCAATTCTAAACAATTCGATTCTCTGAACCCTCTGTGACTGTAAACTTTAAAATGTAACTTAAAATTTGTATCAATTACACTTTCAAGTATGACATCCACTAAATGAGGAGCACTGTTATAACAAACATTTCTATTGCCGTATTCATTTCGCAATCTCATCATTATTGGTTACATCAATCCCATATGTGACGCTTTTACATTTCCACAAACACACTACTGTTTCTTGTTTCTTCAGACTGGGGCCGAGTGCAGTACATGTTTGGCAGTTCTAATCATTAATGAGGCTTCGTACAAATATTGCAGAGACAAATATTTAGAGCTAAAGTCTGAGGTTTCATCATCCTCATATTGAGAGACTAGGGAAAACTGTATTCCTATATTTATCAGGATAAAGTGTATATACTGCTCAAACTTGGCCTCTCTTGATGAGGTACTGAGTGCAGTGTATTGCCTATGACCGATAACTGGACGGATGCTAATTTAAATAATCTGAATCAATGTCTCTACTGGAAGAAAAAAATCTAAATGAAAACATCTGACTCAAACTGATTAAGAACAATGTTCAGCATAAGGGATTTAATAATGATTACTGCATGCTTAAAATATCCCTTGTTTGATAGGTTCCATCGTTCTCATATGTCTAAGTAAAATAAACTACTGTGTGACAGGAGGAACCCTCGGACAACAAGACCAATGACAACATAGCCAACAGCATAGAAAAAAGTGAATGGAAAGACTTTCCTATGATGAGTTACTTAACAAATCAGAAACATGGGTTGACAATTAGGGCACTGCTTACAGGCTTTCCCTCTAAGTGACAAACAAGAATGATACATGACCCAAGCCTCAACCCAAATGGGAGTATGGCTGCCCTTCTGTTGTTGAGTTGATAAGCTTATAGGTGACACCTCTACAGAGGGTGCCATTATCACACAGATTTAACC
Source organism: Coregonus lavaretus (assembly GCF_964263955.1). NCBI lineage: Eukaryota > Metazoa > Chordata > Actinopteri > Salmoniformes > Salmonidae > Coregonus > Coregonus lavaretus. The sequence continues at coordinate 15,643,744 of NC_139991.1, read as the reverse complement.
AGACCCTACCTCTGCAGTCCAGCTAACTCCCTCATACTCCAAGTACTACTGTCCTGTATCACTACTTCCTCCTGTCTCTTCACCTCTCAACCAAAGTCCATATTTATGGGATAGTGAGCTATCATATTTTACTATTACCTATCAATTGGTTTCTAATCGCAATAATGAGGCAGCTGCCGTTGGGGACGGGGGGCTAACTGCCTCCGTGGGAACATTAAGGAGCCTGGGTTATGCTGTGGGCCGTTAACTACCTACAGGCGCTCCTTAATGGCTCCAAATGACCTCCTTAGTGGCTATTAGCACATAATTAGAACCTGCAGACCATTGGTGACCTCCACCGGACACACGTGATGCCTCCTCTATAGCTTCTCTCCCCTTAACACTTCAATCAAAGCTACTCTCCAGTGAGGCCACTATCATTGAGCTATCTTGGGTTGGCATTGGCAATCCAATAGTCATGTACTCTATGAAAACAATACATTTAGCTGGTCTGGTACAAGGTGTGTTTGTAGGAAAACTATAAAGAAAGAAGATAAACAGGTATTATACATCCACCTTGAAAAAAGCTTGCTTCTAGCCTTAGAAAGGGTCATTCACACCTTCACCTCCTTCGGTATCATTTCCTTTCATCAGACACACATAGAGTACAGTGCTGAATAAAGTGCAAGGTGCTGCCACACCACAAAGGTTTATCTGTCAGACTAACCTCTGTGTACACTTACCAATGGTTTCCAGTTACTGCGAACAAAGGGGAGTCTTAGTAGGTTCATGTCAGATGAGGAGCACTGGAGAACAATATAAGAGAAGAAAAGGAATGTGTTGCTTTGTCAGGGAAATACAACACAATAGAACTGCCTTAAATTATCAGTGAATTATCTTGAATCACATGAGAATTATGTTGGTTATTTGTAACAAACCACAGAAGGACAGTGACCTTGTGTTACAAATATGAGCTACCTAACACAAATTCCACAGAATAATCTTTGTAGGCCATCAGCCATCCTTGGAAAAATAGCTTATATGGCTCCACACGAGATCACTTTATATTTCCAACCGAAACCTATAGTGAAGATATTTAGCACAACATTGTGGTGAGATGAAAAGATACTACTACTAATACTAGCATTGTACATGAAGAGACATGTAAGTGTAACCATATTTTGTCAATGTGATCAAGCTCAGCAATGGCCATGCAGCTATGGATTTGTTTGTTTGCATATAGGCTTACCTACAGTAAATTTAGTATGATTGGCAACCTTCCCATCAAAACCACAGTCACTACAGCGCACACCAGAGGCTGTGGCTTGTTATTACAGGGGGGTAAACTAGGGGGCAGTGGCCACAGAGCGCCTGCTAGTTGTAGTGCCAAGAGGTCACATACTCCAACGACATCCCAATTTCCTGTGCTCACTCTTAAGATTCAGTTTTGGATGTGATCTCTGTGTCATGGGTTTGAATCACTGCCCTTGCAACACACACACAAACACACACACACACACACACACACACACACACACACACACACACACACACACACACACACACACACACACACACACACACACACACACACACAACACACACACACACACACACACACACACACACACACACACACACACACACACACACACACACACACATCAGTCCTCCCTGAATTAATTTGTTTTCATTTGCAGTATGTCAGCAGTACTTGTTCTTTGCTGCTGTGTTGAAGGATCTCTTAAGCAAGGGTCCATCTCCTCCTCTTTAATCATTAAATCAGCTTTTTTTCTTTACAGTGGGATAGCAGGACAGATAACAGTAAAGTACTGTGTACTGCACAGTATCTCATCTCAGTTCAATCTGATTACAGCTGCAGAGCTTTCTTTGCACAGTATTCTGACATGCAACCTTCCTGCAGCATCCCTACAATGCTGAGAGAATGTTTCTGCATGTTGGTGGTGACTGTGGTGCAGCCCAATTAACACTGGCGCAATGGCCCATCCAAAAATAGCTGGTACTTTGGAAAATATTGTCTTGTTTTGGGGAGTCCAGTGGAGTGCCGCATGGCTACCTCGAAGCCAGCCGGTCAAACAAAGAGCGAGACACAGAGACAAGGGATGAGAACCTTTTCGCAGTAAGAGAAGAGACATCAGAAATTGCACTTCCATGCCATCAATTTCCTGGAGACGACCAAAAACCATGGACACACTTAATCAGGAAAAGGGCACACCTCCGAATATCCATTCTTTTGTAATGGCATTACAAGAGAAGCAAGATTTACAGATCACTTAATGTGCCAGAGTCTTCTGCATAAAAGTATATACAAAGGTTAATATTGCAATAATATCTTCCTGGAGGGCATTGCAATCATTATCTCTCTGGAGGTATCAATTAGAAGCACTTTACAGCAGGTAATGACTGAGATTCCGGTACAAAATGACATTATTATTGTTATCATCATCTATAATTTCAGAGTGGATATACAAAGCAAAAAAGAGAAAGTTAAGTTCAACTAGAGGTAGACTTAAGGAATGAGAATACTTTTCCATCGCATCTGACATTTTGTCTCTTATTCATTTGGACAAAGGAATGAACCCCTCTAGGTCCTCCTCAGCTTGTGTGCTGCTGCTACACTACATGACCAAAAGTATGTGGACACCTGCTCGTTGAACATCTCTTTCCAAAATCATGGGTATTAATATGGAGTTGGTCCCCCCTTTGCTGCTATAACAGCCCCCACTCTTCTGGGAAGGATTTCCACTAGATGTTGGAATATTGCTGAGGGGGACTTTTCAGCCACAAGAGCATTAGTGAGGTTAGGCACTGATGTTCGGCGATTAGGTCTGGCTCGCAGTCGGCGTTCCAAATCATACCAAAGGTGTTCGATGGGGTTGAGGTCAGGGCTCTGTGCAGGCCAGTAAAGTTCTTCCACACCGGTCTTGACAAACCATTTCTGTATGAACCTCGCTTTGTGCATGGGGGCATTGTCATGCTGAAACAGGAAAGGGCCTTCCCAAACTGTTGCCACAAAGTTGGAAGCACAGAATCGTCTAGAATGTCATTATATGCTGTAGCATTAAGATTTCCCTTCACTGGAACTAAGGGGCCTAGCCCGAACCATGAAAAACAGCCCCAGACCATTATTCCTCCTCCACACAGTTTGCACTATGCATTCGGGCAGGTAGCGTTCTCCTGGCATCCACTAAACCCAGATTAGTCCGACGGACTGCCGGATGGTGAAGCGTGATTCATCACTCCAGAGAACGCGTTTCCACTGCTCCAGGGTCCAATGGCGGCGAGCTTTACGACACTCCAGCCGACACTTGGCATTGCACATGGTGATCTTAGGCTTGTGTGCGGCTGATCAGACATATAAACCCATTTAATGAAGCTTCTGACGAACAGTTCTTGTGCTGACGTTGCTTCCAGAGAAAGTTTGGAACTCGGTAGTGAGTGTTGCAACCGAGGACAGACAATTTTAACACGTTACATGCTTCAGCACTCGGCTGTCCCGTTCTGTGAGCTTGTGTGGCCTACCGCTTCGCAGCTGAGCCGTTGTTGCTCCTAGACGTTTCCACTTCACAATAACAGCACTTCCAGTAGGTCAGCTCTAGCTGCTCTAGGGGCAGCTCTAGCAGGTCAGAAATTTGACGAACTGACTTGTTGGAAAGGTGGAATCCTATGAAGGTGCCACGTTGAAAGTCACTGAGCTCTTCAGTAAGGCCATTCTATTGCCAATGTTTGTCAACGAAGAGTGCATGGCTGTGTGCTCGATTTTATACACCTGTCAGCAACGGGTATGGCTGAAAGAGCCGAATCCACTAATTTGAAGGGGTGTCCACATACTTTTGCATATATGGTGTATGTAAATGTTCTGTTTCAATGGGCAGACAGATATTCAAATACAGATGGGTTTCCTCATATTCAGGCGTTGATTGTCAGTCCCAATTCCCTCAAAGAAGCTTGTGTGTGTAAATGTGTGTGCATGTGTGCATTCATTTGTGAGTGAATGTGTGTGTGAGAGAGAGAGAGAGAGAGAGAGAGAGAGAGAGAGAGACAAAGAGAGAGAGACAGAGAAAGAGAGGAGAGGGAAAGAGGAAGCTGTGCATCAAAACCTCCAGCAACTGGACAGCAAATATTTGCGTACCACAAAACACATGAGCATTATGGTTTGCTCTTCACTATTTATTCAGACAGGAAAAAAAAGTTTGACATGTCCGATACGTTGTCGAGTGACCTTTGCGCTGGGCTACAAACAATCACAACGAGGATTGGTTCTGTTATTGACCTCACTCATCAACACCATGAATAATTCAGAGAAACACTCTTGCTTGTCCAGAGTACATTAAGCATAAAGGCCTCTGACTTTTGATTTAACTGTTTTATATTTAATAAGCAACACAGAGCAACTCGGATGCTCCTTTTTAAGAATAATTTAATTGGACGTTAGTGACATCCATCACACTGTTGTCATCACCGTGACCTTTTGTGGAGGGCTATTCATAACCAGGAAGTTATGAACCAGTTTTCCATATTCCGTCACAACCACCCTAACACTTTATTATGCGTGTTCGCCCATCACACTGTAGCAAGGCTTGGATTGTGTGGGTCTTTTTCCACATCATTATGGGAGGAGCTACAGAACAAGTAGTCTATACTGTTGGCCTATAGAACACCAAGTGGCAGGTCTGTCTCTCTTTAATGTCTGCTAAACTGACCATATAGTGGCTGAGATATTTCCCTATATGTATGATACAGCATTGATGTCAGCAGTCATTGAATATGCACATACACTGGTCTATCATCAGCATCATCAACGATTCCAGACCTACAGAGGTATATTAAACTATATAATAGAAAATGAAGAATAATGTGTTCATGCCATCCCGATTCCTCCCCCTCCCTCTCCATGAGTGGGATACAGCAGGGTGAAGCCCTAATGTAACGGGAAAACTCGAGGGGGGACAATGAGCTAAGGATGGATAGAGGGGGAGGGGTTCAACAAATGTCACATTCTTTACCCAAAGGAGAGGATTTTAAATAGATTGCAGCCCTTATATGATTTCCACTTTCTTTTCCTTAAATGTGTGTAATTTGGAGTGTAACAGAGAAAAAAACGCTATAGGTTAATCTCATCAACCTCCATCCATCCCCAAGGGAGGATGCTACAGCTAAAACCAGCTCCCTAGCTAGCGCACGGTATTGGCCTTGAAAAGTAATAAAAGTAGTGAGACTGACGGAGAGGGAGTGAGGAGAGATCAAATACAGGTGAGTGTTATCCCTGAAGAACACCAGATGGCCTGCACTGCCCCTTCACTCATCCAGCTAGATGCTTCACTGTGTCACTAAGACAATCGTTATTCATAACCTACTTACTTACCACTACTCTTTATACATGTAGCTATATATAGCCCTCATACTTTGTTAAGGGAGGCATGGCTCCCATAATCTTTTCAGACTGGGACAAACTCACCCCATTGATATCAATGTATTTATTACAGCAATAGCAATATAAGGCAAGGTGAAGTGAGATATCAGTTTACCCGAGGCTGAGAGAAATGTAAGATAAAGGATATTTAATATCCAGTTCACATCACGAGGGCTAAGCCTCTAATAGCACTTGGGGTTTCTGTGCAGGTAATGCCTTCATCTTTGTCTAAACACACTTTCATGGACTTTAACTGTAATAATATAAAGTGTGTGGGTCACAGATAAATGTAGCGTAATGGCTCAAAGCTGAAGATTATCCATACATCCTGTCTGCTTATTAATGCTCCTAGGCACTTCCACTAAAGGTGTTATCTTCAGGAGAGAAAGAAAGCACATCAAATATTCTTTATTTTTCCTTTATTTACAGCTCTTTGCATTTTGTCACATTGCGTTAGAATCAAAAAGCGTGCATTCTGGATGGCAATGATCACTCTCTGAAAGCAAATATATATGTACATTATTGGGAACAACATTACGCTGGTGGCTTGTGTTCTAGGACACATTACCCTCGCTTATTTTGTGTCTAAATGATAATGAGCATTCAAATGATAACCTATATCATTTAGAGTGAAACATGAATTTAAAACACTGGCTGCCATTTACAGAGGGGTAATGTTTTCTTGAGATCAATCAGGTGTCCTCTGCATCCATTAAAAAATAATAAAGAACCACCCATAGTTTCCTTGAAGCAGTAAAAAGAATGGTGTTGTCCTAATTATACGTTAGGTGATGCATTATTTAACAATCCAACATACATTGCAGGATTGGATATGAGTAAAATAATTTATGACATGATCTCTTTTTTGCCCCACACTTTAAATCAAACTTCAATAAATGTGCCACCCCTATCCATTTTACATGAGGCCTTGCTGAAAACAACCAGGAAATCTGTTATTTAAAATTCTTCCGACAGGGCCGGGTCAAAAATACAAAATAACACCAAAGAACGAGAAGCTTCAGCACACTAGCTCACCTTGGGCTACACATCCACTTCAACTGGGAGAGAAACAGACAAAAGGTGGCGGATGATCCAAAAGACAGTCCCTCCAAAAATTCAGTCAGATCCTAGCAATTATGGCATGTTGTGCTTGCTAAGGGTTTCCCACAACCAAAACCTCATTTTCTATCTCTCTGTCTCTCTTCACTCTCCACACCTTCATCTAGTCCTTTCCGCAGCACACAAATGAGTACGTTTGGGTTGGAAAAAACTCAAGTTGTATTTATTTTCTCTGTCAGTGTGTCATTTGGTAGGCTTATAGAAGATAAATTAACTCTACATGAGGAGAGATTAGGTTTTGAGAGGGTGACATGTCAAAGGTCACAGCCCATTGTTTGCTATTTAGTTTGAAACTCAAAACCAATCCGGTAAAATACTTTAGATTCACAGTGATTTATACATTTCCACAAGCTGGTGTATCTGTGTACATTCATACATTTTATATTCCAACTCTTCTAATCTCAGATACCCAGGCCTCATTCACCACAGTTTCATTCCGACTCCATTTTGTTGCCCCAGATATATGCAGTAAATGACAGTAGTGTGACTCTGCCACCACTGCTAATGACAAAAGCAATAAAACATTTGGAAGGGATGAGGCCATCTATCATGTGAAGCGCGAGAAACAGAGGAGCTTAAAAGCACAGTAAGAGTTGGACCTTGGACAGTGCCAAGGAAACCACATTTATTTCATATTACACATTGAAATGTGACCCTGTAATGACATCACTTAAACTAAATCAAGGCCTTGACTCAGTATTACTTAAGCTGAACTGGTGTCCTTCCTGAAGCGAAATGAAAAAAATGGAGTAGTGTCGTTGTTTTTGTGATTGTGGAACATAGATACGGTTTGATTTAGACTTGCACAAGGCAAACATGGAGAGAGCAGGGTGCTTTAAAACAAAGACAGAATAGAAAGTGTGCCCAGACATCTAATTACTGTGGGATAGCAAGGTAACTGGACGTACTGTATAGGCCAATACTTCTCAGGGAACCTTTAAACCCTTTTTAGGTCCAGCGATGCAAACATGTTTTACAATGGGGTTTAAATAGCACCTTTTTACTAACACCTGGAGAGAAAAATCATGTATGGATTTGTCTTTGTCTAGGATATTGAACTGGTTAAAACTACAGCACAGTGGGTTTAGCAAAAAAAAAGAAGCAATTATATACAGTATGATGGTTATGTTTTTGTGGTTAAAAAAAGTCAAGTTATTAACAAGCTACATAAAGGGTGGCAGGTAGCTTAGCAGTTAGAGCCGACAAGGTGAAAAATATGTCCATGTGCCCTTGAGCAAGGCACTTAACCCTAATTTGCTCCAGGGGCGCTGTACTACTATGGCTGATCATGTAAAACAACACATTTAACTGCACCTATTCAGTGTATGTGACAATAAAACATTTATTTAAAAGTATTCCTTTTCCACAGTCTTGGATCTCACTGGGAGTACAAGCATTGAGAGAGGCAAGCAGCGCCTGTTGAATCAGATCACAAAAAAATGAATATTCCTCACCTGTCTGCTCGTGTTGACTCCTCTTGTTTAGATTTCACAGTGGGGAAAAAATAAAACCGCATATTTACTTTTAATTGAAAGGAAATTAAAGACGCATCCACATCCGCAAGTGACAAAGGAAGATCACAAGCCTTTGGAGCGATGATAGCTTTTGTTTAAGATGGATTTCATAAAGAAAACCCCCTACTGATAATGATTAAAAAAAAATCTTGGACATTTCTCCAAATACAATTACCTCTGCATCACCTGATTCAATCAAATGCATTTGCATTCTGTTTGCATCCAGTGTTCCGTGAACCAGTAAACAAGACGGAGAATAAATCTGATGTGTTTTCATACTTGTGGCTGCTCCTCTGTTTGCTACATTTTATTCAGAATATTTGAATTCTTATGAATTTGTAAATACTTCACAATGTACGAATATGTGGATGAATGTGTTTTGAATAGGGGGCGTCTTCTTGAGTCAAAACAGGAAATACTATCCCACGTTTTGAAACAGATGTTGCTTGGCTGGTGAGTACTTGAGATGAAAAATCAACTGTGCGTGATGTGAACTCAACCACTCTATGTATCAAAGTAGGAGCAGCATGTTGGATCTACTGAGCGATGCTGGCTGGCATCGTGACCAAAGTCCTAGTGGTGCTCTGATACATACCCGATCACATGCTTCCCAACTGGACAGCTGCTCAAAGATCCCCCACTGCCTGTCCTGTTGGAAAGAGCAAAGAGTAGCAAGTAAGTAGACACCTTCTCTTTAACACTCTCAGTCCTATCAGTTTAACCTCTCTATACCTCTAGTAATACCGGGTTTAAGTGAAGCAGATGAGCCTATTGTTTTGCCAATTAGAGATACCTCATCTATCCACCCTACTCTCCTGTCTCCTCCCACACTGACTGAGCCCTGGTCCATCTTCACATGTATTCATAGAGAATCACTGAGGTCAGAGGTCGCCTGCACCACAGCTCAACGTGTCTCCATGTCTCCATTAATCCAAATAATCACTTAACAGCTCCAATCCAAGCTCTTTTTGATATATTAGCAAATGCAACATTTGGGTGTGGGTGTATGCATTTGCCACATACTGTATGAGAAGACAGCATTCAATCTGGAAGCATAATATTAACTGAAATTACATTTAGTTTCACTTGTATGTATGGTGGGTAAAGACCAAACCAACCAAACCAAACTCTCTGTAAAGACCAAACCGTCTTCATGTCTAAATGGAATGAGGGATGAGGAGCACATGGGTGTGTAGTGGGTGTGTGCTCAAGAGAGGTGTGAAGTGAGACAAGTCATCTCTTCATCAAAACCTGCTGTCTAGCCACTGGCCTTCCCCTAAATATTTCGACCACATACAGTATTTCCCCTAAGTGCTCTATTAACAGAGTTCTGTGGAGGATATAGCCAAAATCTTTATTTCTCTAGCAGTGGTATGCATATCTCCATGCATAAAAAAAGACAAAGTAAGAAATTCACCTTTCTCACAACTGTTAGAGTTGTACAATTGGGAAAGCATATAATCCACAAATAATTGTTTGAACTTGAAGATTAATAGATTCCTTTGTGTTATTTTCAAATACCCCTCTCTCCCCAGACACATATGTTACGCAACAACTAATGAATAAGCACATAGGCCAAAGTAGTTGATATACAATGCTTATATTACAGGCGTAAATAAAGTCAGTCTTTGTGAAAAAGTTTAAAAAGGGAGGGGCGAAAACACGTTTAATGGTTGACCAACCACTGTGCAGCGGCATAATAACTAAGGAGACAATTTATTTTTAATTGATATGGCCTTTCTTACTATGAAAAGAACAATTATTTCTAGCGCCACACGCCTCTCGTATGCACAGTAAGCTATCAACACAAAGTGCCCTGAGTGAAATCAGCAAGACTCGTCATCATACAACTCCAAACCTGAGTGAGCCTTTTCATATTTTCTTATGTAAAAGCACCACAATTTTACCATCAACATTATAAAATGTGACAATATAATAGCAATTTAGTATATCAACGGTATTTATAAGGCATTAAAGTCAATGACACATGGTGAGCAACAGCATAAAACAATGAGTTCTTGTTAAGTCGATATTGCTTTCATGGCATGCAGCATCATTTCATATGAACAAATCACTGAGGAAGTCATCGAAGCTGGTAGGTACCCAGTCGCTCTACAGTTTTGTTTGATATTGACCAAAGTGATCCTACTTTGTTGATCTCAAAATGTGAGTTGAATTGCAATATAAGTCAAGTCAATGGAATTACAATATAATGTTTCTATTCCATTAGCTTTGTAAATTGTACCTTCGCCCATCAAGCCTATGGGGTATGGCATGTCCCTCGCTGTCTTTTCTTCTTTAATCCATCATCAGCCCTGGAGTTGGATAGTCTGGGGATAGATACCGTGTTGTGAGATTACAAAAAGTGAAGATCCATTTGTTTGATTTTAATTATATGTTTCATGGTAAAACAATGCACATGTTCTAATATTCTGTTGACTTCACTGGAATCATGTTGAGTTCACCCTCTTATACCCTTCATATTCCCAGGTTATTTATTTATTTAGGCTGAAGTAGAAAAGTCAGTGCAGTAGAACATAAAAGCAATCAGTCTCTGTGATTTAACAAGAACCTGGTCCCATTAAATGAACTCTAAACCCATCAGACGAAGAACAATACAGTACATCAGCAATTTTCTATCCCTACTGCCTGAGTTAAAGAGAAGACAGGGTCTGTTCTCACAACACCAGTTACAGTGTAAAGGGAAAATGTATATTATCTTCAACATCACCAATGGAAAAACAATTAAATGTGATCGATGGAGATTGGGGGTTTAGGGGGGTTTGAATGTCTGTCTATCCCTGTTTACTTACCTCCTGGAGACACAAAATGTCAGCTCTAAGCAGTTTGTGGACTCCCCGCTAAGCGTTTGGCCTGCTCCAAACCAGACTGGTTCCATCTTCTGGACTCTTGGCATTCCACACACGCGTTGTGGCCATCAATGTGTCATTCAAATGCCATGCCTTCTTTTGGTATTTCGGTTGTTCTTATTGGCATGATTGTCCTTGTGCTAGTCTCTTTTTCAGGTTGAAAGTCACTTTTGACCTCCATTATCTAATGACTCCATTCATCTGAGAAGGGTTTCAACCTTTCCTAAATCAGGGTCACAATGAGAGAAAATTCACCCTTGGGATGTTTAGAAGTAAGTCACCTCATTTCACTGTAACATTAAGTATTAAAGAAAACTGCCAACATCACATGAAAAAAGCTCAGTACACAAAAAAAGATAAAGTGATGACGCCAAGACAGCTGAAAAAGTGCTTCTACTGTAAAACGGCAGGTATTGTTTTAAGCAAAAAGATGTCACAGTGGAGCCAGTGGCAAAGTGAGGAGTGACAATGGTGCTGCTAAACTGCTTTGGCAAGAAATGACAGGGACATTTGAAAGAAATAAACAGTCAACATCACACAGTGACTTTGTTTCCTCTACTTAAAAATATCCTGTTTCATTTCAATCCTAAAACATTCTGTAATTGGGCAATGGATGAAGGGGTGTGGGATATAGGGTGGCTTTTCAACGGCTGTGAGCAAGTGTTTTTTTCCCAAGCTATTACTACCATTACAATGTGAATCTCTCGCCCCTATGGATTTGCTTTCTGTGTAGTGCCAACGCTCGTTCAAGAAAACTCCACATGGAATAAGCTAATCCCTTTCAAGCGGGACGCAGCAGCCGCGGACATGACTTTGCAAAGGGGGAGATGATGTCACCCGTTCAAAGTTTGGATTGAAAACACACTCCCCCATTCACCACCTTCCCTTTGAAACTCACGGCCAATTACAATAATCAGCTTCCACTCAAAGTATTTATCAGATGGAGGGGAGACGAGATTACATCGAGAGCAAATATGTGTCCCCTTTATCCTGCCAGGGAGCGTCTCACAAGACTGACACTGGAGGTGACATGGAGAGAGGGAACAGGAGAGGAGGAGGAGGAGGAGGAGGAGGAGGAGGAGGAGGAAGAGAGAAAGGGAGCAGTGTCTAAAAGAGAGAGAGAGAGAGAGAGAGAGAGAGAGAGAGAGAGAGAGAGCGAGAGAGAGAGAGAGAGAGAGAGGGGGGGGGGGGGGTTGAGGGAAGAAGCAAAAATACAACTCATTATCCCAACCCCAAAAACATCCCACACTCTCTCTTGTATACCACTTTTGTTTGTGCACTCCGTCTTTGTCATTTAGTCTTACTTATTTATGAGATGTTACAAGTTCCTGTGAAGATGCAGAGCTTTGCAGTTTATGTCTAATTTAGTAAATATCCTTTCGCCAGTCAGGCTTGTCATCAACTTTTTCCCCCGTTTATGCCCTCTGCTTTTGTCTCGACTTTCCTCGTTCTGTCTTCAATGGTTTAGAGTGTGGTTGGTTGACAAAGAGAAAACTAAACGAGTGTTGATACTACAACGTATTCTCTCTGATTTCTAGTCTGTTTTCCGGCATAGAAGTTGAACTGCTTAGCTGTATGCCACAGACTAAACAACATGCAGTAACTAGTGTGAGGGCTTTCGACTTCAACACTTGTTTTGTGAAGTTTGTCTAATATTCATTGTCTTTTAATGCAGAGAGGAGGATAATGGCCAGTAACACACACAACAGTAATCTGCTCTGTCTTGCTGGATCTCACTTTAGCAATACCCATGTTAATGATTACAGTAGTATGGCGGGTTACAAAAGGAGAAAGGAGAGAGAGAGATGAAATATATTTGGAATGTTTTATGGAAAAACAATCTGACACAAAGTAATATTCATCTCCAATGAATCCAATATTCTTTTTGGAATGATATTAGACGGTATCTATTATATCTTCCATTGTGTTCCCATCTGCCCTTTTCAGGATCTAAATTATGTGCATTAGTACGTAAATGGGCTAATGCCTGTCTGTATTTAGCGGGCTACATGCCGTGAATATATTCTCTGCTTCAAGAAGTAATTGGTAATTACAGTGGTCATTTAGGCACTCACTGTCTCTCCGAGATTCATGTCATTCTTAAAAATAACTAGCTCTTAACCTTTGACAGAATTCTACAGAAACTGTTCATCATCGCCCCCGCTTTGATTAATTTTTGCACACACACACACACACACATACACACACACACACACACACACACACACACACACACACACACACACACACACACACACACACACGTATCAATAAAACTGATACTTTTACATTTGTTAACTGTGGCAGTCTACCTCCCCATGTGAAGAGAAATAAATCAGAGGCCTGAAAGCACCAGGTAACACTGCATACTTCTAAACCCATTAGTTTAATTAAATAAACAATTAGACCAAAACACACACGGGTCATTTGACCTATCCCCTGTAGGAGTCTCTCCATCTCTCTCTACCAAAAGTTATGAGTAAGTATTGCTACACTTTAGCAACAATAAGCCTTTCTTTTCCAACAAAACCTTTCTCCTCTCGCTCATTCTTCATCTATTTCTTGCCTCCTCTCTGTTTCTTTGTTTAAACAACCTCACATCACACATTAGTCATATCCGTGCATAATAAAACCTTCATCCAGAAAAACCTCAGTCCCAGATGGATATTGTACATGAAAAATAGCCAGGTTGGCAAAATTAGCATTGAAACGGTTATCCCCTACACTTATGGCCTCCATTACTGGATGTTCACAGACTCTTTTACATCTTCACTTGCTTTTCCAGCAGGCAAAATGTGAAATCAGTTTCTTACTTTCACTGACTAGCAGATCAGCTTTTTTAATACCCAGCAAGAAAGAAAATATTTCATAAGTACCATGTATCCCTAGTACAGACAATATAAAGTATTTCAAACACAGTGCTAATAACAAGACCCATATAAAAGCTACGTAAATGTTTTTTTTATTTTTTATACAGAACAAGACAATACTAAAAATATCAACATTATGAAACAATATTGTGCCACTTCGGACCACATGTATTTTAGTTGGTTAGAAACAGGAGGAAGTCATATAGGGAAAATAGAGCGTAGTTTAACATTGAACGTTGAAGAAGTCATGGCGGGACAAAGGTTCATGCAGTTTAGCTGTTCCTTTGTACACTGAACCCTAAAATGTGATTTGCACACCTTATAATTCCTTACTCTTGCAACGTTTGTCCTTACTCAAATTGAGAAATGAAATGAACTCAAAGAATGGTCCCTGTAATATTAATGAGGGAGTTTGTATGGGTAGTGTGATTTAAGCTGCCTTTTATGCCTGAGTTACACAGCTCAAATTATGTATTCAGAATAATACTTTAAGTTTTCTTTCTTTAACTGAAAGAATGTAGCCTACTGTGGGACTCTGCTTAGTCAAAGGTGTCTAAGAAACAAAAAACAGGGAGATTAACCCAGCGACGTCTTGGACCTCGCTCCTTGGCTGTGCTTCATATCCCTGCTGATACGACGCTGTGACTTTGGGCCTGAGTGACCACGCCTTTCTGATAACATGTCGCTGTGGAACTCACTAAAGTGGGTTTGCCTTGATGGATGTGACAGTTGGGTGACCGATGTGGAAGCTCTTTAGCTGAAACATTTACACACATCAATATTCATTCTTGCTCTCTAAAGACACAATATGTATTCTTGTGCTGATCAAATCCATAACTAAACTAGGAGTGGGCAGGGGTTAGGGAGTGTGAGTTGGGGATACAGGAGTGAGATAGGGGACTGCTGTGTGTCCCATGTAAAGTGTGGGTTATGTATAAATATGAGGTTGAATCTGGCAGGTATGACTTCACCATTGTTTGAGAGGACATAGGGCCTACCTCAAAATGTACCCTTATACAAAGGGATGCCATCAGGCCCTCGGAGGGCTTTATGGTTGTCATCAGTTGAAATATTTTTAAGGATGGTTTGGGGAGAAGGGAACCTCCAAGCACATATCATACAATGCATTCGGAAAGTATTCAGACCCTTTGACTTTTTCCACATTTTTTTATGTTACAGCCTTATTCTAAAATTGATTAAAACCTCTTAAGGATCGTACCCTTTTTTTCACCTAAAATGACACCCAAATCTAACTGCCTGTAGCTCAGGACCTGAAGCAAGGATATGCATACTCTTGATATAATTTTAAAGGAAACACTTGGAAGAAATTATTGTAGGAGAATATAACACATTAGATCTGGTAAAATATAATACAAACCAAAAAACATGCAGGGTGTCAAACTGTAGAACCCAGTTCTTACATTTGAATATAAAATAAAACTGATTTTATCAAACAAAACTATGTTACATTTTATCTCTGGGACCCTCAGGATGACAAATTAGAGCAAGATTACTGAATTTAAGTACATTATTTACCTTCAGAGGAGAATGTATCAAACCAGTTGCCGTGACAAAAGTGTTTTGTTGTTGTGCACCATCCTCAAACAATAGCATGGTATTTTTTAGTTTTAATAGTTACTGTAAATTGGACACTGCAGTTAGATTAACACGAATTGAAGCTTTCTGCCAATATAAGACATGTCTATGTTCCAGAAAGTTGGCTGTTGTTTACAACGCCATTCTAGTCACATATCGCATATTGAGCAGCAACCGTCCCGGTATAGGGACGCCGATCCCGTAGAGGTTAAATTGTTTTTTTCCCCCTCATCAATCAACACACAATAGCCCATAATGACAAAGCTAAAATACACATTTACATAAGTATTCAGACCCTTTACTCAGTACTTTGTTGAAGCACCTTTGGCAGCGATTACAGCCTTGAGTCTTCTTGGGTATGGCGCTACAAGCTTGGCACACCTGTATTTGGTGAGTTTTTCCCATTCTTCTCTGCAGATCCTCTCAAGCTCTGTCAGGTTGGATGGGGAACGTTGTTGCACAGCTATTTTCAGGTCTCTCCAGAGATGTTCGATCGGGTTCAAGTCCGGGTCTGGATGGGCTACTCAAGGACATTCAGAGACTTGTCCCGAAGCCACTCCTGCGTTGTCTTGGCTGTGTGCTTAGGGTCATTATCCTGTTGGAAGGTGAACCTTCGCCCCAATCTGAGGTCCTGAGCACTCTGGAGCAGATTTTCATCAAGGATCTCTCTGTACTTTGCTCCGTTCATCTTTCCCTCAATCCTGACTAGTCTCCCAGTCCCTGCTGCTGAAAACATCCCCCCAGCATGATGCTGCCACCACCATGCTTCACTGTAGGGATGGTGCCAGTTTTCCTCCAGACGTGACGCTTGGCATTCAGGCCAAAGAATTCAATCTTGGAGAATCTTGTTTCTCATGGTCTGAGAGTCCTTTAGGTGCCTTTAGGTAAACTCCAAGCAGGCTATCATGTGCCTTTAACTGAGGAGTGGCTTCCGTCTGGCCACTCTACCATAAAGGCCTGATTGGTGGAGTGCCTCAGAGATGGTTGTCCTTCTAGAAGGTTCTCCCATCTCCACAGAGGGACTCTGGTGCTCTGTCAGAGTTCCCTGACCTCCCTGACCAAGGCCCTTCTCCCCTGATTGCTCAGTTTGGCCGGGCGGCCAGCTCTAGGAAGAGTCTTGGTGTTTCCAAACTTCTTCCATTTAAGAATGATGGAGGCCACTGTGTTCTTGGGGACCTTCAATGCTGCAGAATGTTTTTGGTACCCTTCCCCAGATCTGTGCCTCGACACAATCCTGTCTCTGAGCTCTACGGACAATTCCTTCGACCTCATGGCTTGGTTTTGCTCTGACATACACTGTCAACTGTGGGACCTTATATAGACAGGTGTGTACCTTTCCAAATCATGTCCAATCAATTGAATTTACCACAGGTGGACTCCAATCAAGTTATAGAAACATCTCAAGGATGATCAATGGAAACAGGATGCACCTGAGCTCAATTTCGAGTCTTATAGCAAAGGGTCTGAATACTTATGTAAATAAGGTATTTCTGTTTCTTATTTTTTTATACATTTTGCAAACATTTCTAAAAACCTGTTTTCACTTCGTCATTTGTCAGGGGTGCTGAAGGTGGGTGTGGTGCAGGAATCAAGCGCAGGACGCAGAAGCTTAGTCCAAAAGACTTTAGTGAGTCATTCACGTAGTACACGAGAACCATAAGCCCGGAGGCGAAAGAAAGGCGCACACAGGCGTCAAACAAAAGGCGCACTAACATGTGCGAAAACCTCTCCAAACAACGGAGGGAAGATACGTAGCTCAGAACACCAAACAGAGGAGCAATCACACACAACACCAAACACACACAATGAGAACTAAATAGGACACTAACGAGGACTAACTAGACACAGGTGTACAACATCAAGACAAAACCAAACGAACATAAAACATAGATCGGTGGCAGCTAGTACTCCGGGGACGACGACCGCCGAAACCTGCCCGAACAAGGAGGAGGAGCAGCCTCGGCCGAAACCGTGACATCATTATGGGGTATTGTGTGTAGATTGATGAGGATAAACAAATAAATCAATTTTAGAATAAGGCTGGAACGTAACAAAATGTTGAAAAAGTCAAGGGGTCTGAATACTTTCCGAATGCACTGTATATGATAATGTGAAGGTCAAGACTATAGGAATTGGGATATGTTGCAGTCCAAACAGTGAGAACCATGCTCTTAGAGTAGTAGTCGTCGGGAGATCTGTTTATTCCGGTCTGCCTCCAACGCATACTGTCTGAACACATTGTAAGGATAGAGAGGAGAGCAATAGAGACTTTGGATTGGCTGGTACAAAAATGGCTGGTTTTGACCGTCAGTTTATGGCAACGTCTGTGTGTGTTTGTGTCTCTGAGAGTGTTTGTGTGTCTGTTTATTACACTGCACAGACTTGTGATAAGTCGGAACACAGCAGGATCACGTTTGCGCTGACAATGCTGTCACCCGATTCAGGCCTTATAGGAATTAGACTCGAGAAGATCTGCTCCAACAACACTCTGAGCTGTGTTTTAGCATTTCTGTGTGGTTCTGGATTTTATCAAGATTTCCCACTGAGTAGAGAAATATTAGTGTGGCAGATATATCTGCCAATTCAAACTTGCATTAAAAGCGTATCGACTACGCAGCCGAAACAGCATTTCCATGCACTTCGTCCTTTGAATTGTAAAATCAGCTTGGCAAAAGACGCGGCACCATAAAATTCAGCTGTGGTTTTCTTTCAGCCAAAGCGCTTTTCTTTTGTAGAAAAAAAGGGGAGAAAAGCCTAGGTCTTAGCTGCGCAAGAGTATGGGGAATGCATGGGTCCATCTGGCACCCAAAGACGAGGCTTTGTCAGGATCCATCCAAGACAAGACACATTGCTGCAGAAGGGTCCTTTTCAACTGCACCTGCAAAATGCCTCTGAGCCCAGCCAGAGAGACGGAGTGACTGACTACATGCTCATATTGTTCTATATTCTGTAAGGGCAATCACTCCCACACCCCCTATGTGCCCTCGTAGAAAACGTACACTCCCTCTTGGGCTTCACACACGGGCAAATAAGATTGCCTTGAAGGTTTCTCAGTGCTGTGACATGGCACAGGGACAGATACACAGGTACAGAGAGAGAGAGAGAGATGAGGGAGCACCCAGAGAGAAAGACGAACAGGAAGAGAGAACGCATAAGAGCGGAAGGAAAAAAGAGAGAGAGAAAGCAAGAGAAAGAAATGGAGAGATGTCTCTATTATTTACCCGGGGACACTTCATGCTTCACCGCCCTTCGGTAGAGAGAGAAAGGACGTCTTGCCTTATCGCAGGCGCCCAATTTGCTCCCGATTTTTGATGCGTTCTCAATTGATTTCTGTGACAAAGTCTGAAATCATTTTCAACTCTATGACATTTGTAAAGGGTGCTTGACTCCCTCAGATGTGGGTCTGTTTTCACTACTTGGACATGTCTGAGAAACAGACAGAAAAGGCCACATACAATAACCATAATATGCGTTTAATATAGACTATTCACAGCTGTTTTATGAAAATTAGAATTAGGTTATGCTTGAAGCACGTTGATGATAAATCCGTTCTAAGCTTAATTATGATGCTATAAAAATATGTCCTGTACTGGCACATACAACTTTTTAAGTGTATTAAAAATTCCAATCATATTAAAAATTGTTATAATCTCTCCATATAATTAGAATTTTATGAGTAATTGCTAGTGAGTGTCAGAGGTGAAGGTGAATGTAATTCCCATATAGCCATCCTCCACAAGACAACCACCACAATAAAGCTATAATAAAATCCTTAAAAACCACTATCATCCAAGACAATATAATGACCCTCCAGTTCTTTCACAAAAACCAGGCACACAGAACCATGTCTACGTATGTCTTCTTTACAGGGAGATTACAGTAGTTTTAGATTGAATTACACACTTGCTAGTGCACAGCACACATACAGGTGTTGAAATTTAAAATTAAGAATACATAGTGAAGGATTATTTGAAACTACAGTACCTATCCAGGCAAATGTCCTTATCTCCATAGCTCGGGAGGTACAGAGAACAGCCATAGAGAACATATCTATATTTCTCTGATGCTACCTTTCATTCCAGATGAGAGTTAGCACTAACTCTGTGGTCTGAAAGGATACTAAAAGCAGAGCTAGCAGTATCAGGTATTCACTTGACACAGGTCAAGTTGCTTGACTGATCTGTTACACAGGAGGGCCATGGTTGACAGTGGCACTTGTCAAGTGAATAGCTTTAAGTACAATGAGCCATTAAGGAGCACTATTGAGGATGACTCAGTTCCAGAGCATGGTATGTGGAGTGGTAATACAGCACTATCATGGGGTCAAACACAATAGAAGACATCAATCCCACTGTATGTATCTCTGTTAACCCTGCTTTCTTCTTGAATTAAATTAGCCTCAATTTAGCACTATAATCAGCATCGAACAAAATGTTGATCATGAAATGAAATCATGTCCATTTCAAGTTTTCAAGTACATTTGTATGATGTGGACTGTCAAAACGCAGTTGTTTCTGACAATCTGACAGAGCATTAGATTCTGGCTCTAACTTATCCAAAGCAGCTTAGAGCATCAATGTGTCCATCAATCCAACCCCTCAGAATGGGAGACCTCCCTCCCATTGTACCAGTAAGTCAGTGCTTTAGAGAAGGGGACGGGAGGAAGTGAAGTTATAGTCCCAAATATCTCCTCCTTCAAGTCCATACAGCACCCCAGTGACCCACTGTTCTGAGAGCTGCTAGAGTCGGCTACTGTATGTGTGAGTTTCACCGATGGCCTCATTGATGCAGCAGGACACAGAGCCATAGAGCCCAGCATTTTAGCTTCCAACCACAGCTCCTCTGAGGACCCCGCTATCCCTCACATGTATGCCGAGATAAAGCCGCGCCAGGCGGCATCAAAAGTTGCAGGCCAAAGTTTTGCAGAAGAACAGAAAAGAAAAATCAAGAAGTTTAAGCTGTGGAGCCTTCCCCTAAAGGCAAGCTGGCCAGCCATCTGTGCTGACACTCTAGCCATAGCCACCACCCCTGGAAGAGAGGGAAAGAGAGAGAGACCATGAGAGAGAGACACGGAGGGAAGGAAATAA
This sequence comes from Coregonus lavaretus, assembly GCF_964263955.1. Taxonomy (NCBI): domain Eukaryota; kingdom Metazoa; phylum Chordata; class Actinopteri; order Salmoniformes; family Salmonidae; genus Coregonus; species Coregonus lavaretus. Next base: position 15,623,275 of record NC_139991.1, on the reverse strand, counting down.
AGAGAGGAACAGAGAGAGAAAGAAAGATAAGTTAGGAGGTGGGCAAGCAGTCCTGGACTGTCAATGACCTCCTGACGGCCTCTTTGAGCTGGACTACTGTTTCCCTCCAATACCTACTGGAAGATATTACCTCTCTTCTAGTAGGGGTAAGATACATATCTCCTGCCTTTGAAAAGTTTGAAAGGCTTCTCTTGAAAAAATGGACATGGACATTGACCACTGACATTGACTATGTATGCCTAGAAGAGTGGCTTCCTTTTCACCAAAAGATCCCAGTTTGTTTGTTTTTGATTCCTCTTTCCTGGGAAAATCTGCCAGAGCTTATACATCGAAGCCAACACATGAACTTTCAATCAGGGATTAGCCGGATTTTCCAATGTGGATCTTCTTTTGTGAATTTGGCCAGCGTCGCCTCTGTCGTTGGCAAGGGGAATGTAAATAGAATATGATCCCTGGGCCAAGGGGATTGCCTCGCTTATTTCAAAGAAAGACTTCAAAAACAGGGCCACTTAGCCCTCTCTATGAGTGTGATGTTTCAGCGGTTTGAAGTGTCGTCCACATGACAGACCACCAAAAAGTCCTCTTCCAAGTAGGCAACATATTGCCGTCATGCACTTTGTCAATGCGGCCAAAAGACAAAACGGCTCAAAGAAAAGGAGGAGGAAAGGCAAACAAACAACTGAAGACAGAATGAAAGCGATCTCTCTATCAAGTCTATTGGCCTTCTGACATCCCTCTATCCCTGTCCATCCTCATATCTCCCATCCTGCCTGGGCCCTCCTCTCACCATTGTCCCACGCAGAAGTCCACTTTCCCAGATATAGATGCTAATCCGAGCTTACCGTGCTGGTTCGTCAGATAAGGGGGCGCCACACTGCTGCTTGTATGACTCCCATGTACTATTAGAGCTCTGGTTGTGGCCATGGGCCACCAGAAAAGTTGGACTGAGGTCTATCTGAATGGGGCTTTGAAGACACACACAGGCAGCACACACACACATACAAGCACAAAAGCTACCCGGGAAGACTTAACTTCGACATGAACAGAAGTTTTATCTTAAAAAGAACAATGGACAAATATGCCACCCAATTGAGCTTTGTGTTTGTTCTTTAAATGTCAATTTGAAAATCCCCCCTACTTTGAGGAAGATAGGGGACTATAATCAGGCTGCAAGCGCACAACATTTTTGAGTTAGTGCTTAAACTGGGGTATCGCAGTAGCTTTGCTATGTTTTCACAAAATCACATAAAAAGTGACCAAGGTATATCTTTACCCCCAAGGCTGTATAAGGCTGCACCCCTCTAACAGAGCTCTGTATAACAAAGTATCATTGTTCAGCAATACATTCTAAATGTATATTCTCTCTTTATCCATCTCACTCCATCATCCTCTTGTCTCAATCCCTCTCTCTCTCTGTTTATCTAACGATCTCTCTCCCCGCAATCTCCTCCCTTCCAAAAGTCTGTCAGACTAGCTTGGTGTGAAGTGGGGGGTGGTGATGGGGTGGGGGGGTGGGGGGGGGTTTCTGCTCATCATACCCCGGCCCCCCTGATGTGCGGGGCTGTTCAGCAGGTAGATAGCCTCCCACTGGGTGGACGGCAGGCTCCTGGGGAGGGAGGTAGGCTTGTTTTGGAGCTGGTAGGGGTTCCAGGAATCAGACAGGTCTGGTGTGCTCACTCACATCAGCCGTGATTCAGGACGCCACTTTGCGTGGTTAACTTGGAAAACAAAAACACTGCTGAGCATCAAGGTAAACAGCTGTCATTTGTCTTCCATTGTAATCCTGTTGTGCTCTTGAAAGTGGAGAAAGGTAGGTCTTCAGAGGTAGACAGAGGAAAAAAATATATGTAACAGTGACTATGTGTCTCCATTTCATAGGTCATACAATAAGAACAGCTGAAACCCTTGCGGAGAGAGTCATGGTGATGAGAGGGTTTAAGCCTCAGAATGGCTTTGGGGCACAGTAGCAACCACATCCCAGTTTGTTTCTCACCTATTCATGTCACCCTTTGTTCTCTAAGTCCTGTTTCTGCATGGAGATCCGTGTCTAACCAACTCTCTTTTGTTTTTCTTTAACTTGCTTGTTTTCTACACAGCAGCGTGCACCAGAGTTTCCTGCTTGTTTGTGTGATTAGTGTGCTGCCTGCGCTGTATCAGAGCAGGGCTGCTTGGGGCCCGGGGGTGCAGTGCGCTGTGTGAAATGGCCCTCCACTCTGCCCACCTATCTCTCCCAAGAAGGGGCCACAGCCTCCCAGTGGAAAATCCAGGTCCCCAAGCGGAAGGCGAGGAGGGGAAGGGATTAGGGGTTCCGCCTGAAAACCACGGTAAATTGAGTCCTCACTGTTTATTTTTATGCTTTGCATTGTAAATTAAAAGGGGGGTAAGGGGGGTGAATTCGTCATATTGTCGTTTTCAAATCAGATTGTTTTTCCCAACCAAGCAAATGTAACACCCCAGAGCACAGAGAAGACAATGCAAGCAAATATATGTGTGTCTGACGAGTGGAGGGAATCTGATATAACCTACTTGGTGTTCTTTCATTCTGTTGTTTGGCAGGACTGGCAGGACTGGTGTTTTCAGTTACCTGAACAGGATAATTCATTTGGAAAGCCATTCAAAGGTGTCTAAGTACTAGTTTTGGGCCTACTTTGTGAGGAATAAGAGGCTAAAACAATTGTTTTTCACCTCTGTCAGCCTTCTTAGATAAATACAGTATGATGAATAAAAAGAGATACTCTGATGTTCTAATTTAAGGCCATTACCCTTATGCCACTCCCCTTTTCCTCTGAGATTCTAACTTGACGTAACAACAAAAATAAACCAATTATACGATCTACATGAATAAAACATTTCTGTGTGATGTATTTGTTTGATATGTTCCTCTCCTTTACTGTAGATTCAGCTTGAGCTGGAGCGCATTCTGTAGATGAATAATAATGACACATTAAAAGAGAGACAGAACAATAGACTATAGACATCAGGTGAACATTGATTGATTGAGAGTTTTTTTTTATTTTCAGGCCACACACAATGCAACAAAAACAACACAAAGGAAGGAGATAGAATGAAACACACATTCTCCATTGTAAATCATAATTGATATTTGCATAAGTGATGTTTAAAGGGTGAATGACTGGAATACTTGTCTTCAGAAACATTTTATGAAAGATGTATTTATAACTGCCTCATTTTATTTCCTTAGATATTTGTCTCTCTCAATCTGCTTCTCTCTCACTCACTCTAGGAGAAAAGTATTCTACCCTGTTGCCCTTGTTATTACTGTAACTAAGAGACAAGAGTATGCCAGAGATATGGGACATACAGTTGGTGCAACATTTGTCTGTAATCCCTCCATGCCCCATATGAACAGCCCATGCTACACATGTCTAGGGACATGCTAAAGATCAGGGGTCAGGGGCCTTTGAGTGTTCTAGTTGTCACTATGATTCAGCTCAGACTTTGATAACTCGTTTGGAGAATGTCAGCGTTCTAGCAGGGTCTGTATCTATCTGGTCTGGTTTATCGTAACTGGTCTTCCCCTAGAAATCCAGGTTAGGTGCCATTCAGTGATGGCAAACAAAAACAGGGGGCAGGTATTCTGGCCTTGGAGTCAATAGTGCCTCTCTTTTTCTCTTGGGGGCATACATAGTAGTGACAGCAGTATACACGGGGCAGGATGGGGAAGGGGGTCTAAGAGGGGTAAGGGGCATCAGCATATGATCACATGAGCAGAACTTGCAATAACTGTTAAAAATATCCCCCAAAATAGTTAAATAAGCAATTAATATTTACAAAAAAAGGCCTATCATCAATGCTCAAGATATGAACTGAGATCTCCACACATACATTTTTCTTTTTGGATAGCGACATATTATGAAGCGCCCCAAAATGATAGAGACTTTAATGTATTCTGGTATATTACTCTAAATGGTTTCATCAGTCTTTGAAAACTGAGAAAATGTGCCGTTTTATTATCTCTCAATAGTGGGTGATGAGTCTTTGCCAAAGGCCCCTAAACCATACATGGGATATAGAGGAGGGATGGTGGGGGTGGGATGGGGAGTCATTCTAAGTCAATGAGGAGGTGGAGGGCAACCTTTCTCTCTCCCCTCATCCTGACTCTCTTTCACCCACGTTTATTTGTATGACTGCTTTGCATCACTACCTTAAACTCTCCATTAATCAATCCACCATTTTTATTATTTCTGTAAGCGTGGCGCAGATTGCTAAATAAAAAGAGATTTCAGCATGAAGAAAAAGGAAAAATGCAACCGTATTCATTGGACCTTAAAATGTTTTGATGGCTTCTCAGAGGCACATTATATTTACATAGGAATGTGTCATTAACGTCAACGCCGAACCAGAAACTGTTAAACTAATACAATGCCAAACTGAACAACCTTGAGAATTTGATTAAAGCCATTGTGAGTTTTAAAAATGCTCCATTCTTTGAGTTAAAACAAAAGACTGATGCATTCAGCTCCAGTTATAATTCAGCTGTCAACTTTCATTGATGTATTTGACTTCCGCAGCTAGCATTTACATACTTTATATATAGCAAAGGAGGGATCTATGCAGAGGATTATAATGGAGGTTTGAAACAAACACGCCACTGTTTGTGTTTCATTTCAAATTAGCCGCTGTAATTTTCAACAAGACTGTAGGCATTGTTTGCTTGGCAAAGTCATGTGTTTAGAGCATATTTAATTCCTCCATTATTGCTCTGGTTGTAAATGCATTATTTTCAGCCAAGTGCTCTTTAACACCAGTGAGTAATCTTTGCTCTTAGCTCATCTTTGCCTGGACATTATGCTCCCAGTGACCTTTCTGGCCTGTTTCTTAGTTAACACATCTGCTCATTCAATGTGGTGTGTTGTGTGCGTGTGTGAATGCATGCATGCAGGCGTGCATGTGTGTGTTTCTGTATGTGGATAAACAGAATGCCTTAAACGAATGTGATACTGTTCCTACGATATGTGATTGTGTTCCTGTGTGACTCCTCAGTAATGTACAGTTATAGTAATAGTATGATCAAGTATGCTCCTAAATAGGTGGGGGGACAGGGAGTATCATATTTAGCACTTAAATATGTTCTCCCCTGATCATACATGTATTTTCAATATAATTATCACATTTCAGAAATGCATAGGGGGATGTTTCAACAAATAGGAGCCATGACAAAATGAGGCCTTATTTGTGTTTCATTATCTGTTTGAACATATTTTACATCCATTGTGAGATATTTAACATTGTTTTATCATACCCTGGAGATATCTCACACACCGATCTAATTAAAGTCACCATTTTGCCCAGTATCCTATTTAAGAAAATCTATATATTCTATATAATTATGAAATGATGCATTATTTAATATATAAACCCCAAAGCTCCAAGCGTGTGGTGATAATTTTAATCAAAAGAAAATGAATAGATTCCCTTTTCTTAGTCCTGTTTAGAAGCTAAATTGGAGAATGGAGTAAATCTTGATTATTTTCAGAGTTTCTCCAACCAAAATGAAAAAATGAGAGTGAATTAGTATGAAAGCATACATGAAATCTAGTTTTAAATCATTTACGAACTGTGTAACAAAGTGACTGTGATTACGCTGACTTAGGCCACCACTTAACAACAAACTGTGTGCCTATGTGTGTGTATCACTCTCTCTCCCTGTGCCTGTGTGTGTGTGTGTTGTGTGTGTGTGGGTTGAGCTCTGAGCATGTCTGAGTATGCTTACCAAAGAGTCAGTATCATCATTTTTCTTGTGAATATTACATGGAGTCATATTGTTGTCTGCAGCATTGTTGCTAAAGTACCCCATTAAAATGCAAGCATGTATATTAAAAGGCAGCGCTGCTTTTTGATGGACAGTCTTCAGTTTATGAATAAGTGTGCATATTGATTGGCAAAAGGTGAAAACCATTTTGACACAATTATTTTTGAAAGGGCCACCGCTATCCCACATGATTTGAAAACCATTTTAAACGCCTGTCACTTACATTTCCTTATATAAGACCCCGATGACTCCTGAAAATAAGAATTATGAAAAAGTCCAGAGTATATTGCATCCAGCGGGCTCCATGCAGATGTTAGGGTGTATATTGACATGCATCTGAGTGGAGGACGATGGTGGACGAGAAAACCATAATCATGGTCACGAGGACCAGTTTATTTTCTTAAAATTTCTTCCCCCTTGAAAAACACATTTCTCCAAATGCAGTAAACTGAGGTAAATCTGAACCTTCCATTAGATTAGCATAACGCTGAAGAGATAGCATTTGAGTGTTTAAATTGTTCAGTAGGAGAACAAAATGGTTTGATGGACAAGCTGAAACCTAAGTTGAGATAGAGTACCAGTCAAAAGTTTGGACACACCTACTCATTCAAGGGTTTTTCTTTATTTTTTACAATGTTTTCCATTGTAGAATAATAGTGAAGACAACAAAACTATGAAATAACACATATGGAATCATGTAGTAACAAAAAAAGTATTAAACAAATCAAAATATATATTTTATATTTGAGATTCTTCAAATAGCCACCCTTTGCCTTGATGACAGCTTTGCACACTCTTGGCATTCTCTCAACCAGCTTCACCTGGAATGCTTTTCCAACAGTCTTGAAGGAGTTCCCACATATGTTGAGAACTTGTTGGCTGCTTTTCCTTCACTCTGCAGTCCGACTCATCCCAAACCATATCAATTTGGTTGAGGTCGGGGGATTGTGGAGGTCACGTAATCTAATGCAGCACTCGATCACTCTCATTCTTGGTAAAATAGCCCTTACACAGCCTGGAGGTCTGTTGGGTCATTGTCCTGTTGAAAAACAAGTGATAGTCCCACTAAGTCCAAACCAAATGGGATGACATATCGCTGCAGAATGCTGTGGTAGCCATGCTGGTTAAGTGTGCCTTGAATTCTAAATAAATCACAGACAGTGTCACCAGCAAAGCACCCCCACACCATAACACATCCTCCTCCATGCTTTACTGTGGGAACTACACATGCGGAGATCATCCATTCACCCACACTGTGTCACACAAAGACACAGCGGTTTGAACCAAAAATCTCACATTTCCACCAGTCTAATGTCCATTGCTCATGTTTCTTGGCCCAAGTAGGTCTCTTCTTATTATTGGTGTCCTGTAGTAGTGTTTTCTTTGCAGCAATTCGACCATGAAGGTCTGATTCACACAGTCCCCTCTAAACAGTTGATGTTGAGATGTGTCTGTGACTTGAACTCTGTGAAGCATTTATTTGGGCTGCAATTTCTGAGGCTGGTAACTCTAATGAACTTATCTTCTGCAGCAGAGGTAACTCTGGATCTTCCTTTCCTGTGGCGGTCCTCATGAGAGCCAGTTTCATCATAGCGCTTGATGGTTTTTGCGACTGCACTTCAAGAAACTTTCAATGTTCTTGAAATGTTCAGTATTGACTGACCTTCATGTCTTAAAGTAATGATGGACTGTCGTTTCTCATTTTTATTTGAGCTGTTCTTGCCATAATATAGACTTGGTCTTTTACCAAATAGGGCTATCTTTCTGTATACCCCCCCTACCTTGTCAAAACACAACTGATTGAAAGAAAATCCACAAATTAACTTTTAAGAAGGCACACCTGTTAATTGAAATGCATTCCAGGTGACTACCTCATGAAGCTGGTTGAGAGAATGCCAAGAGTGTGCAAAGCTGTCATCAAGGCAAAGGGTGGCAGGTAGCTTAGTGGGTAAGAGCGTTGTGCCAGTAACCGAAAGGTCGCTGGTTCTAATCCCCGAGCCGACTAGGTGAAAAATCTGTCGATGTGCCCTTAAGCAAGGCACTTAACCCTAATTGCTCTGGATAAGAGCGTCTGCTAAATGACTAAAATGTAAATGTAAATGTATTTAGGAGAATCTCAAATTTAAAATATATTTTGATTTGTTTAACACTTTTTGACTACTACATGATTCCATAAGTGTTTTTTCATAGTTTTGATGTCTTCACTATTATTCTACAATGTAAAATGTTTTACAAATAAAGAAAAACCCTTGAATGAGTAGGTTTGTCCAAACTTTTGACTGGTTGTGTATATATAAGAGGCCATCCTGTACCTGAGTGTCAGACTATGTGATCCATTTAGCAACTCAGGATACATACTGTATCAGACAATAACTTTGCACTGGTCATTCCATTAAGATGCTAAGACCAGACCAATATCCATTTGACTGAAATCATACAAGCTCAAAGAGGAGGTTCTTGGGACTCACTTCTGACCAGGCCTGAATACATTACTATTTCTCAGCATCATGGTGTCTTTTAATTTCCCACTGAATAATAACAAACAGTGTACAAAAAAATTGATGAATGCAGTTACTAGGTGTGGGGGAGGGGGGGGGAGGGTACGGAGCTGTTGTTTGAATGGACCGTCAAAGAGTAATTCGATATGAGTGAACATGCATCTTAATGCACAATTATTTTCATAGAGGAGCTTTAATTTAATGCCTGACATAAAAACAGCCTTGTGTCTTGCCTCTGGAAACAGCCCAGTTCATGAGATGGTTAATGTAAGGCTCTACAGATGTTCCAAACACATCCTCAATTCATCCTATGAATCATATCCGCACCTATGATGTGTGCTGTGCATTTATTTCCATGTATTAGGCTTACACCCTCTATGTGTGAGTGTTATCATTACCATAGCCACACACACACACCTCTCCACACTCACTGCACTCAACTGAGGATCCACAGAGATGGACACCCATCCAGCCCCATACTCAAAGCCCTGCCGATCAGCAGACCACACACTGCACCGAACCAGAGACAGGGAAAGAGGGTTGGACACATTGTATTGATATGAGTGAAGCACTTCCTTGTGGTTCTCAGTACTGCTACTGTACAACCCCACATGAACTAGTTAAAAGCACAGCACAGTGGCCTTCTGGGGATTAGCATCATTCAGAGAATCGCGTCTGTGCCAAACAGGAAGTGCATCTTGTGTTTTTAATGTGGTTTCCACTGGCATCAATCATTCCGTACAATTAGGCCAATTCCCGCTCAATTTTCTGCCTTCTGAGGAGCACAGCAATGCTGACTGCACAGACAGCTGTCTCTGACCCAGCAGCACAAATGTAGACTGTATACCCACGCACGCACTCTCACTACCATGTAGGCTACACACAGGGAACAGAGAGGCAGGTGTCTTCATGTCATAAGAGGGGGTGGGTGGGTGGGTGTCCTCTTTGATTCTGTCTCTTTTTGAACAGGGCCCACCTTTTCTCTTCCTCCCACCGCCTCTTCGGCCTCAAGTGGCATTTGTTTTCCATGGCAACCAGATTAAATTAGGTGAGTGATTATAGCTTATTAACACCAAACGCTGTTAGTATATTCTTACAATTTTGTATGTAAACACTTTCCCCTTGTAGCGCTCTTTTACTGGAAATTGCTTTGTACAGAGCAGGAGGCCTGAAGCTTAGTCATAATAAAAATATAATTATGAATTAGACAATAGCCACTCAGAGATCCCCCCTCTCGCTGCCTCTCTGGAATGGGTAAGAGCTGTTCAAACTTCAGGTACAGCCAACCCCTAGTAATGAACAATAAAAATGCAAACTACCTCTTTTTCCCTGATTCTAACTAATAAACCCACTAGAATTAACATTCTCACTTGAAGTAATGAGGTGTGGGGGTTTTGACTTTAGCACTCGATATTGACTACTATAGCCTTTAGCCTCACTTTGCATCTAATACAGTACTCCGGGCCAAAGTGATTATGTCCTTGTTGTGTGGAGATATATGTAATTAATATTAAAATTAAGCATTTTGTTGATGCTCGGTGGTGTATTATTACAAGTGTTGCATTCAAAAGGCCTGTTCCCACTCCCTACCTACCTCCCCTCTCTGCTCTCACTGATAGCAAGATATGTCTAGAAGATACAAATTATACACACCCTCAAATCAGCTTTATCATACATGGGCTGGTTCATGGGGAGTCCCACTGGTTTTAGCACGGGTACTGTAGAATATAGCCCAATTAAAAACAGAGAAAAAGAGGGAAAAAATAGAAAAGAGTGGAGCTGCAGGCCAGAAGAATATGAGCAGGTGCAGAGAGGAAAGATTACTGCTATAAACAAGGCTAGTCCTCATAATTTATCATTAATCTGGCTGCCTCTGCTTGCAGGTTTGAGCTTATTTTGCATGCTGATGTCCATGTCATAATTCTTATCAGAGATTTGTTTATGCTTTTATCCTTGTACTCAGTCTCTACACCTACTGCAGTGGCATCAGCCATTACTGCAATGGTACAGGTAGCGGGAAGGGGGGTTGTGTGTTTGTCATTGAGCCCATGATGAACAATGGAACTGTCATATTGACACAAGCAACTGAATGAAACACAGTAGTAAACACTATCCAGGTCATCACACAACATAAAAAACCACACAAAAGAAATGGAAAATCTGTGGATCTTAAAAACACAGATCAAATCAAAATCTAATTTTATTTGTCACATGCTTCGTGAATAAGAGGTGCAGACTAACAGTGAAATGCTTACTTACGGGCCTTTCCCAACAATGTAGAGAAAAATATTAAAATAATAACACAAGGAATAAATACACAATGAGTAACGATAACTTGGCTTTATGCACGGGGTACCAGTACTGAGTCGATGTGCAGAGGTACGAGGTAATTGAGGTACATATGTATGTACACAGAGTGCATTCGGGGAAGTATTCAGACCCCGTGACTTTTTCCACATTTTGTTACGTTACAGCCTTGTTCTAAAATGGATTAAATTGTTTTTTTCTCCCCTCATCAATCTATACACAATACCCCATAACGACAAAGCAAAAACCGATTTTTAGACATGTTTGCAAATGTATAAAACAAAAAAAAATGAAATATCACATTTACATAACTCAGTACTTTGTTGAAACACCTTTGGCAGCGATTACAGCCTCGAGTCTTCTTGGGTATGACGCTACAAGGTTGGTACACCTGTATTTGGGGAGTTTCTCCAATTATTCTATGCAGATCCTCTCAAGCTCTGTTAGGTTGGATAGGGAACGTCGCTGCACAGCTATTTTCAGGCCTCTCCAGAGATGTTCGATCGTGTTCAAGTCCGGGCTCTGGCTGGGCCACTCAAGGACATTCAGAGACTTGTCCCGAAGCCACACTTGTCTTGGCTGTGTGCTTAGTTGGAAGGTGAACCTTTGCCCCAGTCTGAGGTCCTGAGTGCTCTGGATCAGGTTTTCATCAAGGATCTCTCTGTACTTTGGTCTGTTCATCTTTCCCTCGATCCTGACTAGTCTCCCAGTCCCTGCCGCTGAAAGACATCCCCACAGCAGGATGCTGCCACCGCCATGCTTCACCGTAGGGATGGTGCCAGGTTTCCTCCAGATGTGACGTTCGGCATTCAGGCCAAATTAATCAATCTTGGTTTCATCAGACCAGAGAATCTTGTTTCTCATGGTGTGAGAGTCCTTTAGGTGCCTTTTGGCAAACTCCAAGCTAGTTGTCATGTGCCTTTCACTGAGGAGTGGCTTCCATGTTGCCACCTACCATAAAGGCCTGATTGGTGGAGTGCTGCAGAGATGGTTGTCCTTCTGGAAGGTTCTCCCATCTACACAGAGGAACTTCTCCTCCGATTGCTCAGTTTGGCCAGGCGGCCAGCTCTAGGAAGAGTCTTGGTGGTTCCAAACTTCTTCCATTTAAGAATGATGGAGGCCACTGTGTTCTTGGGGACCTTCAATGCTGCAGACATTTTTTAGCACCCTTCCCAGATCTGTGCCTAGACACAATCCTGTCTCAGAGCTCCATGGACAATTCCTTCGACCTCATGGCTTAGTTTTTGCTCTGACATGCACTGTCAACTATGTGACCTTATATAGACAGGTGTGTGCCTTTCCAAATCATGTCCAATCAATTGAATTTACCACAGGTGGACTCCAATCAAGTTGTAGAAACATCTCAAGGATGATCAATGGAAACAGAATGCACCTGAGCTCTATTTCGAGTCTTATAGCAAAGGGTTTGAATACTTCTGTAAATAAGGTATTTCTGTTTTTTATTTTTTAATACATTTGCAAACATTTAAAAAAACATGTTTTCGCTTTGTCATTATGGGGTATTGTGTGTAGATTGATGAGGAAAACAATTAATTTAATCCATTTTAGAATAAGGCCGTAACGTAACAAAATGTGGAAAAAGGGAAGGGGTCTGAAAACTTTCCTGAATGCACTGTATAGGTAGGTGTAAAGTGACTAGGCATCAGGATAGATAATAAACAGCAGAAGCAGCAGCGTATGTGATTAGTCAAAAGAGTTAGTGCAAAAAGGGTCAATTCAGATAGTCTGGGTAGATATTTGGTTAACTATTTAGCAGTCTTATGGCTTGGGGTAGAAGCTGTTCAGGGTCCTGTTGGTTTCTGACTTGGTCCATCGGTACCGCTTGCTGTGTGGTATTAGAGAGAACAGTCTATGACTAGGGTGACTGGAGTTTTTGAACATTTTTAGGGCCTTCCTCTGACACTGCTTGGCATAGAGGCCCTGGATGACAGGGAGCTCAGCCCTGTGATGTACTGGGCCATACGTTCTACCCTCTGTAGCGCCTTGCGGTTGGATGCCAAGCAGTTGCCATACCAAACGGTGAAGCAGCCACTTAAGATGCTCTCAATGGTGCAGCTGTAGAACTTTTTGAGGATCTGAGGGCCCATGCAAAATCTTTTCAGCCTCGTGAGGGGGAAGAGGTGCTGTCGTGCCTTCTTCACGACTGTGTTGGTATATGTGGACCATGTTAAATCCTTATTGATGTGGACACTGAGGAACTTGAAGCTCTCAACCCGCTCCACTACAGCCCTGTCGTTGTGGATGGGGGCGCGCTCGTCCTGTAGTCCACGATCAGATGTGAGTGCTACGGGTCGATAGTCATTTAGACTGGTTACCTTTGCGTTCTTGGGCACAGGGACTGTGGTGGTCTGCTTGAAACATGTACGTATTACAGACTGGGTCAGGGAGAGGTTGAAAATGTCAGTGAAGACACTTGCAAGCTGGTCACTGCATGCTTGTCTGGCCCCGCGACCTTGTGAATCTTAACCTGTTTAAAGGTCTTACTCACATTGGCTACGTAGAGCGAGCTCACACAGTCATCCAGAACAGCTGGTGCTCTCATGCTTGGTTCAGTGTTGCTTGCCTCGAAGTTAGCATAGAAGGCATATAGCTAGTCTGGTAGGCTCGCGTCACTGGGCCACTAGCTGCTGGGTTTCCCTGCCACATCCGACGAGCGTCAGAGCTGGTGTAGTTGGATTCGATCTTAGTCCTGTATTGACGCTTTGCCTGTTTGATGGCTTGTCGGAAGTTGTAGCGGGATGTCTTATAAGCATCCAGATTAGTGTCCCGCTCATTGAAAGCAGAAGCTCTAGCCTTTAGCTTATTGTGGATGTTGCCTTCAGAAAGTATTCACACCCCTTGACTTTTTAAAAATGTTGTTGTGTTACAAGGTGGGATTAAAATGGTTTACAATCTACACAAAATACTCTGTAATGTCAAAGTGGAAGAAAGATTCTAACGTGTAAAAAAAATAGAAAATTTAAAAAGTATTTATTATATTATTATGTTATTAAAAAATATTATTCAACCCCTTGAGTCAATAAAAGTTAGAATCACCTTTGGCAGTGGTTACAGTTGTGTCTTTCTGGGTAAGTCTCTAAGAGCTTTGCACACCTGGATTGTATAATATTTGCACATTGTTCTTTTAAAAATTCTTCAGCTCTGTAAAGTTGGTTGTTGATCTTTGCTTAGACAGCCATTTTCAAGTCTTGCCATAGATTGTCATGCCGAAGTCAAAACTGTAACTAGGCCAATCAGGAACATTCAATGTCCTCTTGGTAAGCAACTCCAGTGTATATTTGGCCTTGTGTTTTAGGTTATTGTCCTGCTGAAAGGTGAATTTGTCTCCCAGTGTCCTCCAGGATTTTGCCTGTGCTTAGCTTTATTCCATTTATTTTTACCTAAAAAACTCCCTAATCTTGGCTGATTTCTTTTGATTTTCCCACGATGTCAAGCAAAGAGACACTGAGTTTGAAGGTAGGCCTTGAAATACATCCACAGGTAAACCTCCAATTGACTCAAATGATGTCAATTAGCCTATCAGAAGCTTCTAAAGCCATGACATCATTTTCTGGAATTTTCCAAGCTGTTTAAAGGCACAGTCAACTTAGTGTATGCAAACTTTTGACCCACTGGAATTGTGATACAGTGAATTATAAGTGGACAAATCTGTCTGTAAACAATTGTTGGAAAAATTACTTGTGTCATGCACAAAGTAGATGTCCTAACCGACTTCCCAAAACTATAGTTTGTTAACAAGAAATTTGTGGAGTGGTTGAAAAACGAGTTTTAATGACTCCAAACTAAGTGTATGTAAACTTCTGACTTCAACTGTATTTACTCAAGACATTTCAGCTTTTCATTTTAAATTAATTTGAGAAAAAAAAAATCTAAAAACATAGTTCCACTTTGACATTATGGGGTATTGTGTGTAGGCCAGCGACACAAAATCAAAATTTAAGGAATTTTAAAATAAGGCTGTAACACAGCAAAATGTGGAAAGAGTCAAGGGGTGTGAATACTTTCTGAAGGCACTGTAATCCATGGCTTCTAGTTGGGATATGTATGTACGGTCACTGTGGGGACGACGTTGTTGATGCACTTATTAATGAAGTCGGTGACTGATGTGGTAAACTCATCAATATTATCGGATGAATCCCGGAACTTATTCTGGTCTGTGCTAGCGAAACAATCCTGTAGCTTAGCATCTGCTTCATCAGACCACTCTCCGTACTAAGCGTGTCACTGGTACTTCCTGTTTGAGTTTTTGCCTGTAAGCAGGAATCCAGAGGATAGAGTTATGGTCAGATTTACCAAATGGGGGGTGAGGGAGGGCCTTGTATGCGTTTCTGTGTGTGGAGTAAAGGCGATCTAGAGTGTTGTCTAGTCACCACAAATACACAACCAATCAATCATGAACGACACTGTTATAGATACAACTACTGTAGCCAGTGAAGCTACAGTATCAGCAGAAAGAAGCCAGTAAATCCATCCAAATATACTGTATTGACACCACATATCACATTTATTAGAAAATACTGTGATATTTATGTTATATAAATTGGTTTATTCAGATTGTTTTAAAATATGTTTACTGGAATTCTATGTTAAGAGACAACATGATGATCTACTTTCGAAAATGGCACCATAGGGTGACTTTTTGAAGACTGTTTCTAATGTTCATTTTCATCAGAATATACAGATTAGATATTTTTTTTTTTCGTACATATTTGAATTGGTAATACTGATATTTGTTTATTCTGTGCAATGTACTAATGAAAAATATGTGCAGAAGTTATTGATTCATGACAGTAATTGCTTAATTATTAATTAGTTAGTATTTTATTAGCACTTTTAATACCGCAGATGCTCCCAGAAAAGGCCTTGAGAAGCTATAATGGTTTGTTGTATCTTCACTTACACACACACACTTGCACACACACATAGTTATCTACAGCGACTTGCACCTTTCTGTCAATACAATAGTGGGTAGGCATGTAGGTTGGTCTTATGGATAGAACTTTGACTACAGATGTAGAGCCTATCCCTGAACACTGTTGTTATGCTTGTGTTGGGATTATTCATGTGACATATGCACTTGATTGAAACTAGTATGGAATGCCATCCTCTGTGGTTTTCTGAGTATTCCGCACATAGCAGTGATTTCTAGTACAGTGTTGGACACCTGCTGACCTACATACTGCACCTGTATGTCAGACAAGGAAGATCCTTATCAGCAATGTCAGCATAATGTACATTTATTAGTCCTATCCTTCTTCAGCTTACTCTTTATTACACCGTTGATTAATCAAGACGATTTTTATCTCCTAACCTCTGCCATCCTGTGCAGTGCATTTGAAAAGTATTCAGACCCCTTGACTTTTTCCACATTTTGTTACATTACAGCCTTATTCTAAAATGGATAAAATTGGCTGTAATGTAACAAAATGTGGATAAAGTCAAGGGGTCTGAATACATTCTGAATGCATGGTATCTCTGTCTCTTTCTGCTCATTGTGTCAAAGACTTCCAGCCCAAGTCTCTCTGTCTGTGTCACTTTAGAATCAGGTGTCCTGTCCAGTGGCTGACTCTCGGCAGTTGTGTCAGTGTGATGAAAGGGGTCGTACCTCTCAGCACCAGAGAAGTTCCCTGGCATCCCTGTCCCACTTTCCCAGTCTGTCTGTCTGTCTCCAGCACAATCCTCAAACCAGCTTTTTGCCTTCCCCTTCAATCTGTGTGAAGGACATGATTGATTAGCATGCAGCACAGTCATTTACATACTTTTGCACACAGATCACTGAATGAACAGAAGTGGTGGGTTGGTTTCTTTTTTTATTTGCTTTTTTTCGAAGGGTGGGGTGGAAGTGGGGTGGCATGGTTGTTGAGTGGGGAGGGGGGGGGGGGGGGGGGTTGTCTTTTCAAGGAACACCCCCAGAATTAATGTTCCACACCTGTGCACAGTGCGGCAGTCTTTATCGAGCATCACAGGTGCACCACATTAATTGTGGGAGAGACCATTTTCTTAGACGGGGGTGCACACTGGCAGTCAGTCAGTCAGTCAATATTCATATATAAAATACAAATATAAAGTGCTGTTCTACAAAGCTGGCACTTAACTGGGTATCTGGATTTATTGCGTTTCCCAGGGTCTGTATATAGCGCACATCACAGTATATAAAAATAGTGCCCTATTTTAAAGTAGTGATTAAATAAATGGTAGTTTGGCACATATCCTGCATGTGTGTGTGTGTGTGTGTGTCTTGCTGCTGTGCTGTAAGCGAGGGAGAGACTCTCCTAATGACTGTAATGTGTCGGCATGATGAGGAGAGGAGGAGAGGAGGAGAGGAGGAGAGGAGGAGAGGAGGAGAGGGGGCTGACACACCTGTAGGGCCCAGAGGCCAAACGTACGAGACTGCCCCCCGGTGACGCAATTACCACAGCTAAACACTTAACCCACACTCTTATCCTCTTCATCATCCTCCTCCTCAGTGGAGTATGATACACTGTCAATCCCCTCACTCTGTGCCTGCCACTGTGAAATGGTACAGACAGACAATAACAGATCATGGTCACTGAGCTGAACATTCCCTTAAGATTTAGGAAGACGCTTTTTTGGACGTCCAATAATGAGCAACAAAAGGTCAGTGGAGCATTGCTGCTCATCCAATCATGTCCTAATCCCTGTAATCATGCATGATTACCTTTCAAATGGTTAAAGGTAAAAGGAGTTAAAACAATGGGCAAGAAATCATGCTTCTCGAGAAAAAGGGGCCAGGGTGTTATGTTGACTGCGCCAGTCAAAAAAAACAGCCCTGTCGGGATTCATTTTTTAAATAAACGCCGCAGCGCGTCTGAGAAGGGAAAACATGACACATTTATCCTCCTCCCTCCATCAGCGGCCATTTTGAACTCTGCAATTGACCTTCTGGAGCATCATTGACAATGAGTCATATCAAAGCTCCAAAGTGTTAAAGCTACAGCTTCTCCCCTCACACACTTGTAGGGATAATAGCTTTAACTAGACCAAATTGTCCCCTTTATTTGTATGACTATCACGACCCACATTCTCCCCGACTCACCCTTTGACAAAGGAGGTCATTCTCCAGCAAAGAAAATGAAGCCCACTAGATATTGTTTGATTGGATTTGCCTTTTCAAGGTTTTGGGATCATTACAGAAATTAATTTGAAATGATGCTGAAAATTCGACCGCTTCCTTTTCTTTTTTAATTGTTTCAAAAATGTAAATTCTCAAGCTATTCTTAAATGAGTCCTGCGTGGACCAATACCATATCGAATATTATTTTGTTTCTCTTTTCTCCAACACTTTCTACATCCCTCTCTTCCTGTGCCCTCTCTTTTTCCCTCTCCTCTCTCAACTTCCTTCTCTCCTAACCACTCTCAATTTCACAGCCTGAGTCACTTTGTGTGCCCCTCTCATTTTAAAGACAAGCAGTCTTTGGTTCCAAGCCAAATGTGTTCATTCCAACATTTCAATAAATTGAGAGGGAAGGCATTAAAGTTAATCAGACCAACCACATTGTGGTTAAGACACGTTGGCTGGATTATGGATTACTATTAGCTGGATGAAAACCGATTCTTTCATTTAAATTCCGGGTTCCTCATCTTGCTAAAATTAAAAAGAGAACTAATACTTCTTGGACAGACTTTCCTCTCTTTATGTACCCACTTATTTCCTCTAATCTAACTTCTCTGCTCAGGACCACATAGAGGGAACACACAGGGAGGAAGTGCACTGCCAACCTCTGACTCCTAAGAGAAGGATCCCATAATCAACTACCATTAGCATTTATGGATAGTTGCACTGTGGATGTCTCTATCATGGCCGACTTTGTCTTTAAACCTGTAATGTACAGTTGGCCATTCAGTGAAGCGAGACATGTTAACCAAAGAGCATTTTCCTACAATTAGAACCAACATTCTTGTGGTGTTATGTCTCTACTTATCAATCTGAGTTGTAGCAGTGATTCATGCAGTGTATTTGGTCAGGCCAGTATAGGGTCTGCTCTGTCACTCTCTAGAAATGTGCAGCAGACGGGAGAGTTATGACATGATATATACTGCTTTTACAAGTGGAATTTTCCCCCTCACTGCAATGGAACTCCTGGCGTTCTGTTGATACGTTTAATAAAATATTTCCATAATCATCTCCACAACCTATATGTGTATGTGTGTGTGTGTGTGTGTGTGTGTGCACGCGCTCGGGTGTTAATGTTCACATTTGTGGCTATATGTTTGAATTGCATTTGTGTATATGAGTAGTGTGCACTGGGTGTTGTGTGTGAACTGTTTCAGTGTTTGGTGTCTGCCTGTGTGAGTGTGTGCTCCGACCAGCGCTCCTGTCACTAGTGGATGGTATATGTCAGCCTTGACTACACGCTGGCTCCACTATATCACCAGCTGCAGGCAGCTCGCTGCAGATACTGGCAAATTGTTTCACTGACAATAAAACTGTGTCTCCATTAGGGTCCCAGCTTCTTAGGACAGAAACATGCCTTTCAGAGTGTCACAGCTAGCAAGGACTGCCAGTGTGAGTGTGTGTGTGTGTGTGTGTGTGTGTGTGTGTGTGTGTGTGTGTGTGTGTGTGTGTGTGTGTGTGTGTGTGTGTGTGTGTGTGTCTGTGTGTGTGTGTGTCTGTAAGTAGAGAATAAGTATGGTTGTCCTCTTTACATGTTCTAGCGTTGTTTGTTGTTGTGTCAAATCACCTCCAAGTGTTGGACAGGTGTGGGGCCACCATGGAGGAGATGGAAGGGATGTGGAGGGTGGTTGGTTTAGTCTTGGCCGCTGCCCCTCTGTTCCTGTACCATCTTTCTCATCCTTCCTGGCTGGTCTGGGCAAGGTCGGCTTGGTTTAATGTGTTCACCTACACGCCTCACTCATTACCCTCAATACCAGGTGATGAATCTGTGGTTTAAAAAAAGGAATCACTGACATTCATCTCCTCTCCATCACACCAGAGCTTAAATCAACCTATCACTGTCTGAGGACAATTAGTACTAGTCTGTCTGGGTTCACTTGTTACCGAAGCACCGGCCCACTAGAACACAGCCAGGCACACAGTCCCTTCCCCTATTTTCATTGTGCATTGTGTTTCCTACCCATAGACAGATGAATGCACATTAACACATACTGGTGTGAACATAAACGATACTTAGACACTTCACCATACTTCCATTTGTGCCTACACTCGCCTTCATATACACTAAATTATTCAGATCTCTCTACATTTGATTTAGCATGCCTCCTGTCTGCCAGTTCCCTCTCATTTTTATACATTTCATTATGTTGTATGACTTTAGGCCCACTGGCTGGAAAATGACAATTATTTTGCTCCAACAGCTACCTATTAAGAGACCTGAAGAATACATGCAGTAGCGTGCAGAGTGGCACTGCACCCTCTCACACACATGCATACACACACAAACACCCACACACACACTCACTCACTCACACACAAACACACACACACACAGTGCTACACAAGTGCTGGACTGTGTCAAAGGCACGTAAGAAATGGCCCTTTGGAAAGAGCTCAGAGAAATATCAGTCACAGTAAACGAATGCCTTTTAAATGTCCCCGGCTACCTTCAGAAGGCTGGGATGGTGAATTAAGGGAATATCTAATGGCAGTTTGTTTGGCCTTTTCATCAATTCTGCATAAATATATATGAGGAAAAAGGAAACATACAACAGGCTAATAGAAACGAATGAACTACTCAACCATATATTTGCCGTGAGAGATATGCTTTCTCTGATTGGAAAGGGCATCCGCTATCTGCAATATTGATAATACTTTTCAAATTTCATCTGCTTTTGTTTGCCTTCTGTGCTGCCTGTTTAAACACACTGGGAATTATAATGAGTCCAAACATTATCTCCCAGTTGTTCAAGGCTGAACATATAACTTTATCACAAAAATGAATGGAATTCTTTGGCTGCGTTGTATCTTTTCCATTAGAGCCTGGCTATCAGCCGGTGACACTAAACCAGCCAATCGGCACTGGGCTGTCCACATGTGGTAGCCAAGCGGTGTGGCAAGTTGGTTCTGCTGTTTTCTCCCTGTGTGTCTGTGTTTATGATTATACAGAAGTGTGTGAGTATAATTGTACCTGTGATTACTGTATCATGTTTAACTGTGAATGTCTCATGAGTAATACACTATTCTGTTTGATTATTACATTGCCCAATGGTTATATTTGCATGTAAGGCTACTACTCTATGAACAGGTACTGAATCAGCTGTGTTAATACAGCTTAACCGCAGTCAAGCAACAACACACATAATAATGATACTGGTACTCCTCTCCTCCACTACACTGATGAACAGTACTTCAATCCAAAAAACCTGCTAAAGACAGTAAACTGGGCCTAAATCCATTTCTTCCCGACCTCATTGTCTATATGTTCTGCTATGCAGTATGTCAACCAGATGTGCTATTCTGCCTCATTTCCCTCTCTCCAGGTCCTTTTAATTTTTTTATTGTTAGTACAAAGCACTTATGGAAAAGATGAGCAGTGTGGCAGCAGTCCTATCCTTCATGGATATCAAAGCGAGTGACTTCTTAACTATTGCTGTCTGTGGCTGGAGGGAAGGAGGTTGTTCATTTGGAGCAGACAACATTACACTGGGCTTCCCACTACTTTATACCAGCGCTCCCGCCGATTGTCTGCCTGCCTGTCGTGCTCCTAGCCAGGGGCCTCTGACATCGGGTTATTTGGGGCCGTTTGCGTCTAAGTGGAAGTCATGGAGCCTGGAGCGATAGGACCCTCTCAGCCGCACTGTAACGTTACTTCCTCTTAAGAAAGCTGGGGAATCAGTCGTGCCTGATCGCTCCTCGTAGTGGCGCAGTGCTCCAGAGAGAGAAAGGTTTACCCATGTAGAAATCCTAGGGCAGATATCATGCAACATGGCCCATCATGCATGGCGACAGTGACAATGGCACTATGAGGATCCTTCATAGCTGTAGGAATCCTCAGCGACAAACATTCTTCTAGGTTAGGAAAGCTTCCGTCGGCTTTGGTTAAACTTTAACTAAAGAGTTCAAATCTAGCAAGTACCCCAACAAAGTTTGTATGAACAGCAAAGCTCAGTAAATCTGGGGTAAATCACAACATCCATTAATCTTAGATAAGTGTCTAAATGTCACATGACTGCCTTCACCCGTACAGAGGAACAAGCCCTGGGATCTTTGTATTTACTCACAAGAGCCATCCTTCCACTGCTGCCACCATCTCCACCAGCTGGGCCTTCCTATCATTTACCATAACACTGTGTGTGTGTGTGTGTGTGTGTGTGTGTGTGTGTGTGTGTGTGTGTGTGTGTGTGTGTGTGTGTGTGTGTGTGTGTGTGTGTGTGTGTGTGTGTGTGTGTGTGTGTGTGTGTGTGTGTGTGTGTGTGTGTGTGTGTGTGTGTGTGTGTGTGTGTGTGTGTGTGTGTGTGTGTGTGTGTGTGTGTGTGCGTGTGTGTGTGTGTGCGTGTGTGTGTGTGCGTGTGTGCGTGTCAGTGCATATTTAAAGTGGATTTAAAGAGAAAATTGTTTAATGATTTCTGGGAAAACGATAACTTGGGGTCCCAAATAAAGGCCATTATTGCAATTTGATTACCGCCCAATTGAATTAGAGTGTAATCACTGTTTCTATATATCATTACATTGCAACATTATACAGCATTATTCTATGCTCCCAGCTATAAGTGACAAACATTGTTTCTTTGAAAGGTAGTTCAGTAAATCTGAGAGGGGAGGGGCGATGTGTTTCATTTAGGATCCTAAACTGCCAAGTCTCCCAGACGTACAATGCCAAATCTTTGTGTAAATGTTAGTGAGGAGGAGTATTTCTTACAGCAGTCTCACGTTGCCATACCTCCAAAATCACGTCGCTGTCAAGACTCCGTTGGAAATCTGGAGAATTTTGTATTGCAAAAACGGTTTGAATGGTCTGCTGATTTTGATTGGATGTTACATTTCAAGAACCCTCCCTCCACATGCCCGTTGGTGCTATGTGTTATGTTTGTCACTGTTTTCAGAACGGGATGGACACATTTTGCAGAGAGTTGTTCCGTATACTAGTTTGCAACATTGCAGAAAATGTAAGAAAACCTGAAGGAAAAACAGAATTCTGTTTTGCCAGAAGTGTGCTCTATACACAAAATCGATATACATCAACAAACAGTATTTTGATGGAGTTTTAATCTGCGATTTCCCGGCCATCCTCACCAACTGTTACACCTACGACACTAATCTAGTGAGCACTATTGGAGCTCCGCCCAAGCAGGACATTTGATTGGTTTGACGTGTTGCGAGGCGTCACTGATTTACACCAGGTTCCCACCCCTATTTAGCATTTTTTTTTGCCATGGACATCCCCAGGCTTCCGGTTTTAGGAAGCCTGGTTCGCGACAAGGCTATTGTTACAGCTAACAAAGAGCTGTGGGTGCTCTAAGTCTGAGGTAACTGTAATATACCTCAAAATGCTAATATGGTTTAGAATTGGTAAGGGAACAGAAGGCATGACAAAAGTGTGAATGAGCTTTCTGTTTAATGCTAAAGTGTGATTTTCTGAAGAGGTAGGCTATATGTCCACATAAGAGGTGTATGTCCATATCACATCCCATAATGCATTACATAATGTAGTGGTAAGGGTATAGGTCTATTCCAGGGTATATAGTTAAAGCTGTCCTGAAACTATGGAGTAAAACAAGCTTATATTTTGGGTTATGATGGGGTAGAACAGATGAACTAAGCTCATGAGGCATTTATAAGTTGTATTCTTCAAGAATCAATGGGTACATATCATTAATTTCTAAGTGCAAAAATGGATGTAGCAACTAATGATTCTAGCTTGAACAAAATAGGCCACAGTCATAGATTTTTATATGGAATATCTATACAGCCCTTTTCTAATTGGTTCTTCTTACAGCTAACAAAGAGCTGTGGGTGCTCTAAGTCTATAATATACCTCAAAACGCTCATATGGTTTACAATTGGTAAGAGAACAGAAGGCATGACAAAAGTGTGAATGAGCGTTCTGTTTAAGTCTTCTCTCAAAAGTACTTGTGGACAGTAAATGGTATGCAACACTCCACTCATTGCTACGTGCACTAGTAACAACACACTTGTCACCAAAGAGAGACTTTTCTTCTCATTTCACTGAGGCCTCCTGGGATTCGTCAGCGTTCAGCGTTCATCAACCGTGACATCCATGACAATCGTCCAGATGTCTTAGCTGAGAGATGACAGGGAAGACTGGAGTGTCCCTCATTTGATGAGTGCTGGGCATCTCATGAGCGGGGGATCCTGGAGTAACTGTGTTGTTAAGTGGTGTTCCAGTACAGTCCATGGTTCTAGTGATGGGAGGATGGATGTTGGGGTTACCAGCACCCTGTAAAGACAGCAGTTGTGAGGGTTTGTATTAGCCACACGTATAGTAAAGACATTGATCATGTGGAACTAACACTGTTCAATTTGCTGTTGTTCACCATTCCATGTTTGTTGTAAACATGCCATAAAGTTTCTAGTACCAGATGCTACTGAAACCTCACCTTTCAAGTTGACGGAAGAAGCCTAACTACCACCACACTCAAGAGCTCCTTAACTTTAGGACTACTGCCAACAAGCTAAAGGTGAACTATTCATTCTTCCATGTTGACGTCATTATAGTCAATGCACTTATAGTCAACTCACTTCTCCAGCTCATTTGTGGCCATGGCGTTGGCGGGCACGGATCCAGCTGGCTTTAAAAGTGTCAGGCTGTTTTCTTAAGAGCAGTGGAAGTGCGAGAGCCTACTGTACCAATCAGGCTGCTGATTGACTCAATTGGCTAATTAAGGCTCATTTGGTGCAACCTCCTGACACCTGTGTGCCCTTCAAGACCAGTGGGGAGGAGCCCTGTTGTTGTGGAGGACTGGGGGGCCCTGACCCTGAGTACACTACAACACTGCAGACAATGACACTGCTGTTCTCTTGTAGTCTGAGGCCTATAGATTTGCCTGACAATGGACACAAATATACACAACAATCTTTTGAATAAGATGCAGAATAAACCGTGGCCAGCTGAATGAATATGTCATATATCAGGAGATTATGGTGGATCAAGTATCAGGGACATAAAGTTCTAGATAGGTATGTCTGGCTGAGACAAATAATGCATTATACATTGGTTGAAAGCAATGAAACCTCATTCAACATACTGCACAATGCTGTATAACTGTGCAAACAGACCTCTCTGCAACTAAGGTGCTCAGTCCATAAGTGCTACCTTTAAAGAAAGTTCATGTTACTCTCCTTAAAATCTATCCACTATATCAATTGCTTTGCCTATGATGATGTTATAATACATATTTCAAAAGCAGCAACAATACAAAACAAAAAAGGAAAATAAACACTGAGTTCTGCAAACTTCCTGCATTGGGGATAAGGCCCCAAATATGTTTAGGAAGAATAAACACCAGCATAACACACCAGTGAGCTGTTTACATTGTGGCCGTGTCACAGCTACCCGCATCCAACAAACAAGAGGATGGAAAAAAACAGGAAATATATTTTGCATATTATTTTAAGTAACTGTTCAAATTTCATTTCAGAATGGTAATCCACAAAACAAATATGTAGCGGCATATTTTAAAAAGGGAGGCTCCGCTTCAATTTCCTATTGTGGCGCGCGGCGTGTGTTTGCTCTTTGTGTCGGTTTGAATTGATTTGCACAGCTCGGCAGACAGAGGCTGAATGCTCAGACCAAGAATCCATAATTTCATATGATCTGATAGTTCTGCAGTATTAGATTGATTTTTTTTTTGCTCCCCCTCCAATGCCGATGTTAACAAACAAGCTGAGGTACCTGTACCCACCACGTATCCAAAGGAGAGCAAAATAGTTGTTTCATACTGGCTAAGATATTAACCTGGTAGGCTCTTGTGGAGAAGGGAGGACGCTGTGTAGTTCTGACGAGATGCTAACCATCTAGCTAGCTGGTCTTCTCTGATATCTGACAATGCAGGATGTCTGTCAAAACAGGCATGTGTGAAAAGACCACAGCATGTTAGCACACACAACAGAGGCCGGAAATAAGGAGTGTGATTTTTTGAAGAGGTAGGCTACACAGTATATCCACATAAGAGGTGTATGTCCATATCACATCCCATAATGCATTACATCATGTAGTGATAAGGGTATAGGACTATTCCAGGGTATCTAGTTAAAGCCATCCTGAAAACCCATGTTCTCCAACATTGAAAGATAGGAGGAGTAACATCCATAACAGGCCAGACAGAACCTCACTCAACTCAGAAAAGGGACTAGTATTGTTTTGTACATTTTCAGAAATGTAACTGACAGAAAACATTGTAACATGGTGCACTGCAACAAACCAGGTTTCACCCTCTACTGAGAAAATCAATACTGTAACAAAGCATGCAGTGAGTACGCATGCTTCAGTACATAGTATTTGACACCACATTAACAAAATAAGCCACAAAGTCATAGATTTGAATACAAAATCCCTATGCAGACATTTTCAAACCTAACATATGTTTCATTTCGGATTTCATTTGATTGGTGTGTTACAGTAAGTGGTGGTAAACCCAAGTTGAGAAGCAGCTTACTTTTAAGGAGTCATCCAAAGACACTCACCATCTCCTTCTCAGAGATCCACAATCTCCCATCTCCTCACTTAACTCCCTCTCTCGTCATCAGGGAAGCCAAGTTTCAAACACCTGTCACAGATTCAAATAAATACTTAGCAGTAGCCGGGCAGGCAATCCCCTCCATGGCAGGACTATGGTAGAAGAGAGAAAGAGAAGCTTTTAAAACCTGTAAGATCCTCTAAGCGTTCTTTCCCTCAGCATTGCAGAGCCAAGAGAAACCCAGGTATTAGCCCCACTCTGCCGTACCTGGGACTTCTATTTTAAGCCATCCCTTCAACACTGCATGTCAGACAAGCCTGAAATCCCTGCTAATACTAGTTACCCCTGAAACATAGATCTTACTGTTTGGCTTTTAGCTTAGACAAGTTATTTTCTACTCCCTTTGAAATAAAAAAGTAAAGTGTTCTGACACTGACTTTACATTTTGAGCTCATTAAAGCCAGTGATCTGTCTCAATGCTACCTGGATTTTTATACTACAGATAAGCCAAATGAATATGAACTCGCCAGGGCCAGTTTAAACGCTTCTTGTTATCCAGAGCCTTGAGCTCTCATAACTTATCAAGCGGCCACTGATAGCCTTTAAACTACCTAGGTGCATCGCTTTAATTAAAACTAGTACCATTCCAAGAGAAAAGCAGGAGCAATAGAGAGGGAAGGACTCAATAATTAATCAAATGGGGCCTTTCTGCCAACGGCTAAGGGAAGCACACAGTTAAATGTCCCTAAATACATGCATTAAAACTTGCCATTAGAAAGAGAGATGCAGGCAGAAACAACACAACATGAAGACACCAATGAAGGCTATGTGATGTAGTGTTTTCTCTAAGACAGGATACACACTGTACATCATATGGTTTCTTTCCATATGGTGGATTTTCCAATGAGCCGTTCCAACCATCCTTACTCTTAAAAGTGACACAAAATTAAAATGGATGTGTATTCTTCTTTTGTGACTTTGAACACAGAGATATATCTTTATAATACCCCACATATCTTATTGATAATAGAAAGCAGACCCCCCACCACACTTCCAATGGAGCATTTAACGTAAGGTAGAAACTGCCAGGCCAGCCATGTAAATCAATCTGAGTTATATTGCTTTAAACTTTATGCAATATACCCTCAGCTTTCATAGCTACTAGAATGCACATTTACATACTGTCTACACAAACACACACATGCATATGCACAGAGATACACACACACATTCAAAAAATCTATTCAATGTATTTCCCTTGCCAAGGATTTTTTTTGAGTCAAAGATAATACAATTCATTTTTTTCTTATTTCCTTACAATATATCATTCAGTTCTGCCTTTTGCCTGCATGAAATTCATTTTCTAATGGAAATATTTGTTTTGTAAATCAAATATGTATTATGCACAGAATGCAAAGCACAAATTAAATTATGTTAATGAAATGAAAGAGATATGAAATGCATATTTCATGGACAAAACATAACCCCAGCGAACAGCCATTTCTTGATAAAATCTTTCAACACAATCTCATTCGGAGAAAGACATATTGCTAAGGCAGATAGCACCTCATTAAACTGGTCTCCTTTAATATCAGTGCTTAGTATATATAGGATTGTAAATAACCACTGGGGGACGAGGAACCAATAATGAAATACTGTCTTTAATAGCTTGCCATTGATGTCAGCATAAAAAGTGTAGTAGAGGAATATTGGAAATTGGGTACGCACACACATATAGTCAAAAGCTGTAAATGATTGCATATTTAAATAGAGCTGACTAAGGCAAAGATGATATAGATATTAGTAATAGGCAGAAAATTATGCTGACCTTACATCATTTTACAAAAAAACCACACTGTTTTAAATTTTATATTGGTTACACTTGATGAATAATAGATTCTGTGGCTGTTGTTGTGCAGAACCATGATGTTAATAAAAGGCTAAGAATAGGAGGCATCTCTGCCCAACTGACTAGCAAATTAACTAGACTGGCTTTTCAGCAGAAATAAACACAGCAACAAATAGAAAAGGATAGTGAGGAAGAGAGAGCGAGACAGAGAGAGAGAGAGAGAGAGAGAGAGAGAGAGAGAGAGAGAGAGAGAGAGAGAGAGAGAGAGAGAGAGAGAGAGAGAGAGAGAGAGAGAGAGAGAGAGAGAGAGAGAGAGAGAGAGAGAGAGAGAGAGAGAGAGAGAGAGAGAGAGAGAGAGAGAGAGAGAAAGAGAGAGAGGGATGGATGGATGGAGAATGAAAGAGAGAAATAGCAGCCAGGCTGATTTGATGGTGATGGGAGAGGCTTGGAGGGCTTGACCTGGCTTACACTGCTCAATGCTAAATATCTTAATTGTCCCGTAATATGCAATTAACAGCTGTTCCAAATAAAGCAAGGACTTAACTCCAAATATTGTCCAATTGAAAAGGACCCTCCTCAGTCAAATCTGTAACAATTTACTCAGTGTAAGCGCCTTCTGCATACTTGGTACCACTTTATTATCACTTAAGTTTGCCTATACAATAAAGTTCATCATGGTCCTTGGGATGTCACATTGCAAAATATAACTTTGTCTCATCTGATGGAGAAAGCAGTCATGCCAACAAACTATCGTCATTGATCCTATTGAATTGTTATTTATATTGTGACAAGGGCATGGATTTTTCTAAACACCTTTCAATGTCATTCAAGTGCTTTATCCTGTAGAAATAATCAGATTAACGTGCTTTAATTGTGTTTTAGATAATTGTCATTCCATGTCTCTCCAGCCAGAGGGTGTGGGGTGGGTGACACAGGGGCAGAGAGAGAGAGAGAGAGAGAGAGAGAGAGAGAGAGAGAGAGAGAGAGAGAGAGAGAGAGAGAGAGAGAGAGAGAGAGAGAGAGAGAGAGAGAGAGAGAGAGAGAGAGAGAGAGAGAGAGAGAGAGAGAGAGAGAGAGAGAGAGAGACGGAGACGGAGACGGAGACGGAGATGGAGACAGAGAGAGATGCTAGTTGCCATGTCTAGGCCCATGCTAAAGCCATGGTGTTTGGAGGAGAGAAGACAGATACCTGACAGGAGGTCACCACACTCAATCTATTCCCATCAACCTCACATTATACACCTAATTTACCCCTCAGGTTCCCTCCCCTCTCTTCATACAGGCTGGCCACTCCTCCCCCATACAGCTCACCACCACACAGTCAGTCCTGGTACCTTCTAATACCTCTTGTCTTATATTTACCTTCCGGAATGTTGTGCCCTCTGAAAGTGACGTTGAAGCCAAATTCTGGTCTAGGCTCTTTGATGTCACATGCTTATGTAGCCCACTATGGATATACAGAAGACACTTAGGAAACTTTGCACTATTTTGGTCAATCTTTGGTTAACAAAGGCCGACGAAGATGGCAGCCTCGCGACTAG
This sequence comes from Coregonus lavaretus, assembly GCF_964263955.1. Classification (NCBI taxonomy): domain Eukaryota; kingdom Metazoa; phylum Chordata; class Actinopteri; order Salmoniformes; family Salmonidae; genus Coregonus; species Coregonus lavaretus. The sequence continues at coordinate 15,593,671 of NC_139991.1, read as the reverse complement.
CTCTTAGGAAACTTTGCAGTATTTTATTTTTTATGTATTTTTTTTTACATTATTAGCTCAGAAAGTGCTTTGCATCATTACATACAGCCGGGAAAAACTATTGGATATCAGAGTGGCGGTAACTCACCAGCATTACGACCAGGAAGATGACTTTCCCGAAGCAGATCCTTTGTTTGCTCTCCCCAGGGCAACTGAACTGATTCCAGCGGCTGACCCAAAACATCGCCGGCGGAGGAGAGGCACTCGGAGCGGCCTGCTGGTCCGACTTAGCGCACACCACCCACCGCTTCCAAGTATTCTACTCGCTAATGTTCAATATTTGGTTAACAAAGTTGACGAACTACCGGCAAGGATTTCTTTCCAGAGAGACATCAAGGCCTGTAACATACTCTGTTTCAC